>NC_044303.2:8953316-9253316 GCF_007474595.2 Lynx canadensis
TTTTTTTAAACTAAGCACTCAGCTTGCTAAAAATGTATATGGTATTATATGTCTGTCTTTACTTATTTGCATTTGAAGACAAATTAATGCTTTTTAAAAATTAATACTGTATTAAAGTAGCTACTTGATATAGAAAAAAGTATATAAGTCTATCAGTGACTTATTTTAAGACAATGTATAAATTTTAAAATAGACAAGCATATCTTCTTTTCCTAGAGTTATGGATTTATAAACAGTATATTCTGGATTTCTGTTCATTACAGAAAAATGGAATAAGGAAGAAATGTGCTCTTTTTTTTTTTTTTTACATAGAACTGATTTAAAACAAATTATTCACACAACTGCAGTGCTAAATTATGGTAATCATATTTCATAAACTTGCTTTTAGTTGTTCATTTCTTCAAATATTTTCTGAAACAGACAGTGTGATTGGTGTCTGTATTACAAAAGACTTATTATGAAAGCCTTTGAGGATTTCATAACCTTGAAACTATGAGAGACATCATTGTGGGGGAGAGGGGTAGCTAGGATGTAAAATTTAAGTGTTCATAAATATTAGCTGAATTAATTTTAAAAACAAAAAGGAGAACCTGGAATCCGACATTCCAGAGTCGGGTCTTTTTTTTTCGGTACAGTGAATAAAGGAGTAGAAATGCTAACACCTGCCATTTATTGTGTGGCTTTAATTGTATTTTGGGTACTGCACTTAGTTACTAGTCACCCAGCCCATTTCTGAAGCAGTTCTTCCTACTCCCGGTTTAGAGTTGTGGGAATGCATTTAGAGACTTTAGTAAGCGGGTAAACTGAGATTTGAACCGGGGTGTGCTAACAGCCCAGTATTTGATGTTCACCACTTGGGTCAAGTGAACCAGGTGGTCGTGGCAAATTCCTTACCAAGGTCTCCATATTGGTCATCATCTTAACTACTCTTGCCCTCCCTATGCTCGGACCACAGGTATCTTTTTTCAGCTCCTCAAAACTGCCAAGTTCTTACTTGCTTAAGGCCCTTGTGTGTAGAACGCTGGGTGCCCTATGCTCCCCACCCCAAGCCCCACACACTCTGGCTTCAATGTGTTTAAGGCGGGACGGCATAAATAAATCCTCCTGAGCAATGACACAAAATTTTTGAAGAAAACAGTAGAAAAAAAATTCAAAATAGAATTAGAGAAGCCAAGAAAGCGTTCCTATTCCCCACTGGAATGAAGCAGAAGTCCTATTTGTGGAGAAGTTAAGGCATCCAAAGAAACAGATTTTTACCTCTAAGAAAACACACCTAAATTCTTGTCTATGAATTTACTTGTATTATGGGGTCATAAACTAAGGTACATTGAGATCTGCTAAATGACTTCAAACTATGGGATCTTTTTCTACACTCTTTTTAGCACTCAGCATGATGTCGATTCTAATACACACGGAATATAAAATCTTTATAGGTAACAACACTTACCTGCCCTGAACCATAGGCAAAGGGGAGGCTAGAGAGTTCTCCAGTTTAAGTTCCAAAGTAAACTTTCATGACATCTCATTTTAGTTGGCATGTGATTTTCCAGAACGCTTATTTTAAAATGTAGGTGGAGAAGGACATTCCAAAGCAACATTTCATGCTTTTTAAATTATATGAACCTCCCAGCTATTTATTATTTTTTGAGCACTGAACACAAGAAACCTTTGGGCTATACAAATGAATTAATATTAAATTAGCCTATTTGCTTTCTAGAAAATGTTGACTGATTTTTTTTTTTTTTTTTTTTTACTCATCAGTGAAGAAACAAAGAACACATTGGGTTCTTGTAAGCACAGTTCAGAATCAAATAATGTAGCTCAAAATTTATATGACATTTAGTGCCTGGCACACAGTCAGTGTCTAATTAGCCATTATCTCAAATTATCTACCATTGTCATCATCATAACCATTGTTAGTTTAGTAGATCACATTATACTAACTATACAATGCTCTTTCTTTAAATACTTTATAAAGTACAAAACAAGTCTGGGAAACCCTGGTAAAATTAAAATTCCATGAGAAGACTGAACAACATATTTTCTTGAGAAAGCCTTCCAAATTATTCTTAGAATTATAATCTTTCAAGTTCCAAATCCTGTAAACTTAGAAAACATGTTGGTTCTGAAAATGAATTATGGTTCTGTTTCACATTAAAACCTGACAGTAGGATACAAGCTAGCTGCTTTAACAAGATTTCAACATGCAAGTGTAGCGGTCTAATTTCCTATACATACTATGGACTAAATAGCGAATTTGAATTTAACCAAAGCAGTCTCTCTGGGACACTGGATTTGTATCTAGGGAAACCTTTGTTTTGAGAAAGACTTTCAGGCCTTAGGACTCAATTAAGAACAACAGTTCAGTACAACTGTTTCTGTCAACCAAGCACCGAAGATATTAAATTATAGATAGGAGAAACGGAACTGGCAAAGGCAAAGCTGATAAAGAGGACATTGGGGAAGGGAGAGAGTAGCTTTTCCTGTATTTATAATATTATAAATTATCTATTACGTATTTCAGAAGGACGACAACTTCCTTTTCTCTGCCCATCTCCCATTAGTGGAAATCCGATGGTTTATGTTTTTTGGCTAATAGCCTGAAATCATGGGGAAGGAAATTAGTATTTACTGAGTATCAACTATGCACCAGAAGTTTTCCTTACATGTAGTATCTCATTTGAGTAGTTCTAGCACACATCCTATTTTGGTATCTCCTGAATAGTACTTTCTCTTCTCTCTAATCACCTAGCTGCTCTGATAAAACCAGGTATGACGCAGGATGAATCTTTTAGATCTCCACACTTACTCATTTGTCTTGGCTGTGCCATTGCTTGAGCCTTGGCCATATTCCCCTTGAGGTGAGCATCTGCCCTTCTGCTGGGGTATCAATTTCCCTTGCTGCTTCTATGCTATTATCAAATTCTCAGCACTACTCTAAATACTATGCCTTTCACAATATTCCTCAATCATTCAACTTTTACAGAATTCTTCTGGTTCACAGATAGAGAATGCACAAGGGAAAAGAGGCCCCGAGAGGCCGGCCAAGTAGTGGTGAGGCCAAACAGAACCCAGATTTTCTCTCTCCAGGGTCAGGGTTTGTTCTAGCATATACTTCAGTGTCTCCCCAACTCTCTCTCAACCTCCTCCTACAGCTTTCTCAACATTGGACTTCTGTCTTATTCATACAGCCACTCCAGAAGGGCTTGCTTCTCTTAGGATTCACACAACTTGTGAGACAAAATAGTCCTTAATCTGCTACATAGTAGCTGAAAATTAATCCTGTTTCTCTGAGTGATAGAACCTGTATGGAATATAAGTAAATGTTAAGAGAAAAAGAGTTCTATATTATACACTGTAGAATAAATCTGGAAATGCCAGGTTAAAAAATTCAAACAAGGTGTCTGTCAAGAGCTGGTGGGGAGAGTAACGGAGAATTAATGTTTAACGATTAAAGATTTTCAGTTTTGCAAGATGAAAAGACTTCTGGAAATGGATAGTGGTGATGGTTGCACATTATGAATGTCTTTAATACCACTGAACTGTACATTTAAGAACAGTTAAGAACACAAAGACAATGGTTTGTTAAAAAAAAATAAATAACTTCCCATTAATAATTAATCTTGATCCTCTGAAGTTTTAAATTATTGAAATATAATAAAACAGTAGGGGAGTCATCTCATCTAGGTAATTCTGATACAATAAAGTGTTTCATTTTATACGAAGTACAAGAATGGTTAAGATGGTAAATATTATGTGTATTTTACCACCATCTAAAAACCAAAAAATATTTTTTAAAAATTCAGTTTCTTCTCTGCAAAACTTCTCAGAATCATTCACACGCCAAAATGAATGTGAATCTCTAAGGGGAAGAGGGACCAATAATGCAACTTTAAGCTGATACTTCAAAAGACTGAACACACAAATGTTTATTAAACAAGATACGAGGCTAGATGCTACAGAAGATACAAAGATGATCAAAACATAATAAGTACTTAGGATTTGTGATAAAGCATTCACAATCACCTCAGGAGGCAGTGGGGCTAACATAAGCAGGTCACTGAAAAAGTTTGTTTACTGAATTTCAAATTTGTCAGACATAATATATTGATGTGGAACCTGATTTGCACATAATAAAAAATCAACCATCAGTGTTATGGCATAATATTTTATCATAAAAAATGTTGAAATAGTTGTAATTAAAATAACCTATTTTATACCTATTGTTAGAGGATGTCAAAGTGACATTCCTTTTTGCAGTATAATTGTGAATTAGGTATTTGCACCACTGCTGAAAGGGCAGGATATACCCAGAAATGGCCTTTAATATTAGACTACAATACACATTAAGATGAACATCTTAAAACGCACAACTAAGGGGCACTTGCGCGGCTCAGTGGGTTAAGTGTCCAACTTCGGCTCAGGTCATGATCTCTTGATCTCTCAAAAGTAAATAAACATTAAAAAAAAAAACCTTAAAAAATAAAAATACACAATTGCAAAGACTTATCTTTCCACAAACCTTTTTTTTCAATGTTTATTTTTGAGAGAGAGAGAGAGAGACAGAGCACAAGGGGGGGGGGGGGGGGTGCAGACAGAGAGAGAGGGAGACACAGAATCCGAAGCAGGTTCCAGGCTCTGAGCTATCAGCACGGAGCCCGACGCAAGGCTCAAACTCATGAGCCGTGAGATCATGACCTGAGCTGAAGTTGGACACTTAACCGACTGAGCCACCCAGACGCCCCTAAACTTTTTTTTTAATGAGGAAAATGGCTTAGACTTGATGCCATGACTATGATTAGAAAACAAAGTAATTTTAATGTGTGCCTTTGCCCTATGAAAGGGAAACAAACGGTTCTCTGAGGGACTGTCCTAGATGACTATTCAAGTCCCTTCCAGCTCTAATGTCATATGATTAGCCATTAAACAAAAAGGTCATGTTATTTAGAAATATAAGAATTTTATTATATATAATAAAAAATATATGTAGGATATGTAAACATTCTAATGACCCTGTTATTCCTATCAGTCACACTTCTTATTTGAATTCATAGAGGTGGAATGATGTAAACCCACTGCCTTCATTTCCTCATCACTAACTCTGCTCTTTAATTCCCTGTGAATCTGCCTTGGAAGCCACACTACTGAACCGTACTCTTGAAGGTCACTTACAACCACCTAATAAGAAACATCAAATAGCTTCTTCTCATTTCTCATCTTCCTTAGTCTCTCTGTAACATGTGACACAGTTAATTCCTCTCCTCGTTAGGTTTCTGTAATTCCCCGAGTGTGTTTTCTGAAACACTGACCTCCATGAAGGATTCTGGGAGAAAAAACAGTTCAGTGATCAAGTGAATCTGCAAAACACTGCTTCATACATTTCCATCTTGGAGATTTGTCATGTGTGTTAACATTAAAAACCCAGAGAATTGCAGTGAACAAATTCACCCAAGACTGCTGTAGTATTTAACCACAGAACCAATGTTCTTTCCCATATTACCTGTTGCCCCCCTCCCAACTCCTCCCACCCCCACCCCCCCCCCCCCACAGATCTAGTGTCTGGTAAAACATACTTTGGGGAATACTATTCCTGCTTCTCTGACCCTCTCTTTTAGCTGTTCTTTTTCCTCTTGTACTCCAAATATGGGCCTTCCAAGGTTCCCTCATCAATCTTTTCTTTCCCCAACACCTTCCCCACACTCTGGGGGTGGATAGGGCTTCAACTGTCACCTGTGTGGAACATTCCCAAACTAATTCTCCATGGGACACCAATTTTGTTTCTCCAACTGTCAGCTGACCATTTCTAATTGGATAGCCTGTTGTCCTCTCAAAGACTATGTTTAAACTTATTTCTTCCTAAATAACAGTTATCATTTCTGCTAAACTCTCCTGGTCTCCCAGTTACTCAGGCTTGAAGGCTCAGGGTTGTCATTTACTCTGCGCTTTTTTTTCCCTTTACTGGGTTCCTAAACTCTTGCAAATTCTCTCTGCTGCCTCTCACCCCTAATCCATCTTGCACATTGCCAAACAATTTCAACACCTTAAATTTTTCTCACTGTGCTATAGGTAGCTAACATTTACTAATCACTTACAAGTGATACAGTACTTTGCATGAGGTATACAGTTAACTGTTATACAACCCTATGAGACACCACCTCCATGTTGTAGATGGTAAACTAGGACACTGAGATTAAGTAACTTCTCAAGACGACATGGTTCACAATCCAAACTTCTCAGTCCAATCCAATTACTACTCTTCCCCTACCCAAATTTCTATTCCAGCCAAATTCGTTATAATTCTATCCTGCCAAGAATCATAAGAATGAATTCCTGATTCTGTTCATTCAGTTCTGATGCCTCCTTTGAAGCCTTTGTGACCACTCTGGATGACAGTGCCCATTCCTCCCCCAGGGCTTCCATCCAATCATGGCATGTGCCGGAGCGGCCCTATGTGTTCATGGTTCATCTGGGACAGTTCTGATCTACAGTTGTGGGATTACTATTAGGATGAACAGTGCTCCCTTTTGCTCTCAAAAGTATCTTAATCTACATAATAAATTATAAGGTTATCCTATCTATTATCATTTATTGTAGCAAGATACATTTTATATATGTTTTAACTCTCCAATTAAATCATGGTCTTTGAGGATGGAAAATCAATCTTAAAACTTCTTAATAGTTCTCTCAGAAGTTACTAACATATCAATAAGCACAGTTGTGGAGATGAGGTGCCTTTGGCTGTTTTGTGTTTCCCAATTAAACCTTCATTTCAGATCAAAAGAAGAAAAACATGTATATTTAATTAATGCATAGTTAACCTCATATGATTAACTGTGCCTGAAAAATAGTAGGTACATAATATACTGGAAGATGAATGAATAATGTACTAGAATATGCCAGACTAGAGACAACATTCCTAGAATATTTCAATAATGTACATGTAACAGTATATCCACGAAGGAGATCTACCAACAATTACCAAGAAGAAAGTGTATTTTAATATTTTTTACTGTTATACAGTTAGGTGATGATAGACTATTTTCCACACACAACTATCTTGCAATATAAACCCTGAAACAGACCACAGTGAGAGTGAAAAACAGTTGCCCTGAAAAGGGAAAAAAAGAAAAAGACATTCAAAAATCATTCTATTCTTTACAATATGTTTGTCAGTCAACTCATTATTCAAAAGTGATAGCACGCTCTCCTATTTAGGAAGAATACATTTGTCTGTCCATGAAGAAACCGATTGTTCCAGGCTGCCTGTGCTGTGCAGTCCTATTCAGCTTGCACAGACAATTTGCATCAACCTGTGACTAGGGATACTGTCACTTAGTGGTGCCCCAGATAGCCATGACCTCATGTGCTCTTAATACTGAGGTTCTCATTTATAAATTACTGTCTCTGGAATACCCATGGATTCTTACTTGAATACAAGTATGCTTTAATTATTATTTATTAAATTTTGAAACTTTAACAAATAATCTATCAGTTCACTTAGGATTAGGATGACGAATTATTCAGCAGCACAGTTGTACATAACAAAAAGGGAGCGAAACAGGCAAACAGGCAAAATGCATCAACATCGGCATATAATATTAAGTACGATTTTCAGTACAACACAGCATAAGATCTATGCAGGATATACTATCCAAGAATGTTAGATCTAAGAATGTTAATTAACATAATCATCGAATGCTAGTCACTGGAGATGAATGCATCTTTAAAAAACAAACCCTGAATGTCCATAAAGAGTTGGTACAGAACATAAATCCAGCAACATCAGAACATTTAGTATTACAATGCAGAAAGCAAAACAAATGATAGCAGATGGTTTCAAAGAGGGGAAACAGAGAACTGCAGGGCAGTAAAGTCCAAATTATAAATAAAAGGGAAATGTTCACAAAGAAATAGTTAAGGAAAAGGTCAGATGAACTCCTGGAACAAAGTAAATGACTAATAGCAAAAGAAGAAATGTTTATCAACAGGAAAGATTGTTATGAGTAGATTAGACAATTATCTGAAGACATGAACAAGAAAAGATCAGGAAGTATCGTTGCCAGACAAATAATTCAGGAACTAAAGGACCCCCAGCACTGAGCTGCAAATACCACATTACGCTTTTTGCAAATTTAGAAACTTAGGCTCCGAGATAAAGAAACGTCGTGTAAGGTTATAAAGGAACCAGAAGATAGAACACTTCATTTGAGCAGTTAAGTGTCACTTGGACTATCTGCTGAGCAAAGCTTTTTTTTTTTTTTTAAACCAGTGAACTAGCTTATGCTCATGTGTATTAAACAACCATCTGCAGAATATGTGAGAAATTTCAGAAGTTGCTAACTTCTATCAACAATAACAGAGTAATTAACACCATAAAACAGATATAAAAGTCTGGGAAAGATATTTAATGAGTCTCTGGACCTCTTACTACAGGAACTAATGACAGTGTTCCTATCACTTTCATTTCCTATATCAGATTTTATTTTCAGAATATTCATGACATTAGTGTGTGAAAAATTACTAATCCCTAAGGAACTGTCCTTACTTTACCTTCAAAGTTTTACAAAGTAGGACTATGGCATAAAAGATGATATTTTAGGTAATATAATAAGATTATTTTTTCCCAGTTTTCTGCAGAAGCAAATGACGCTAAGACGCACTCCCTATTAACACTGCAGCTACCACCCTCCATCTTACACACACACTCCCACGCACACGCTCGTACCCATATGTATGTTGACCCTTCTAGCTTACTTCTGTTTGTCAGGTGACAAATAGGTACCCTGTAAAGGTTAATGTAGAGAATACAATAATGATTCTAGAAGGTAGAAGAAGAGGGGCACCCAGGTGGCTCAGTCGGTTAAGCATCTGACTTCAGCTCAGGTCATCATGATCTCACGGTTTGTGTGTTCGAGTCCCGCATTGGCCTCTGTGCTGACAGCTCCAAGCCTGGAAGCTGCCTCAGATTCTGTGTCTCCCTCCCTCTCTGCCTCTCCCCTGCTCATGCTCTGTCTCTGTCTCAAAAATAAATAATAAACATTTTTTAAAAAGTTAGAAGATACGAAGAACACAGATTCCTCAGCAAGGGAGGCTGCTAGTGGATATGATTTTAAATATTATTTTGAGGGGTGCCTGGGTGGCACAGTCAGTTAAACATCTAACTCTTGATCTCAGCGCAGGTTATGATCTCACAGTTTGTGAGTTCAAGCCCTGCATGGGGCTCTGTGCTGATGGTGAGGAGCCTGCTTGGGATTCTCTCTCCCTCTCTCTGCCCCTCCCCGGCTTGTGCACGTGCTCTCTCAAAATAAATTAAAAAAATTTTTTTTAATTTTAAATAAAAAAATAAAATATTATTTTGATCACAACTATTTTTTCCATAGCTCCTCAGTTACCAGATTTTATTAATTTTTCTTCTGCAGTGTTTACTGCATTTATTTTTTCCCTACCCCTTGCCCCCATTCTGTCAACATCCTAGCTGTCACTCTGTCAACATCCTAGTTTAGACTCTTACCAGTAGTCTCCTACTAATTGGTCTTCCTGGGTGTTCTGTGCCACCTCCCTTCCCCCGTGCCATTCTTAATTCTTGTACTACAACTCATCCATGCAACAAATATTTGTTGGACACTTACTGCTGGCCTACTATGTGAATGCTTAAATATTTAAGACCTACAAAATCAAGGGAAATTAGCAGGTACACTTTAGTATGTGCTTCTAAGATCATGAAATTGGCTATATATTTGATTATGTTTTCTGGCAGCAGTTTTGGGGAAGAACTGAATGCATTAGGCCTATGAAATAACAAAGGCAGGATTCCACCCAAAGTTACTGTTACAGTTCTTACCTATTGAAGCCAACAATCCTTGGCAGTCTTAAGCTGCTAACACTGCCACCATTCATTTCACATTTGAGTGTTCAGGCTGTTCACTCATGATTGGAGTTAGGGATTTTGGTTCCATATACTTACACATAAGCTTTTATGTATACAGGATCTAATGCCTTCGAGGAACAGCTCTACGATAAATGGCTTTAATTTAGCAAATACTGGGGCGCCTGGGTGGCTCAGTCAGTTGAGCGTCCGACTTCGGCTCAGGTCATGATCTCGCAGTGAGTTCGAGCCCCACATCAGGCTCTGGGCCTACGGCTCAGACCCTGGAGCCTGCTTCGGATTCTGTGTCTCCTTCTCCCTCTGCCCCTTCCCCACTTGTGCTCTGTCTCTCTCTATCAAAAATAAACAAAATATTTTTAAAAAATTTTTTTAAATAAAAAAAACTAAAAAAATTTAGCAAATACTAAATAATTTGGATTCCAACCAATTCTAATTAATAAACTTTTATGTCCCCAAGTTTCATTTGTACATCCATTATTTGTGACCTGAATTACATTTCTATAGAAAAAAGTCTATATATGGCTTGTCAGTTTCCCAGAGAATTCCTTTGTCTATTTAATCTAATAATAAGACTACATATACCTAACATGCAGTGAAAAGTAGTAACACTATTAATAATCACAAACACATATAACTCTTACTATGTCCTAAAAGATCCTCTTTTAGGTATTTTACATATATTGACTCATTTACTCTTGATAGCGACCCTACAGGAAAGTTATTATTATGTCCATGTTTACAGAGGAGGAAACTCAAGCAGAGACTCTAGAACCTGCCCAAGGTCCAACAGTTAAGAAGTACCAGAACTGGGTTTCGATCCAATCCTGGCTCCCAGCTTTGTGCTTTTAGCCACTATGTTAAACTGCCTATAACTATTAAAAAGTTTTAGTTAACTCTGTAGAGCATTCAAATTTTTTAAAGTACACCAGGGTTTCACTTCAAATGACTCCTCTGATATTTCAGGTTCTTCTGAAGTTGAATGGTTTTATTACTTTTCTCATTGCTATTTACTTACTGAATTGCTCGCATACCTTTATACAGAATTTACTTCAGGATTAGCTATATGGTCAAAGATTCTGGGTAAGCTGAAGCTCTTGGACTGCCCCATTCATTTCCAAAATATAGGCTCCCTAAATAAATAAACCTGACTTGTTCTGGCTTTAAAAACAAAAAACACAAAACAAAAACCCAACAATCTGTTAGAAAGTTAACTGTAAGGGAAAATATTGCCACAACTTCCATAAATCACTCTGGAAATGTACTGAATTAACTTCTGATTCCAGTTGTAAGTGTTGTCTTGTACATTTACTGAGGGCAGGGTTATAGCTGGATAGTTTCATCTGTTCATTTTCTGTAAATTTCCCTCCACCACTGACTGCTCTTGGTAACACCAATCTTGGTAGCACCATCCACTTACCCCAAGAATGTTTTCTGGAAGCAGTTTTAGGGAAGAACTAAAGGCATCAGGCCTACAAAATCACAAAAGCAGAATTCCACCCAAAGAAACTACTAACATAGGTTCAAATCAGAAAAATTTATTGCTATGCATTTGAGGGTAGTGTTTCCATGAAGACAAGACTGAGGTGGGGGTGAAGGGCTTGGAGGATGGAGCAAAAGCTTAATGATGATTCAAACTAGGGAGAAAGAAATGGAGACAGAGTCCCCAAGGAAAAGGGAAAAGAAATCACTGACTCAAAGATCAGGGGTGTAGTATGGACCTTCTGTTGACCTGATAACTTGTGGACAACTGAGGTCAACAATCCCAGATGCTCGGACCACCTTCGATGGGGGCAGGAGTGCGAAATAAAAATCTTGTCCTCAACCCAGGTATAAGTGAACAGACCAGTGGGAAATTTCCCTCCAGGTAGAACAACAGTGGACACATGACTGATCACACTATATGACCCCTCAATTAGGGACAATGCCTTTTTCTCCCTTGACTTGTTACTTGACTTCAGAGTAATCAAATTTGTCTAAAAACAGTATGTCATTCCTTGGGAATCATCCTGGTATTCTTAAAATTGTACTTTTTTTTTTTTTTTAAGTTTTATTTTGAGAGAGAGAGAGAGGGATGGAGGGAGGGAGAGAGGGATGGAGGAGGGGCAGAGAGTGAGGGAGAAAGAATCCCAAGCAGGCTCTGTGCTCTCAGTGCAGAGCCCCACACGGGGCTCTATCTCACAAACCACAAGATCATGATCTGAGCTGAAATCAAATGTTGGTTAAGTAAAATATGTCTGAAAGGTGCAGACAGAATCCTAGAATTAAAGGAGTGCAATGTCACTGTAGGATATTTTTGTCAAGATAGGGTTATCTGGTGAACACTGGTAATCTCCTCTCAGGTCTCCTAACACATTTATGTCCACTGGCCAGGGCAGCGCTGGAGACAGACTATTACTCTTCTAACTGCACACAGATATTCCCCAATACATGTTCAAATCTACAGTTTCATTCACATTACATACATGACCTCCATGCATTAGGGAGGCACTTTAAGAACTGTTTACCTTTTACAGCTACTGCAAAGATCAAATAAAGTATGAACATGTAGTGTAAATCCTAAGACCTTAAAATACTGTTAGTCTCATATTTATATAAAAGATATACTTAGCTTCAAATAAAATAGCAGCCCTTGATTTTTCCCTTTCCTAACCTTGCTCAGTTACTTCCTACTTTATATGGGAGGTCTAACATACATGTAAGCCTATAAATCCTCTGAATAGGAGTTAAACTTGTAAGTAAGGTGTAACTCCTCAATTAGATTATAAACTCCTCAAGGGCAAGAATCACAATATCTTCTGTTCCTTTTGTGTCTTTACTTCCTTCTACTTGCTTTCACCATCAGCCAGCTTTTCACAGAGTGGGTATTTGTGGTGGCATTATTAATATCCTTAATGCAGGTGTGGTGGAAGCACTGAGCCATCTGATTATCTTCCCCAATTGCGTCAATAAAATCATCAGGGGGCCATTAGAGAGGAAGACGAAAATACCATGATTACCATGATCACCAATGCATGATTTCTACAGGAACCACTCACAAGGCAGCTCTAAGAAGCAGCAGCTATAGCCCATATGCTTACTAACCATCCTTCTCCCAAAGAGTTAAGGTCCTTGAACATCTATAATCATTCTATACACTTTTTCAGTCTTTAAACCATTATTATTTTGATAATTTAAATCTGAATAAGGTAGCCTGAAGCACATATAAGAAGATGTAGAAAACAAAGACTCCTAGGTATACAATTGCACAGCTATTACACAAAGAACACATATATGAATTACTTTTCAAACGAGGGAACTTAGCAAAGAAGTTGAATTGTAGGATCTTCGTAAGCGCTCATCAAACTTTACCATTCTAGTAATTTTTGACATGGTTGATATTATTGGTGGTGGTGCTCATAATAACACTAAGATTTACTGACTGCTTACCATGTGTCAGAAACTATGCTAACTACAATTATATGAAAAGGATATTATTATCTTTATTTTCCAGATGGGGAAACTGAGGCCTAACTGAGATTAAACGTCTTGCCAAGGTCAAGTAGAAGATCGAATACAGCTCTGACTACCTCTGAACCACGAACTTAGACTGAGATAGGGTTTCTTAACCTCGGCATGACTGAAGATTTTAGAATGGACAATTTTGTGCTGTGAGGGGCTGTTTTGTGCACTGGAGGCTGTGTAGTATCATCCCTAGTCTCTCTCTCTACTAAATGCCAGTGGCACCTCACCCTCTAAGAAGTAATGGCAACAAAAAAATGTCCCCAAACATTGCCAAATGTCTCCTGGGGGCAGTATCATCTTGGTTGAGAAACACTAGACTAAGCACTTTAACCTGTTGAATCGTCAAGACCACATTTTGGAGAAATCCAAGGCAACGAGTAACTTCATGTGTTAAACTACACAGCAAAAAAGGATATTTCAAACCATTTGAAATAAGAATAACTAAAGATATTCTATGGGTAAGTAAAAATGTTTTGATGGTATTTAAACTCAATAAATTACACTACTGTATTTTATTTTATTTTATTTCCTTCCATATACAAAGACTATAGAGTTTATCATCATTTTATTTCAGACTTTGTTTTGAATGACTTTTGCTTGCTTTCAAAATAAGACCAAATCTTAAAGGACAACATTTGCCACAACTGTGGGTACCGAAAGAAAAGTCCAAAGAGTAAAAGTATTTTATACAATGGCAGGATAAATGGGTGTAGGATAAAAATTCCTAAAATGATTCTGGGATGAGGGCAAAAGGAAAGGAACGACTATATTACTATCTAAAGGTTTCAAGAGTTTATTTCAAAATCCAACTGCCGAACAGTCATTCTTTATCATGTTTATATTTATGATCTTACAAGGGTTTTACTTCTCCAAACACCCTACAGTCAATCCAAACAGATAAATCACTGAGTTTCACAATTTTATTTATGTTTTTTAATGTTTATTTATTTTTGACAGAGAGAGACAGAGCATGAGCGGGGGAGGGGCAGAGAGAGAGGGAGACACAGAATTGGAAGCACAGAGCCTGACACGGGGCAGGAACCCACAAACCGCGAGATCATGACCTGAGCCAAAGTCGGACGCTCAACCGACTGGGCCACCCAGGCGCCCCTGAATTTCACAATTTTAAAATGTCTTTCGAAATACCAGTTTTTGACATTTCCTTCTACTATATATTTGACAAAAGATACCAACAAAGTAATATGACTGATAGCTTTAAATTACAGCTCATTTCCCCTTCTGGCCCTAATTAAGTGAATGAGGAGAGGTTTAAATTCCAGACCCTAGATGAATGAGTAAGCTCTGATAGCGGATAGGTGGACAGAGTTCAGGAGCAAGAGGAGCTTAGATGGTGTAAACCCTTCTGGATGGTCATTTGGTGATTAGCAGTCATGATCTGTAAAAACCGGTCCCCCTCTTTTACTGACAGATCCCACTCCTATAAATTCCTTTGATGTAAGTTGTTAAACAAAAGAAGCAGAGGAAACGAAGCTATGACATATAAAAATGTTTACTTCTAAAAAACCCCAACAATGTATAGATTTAATATCCAAAAAAAGAAAAAGGTGAAAAATAGGCAGACCAAGTTGATGGAACATTATACAGTTATAAAAATTTATAAAATATGGGAAAATATGGACCCATTCTAGAATAACCTGGTGTGCATCCTAATTAGCAGATTGTATCGTCTGTTAGTAAATTACATGCAAGTCATTCAATTAGATAAAACTGTGTCATAGAGGGAAAAAAGTCCTTTACTCAATTAGTGGGTAGTTACTTCCTCTTTCATACTGATTGACATACTAACCTTTACATTAGTCTACTTTAGAAAAAAATAGTAATAATAACCAGAAAATATCTAATGCCAGGCTGGAAAATGGGGTGTATTACTCTTGCCAATTCCTACTGATTTATAGCAGATGCCAAAAAAATGCTCCATTAGGAGGGATTCCATAGCCATCTCTGGGCTCAGTATAACATGAGTTGTGATTAATTATCCACGTCTATCATGGGCAACGGGTAGGGCTCGGGGGCTGGGGGAGCAAAGCTGTAGCGCAACGATGCCATGTATTTACTGATCCCAGTCTAATGCTTTTTTTAATTATCCCAAAATCTTTGCTTCATTATACACTAAGTGAGGAGTTCTTTAGCTTAAATACATATTGCATTAAAAAAGCACTTTCTTTGGGGTGCTTGGGTGGCTCAGTCGGTTAAGCATCCGACTCTTGGTTTCAGCCCAGGTCATCATCTCGTGGTTCCTGAGTTCAAGCCCTGCTCTGGGCTCTGTACAGACAGTGCGGAGCCTGCTCGGATTCTCTCTCTCCCTCTCATTCTGCCCCTCCCATGCACGCTAAGTAAATAAACTTAAAACAAAACAAAACCACTTTCTTCATTCTGAAATCTGTCTCTGTGTATCACATGGCCATTCCCTGAAAGGACATGCTGTCTTTGCCTTTGTCATCGCTCCTGACCCAGTGATACACGTGCATACTCCTAATTCAGTTTTTTGTTTTGTGACTGCTGATGCTTTACGCAGTAGCTTGCGTGTCAACGAAGCAGTTCTAGGCTTCACAATAACATCTATCTTTTTTCCTACTGTGGGGCTGTATTTCCCAATTCATATTTAATATACTTCATATTGAAGTATTATATTACTTCACTGATAATTATCAGTTTAAGTTTTATGTAATCTAACTACAGACTGAATTATGTCTCATGAAAATTTAACACGTAAATTGAAATGTGCTGTAAATAGATTTCAAAGACGTGGTATGAAAAAAATGTAAAATACCATTAATAATTTTATTTTAATTATACGCTGAGATGATAATATTTTTATATATCAGGTTAAAAACATTAATTTCAAGCATTTCTTTTACTTTTTAAATGTGGCTACTAGAAAATTTTTAATTATATTTATTGTTGCACTGTATTTTTACTGACAGTGCTATTCTTTAAATAATCATTTTACCAAATTGTGAACAGGAGTTATGACATTCAAAATTCCCTATATTTACTTACTATACTACTTGGTATCTCCTTTTTTAAAAAATGTTTATTTATTTATTTTAAGAGAGAAAGAGAGAGAGAGAGAGAGCAAGCGTGAGCACATGCAAGCAGGGGTGGAGCAGAGAGAGGGAGACAGGGTCTGAAGCAGGCTCCAAACTCTGAGCTGTCTGTCAGCACAGAGCCCGACATGAGGCTCGAACTCACAAACTGCAAGATCATGAGCCCGAGTTGGATGCTTAACGCTTAACCGACTGAGCCACCCAGGCGCCCCTTGATACCTCTTTTATAAACGCCTATGTAAGAATTTCAGACTTAGTACCAGGAAAAACAATTTCCTTTTCCTAAGCAACTGGTAAAATTTGCTTTACAGTGTTAACCTTATTAACCTCATTAAAAAAATGAGGTATGGGGCGCCTGGGTGGCTCGGTCGGTTAAGCGTCCGACTTCGGCTCAGGTCATGATCTCACGGTCCGTGAGTGAGTTCGAGCCCCGCGTCGGGCTCTGTGCTGACAGCTCAGAGCCTGGAGCCTGTTTCAGATTCTGTGTCTCCCTCTCTCTGACCCTCCCCTGTTCATGCTCTGTCTCTCTCTGTCTCAAAAATAAATAAAAACGTTAAAAAAAATTTAAAAAAAAATGAGGTATCTCTTTTTGCTTTGCCCCCTGGAAAAAAGTATTTTACCTTACTTTCTCTTTGCTCTGATTTTATTTTTCTTTTCGAAAGACACACATTTTTTTTTTTTTTTGGTAATGAGTTAAGAAGTAACCCTAAATAAGAATCAGAGCCTAGATAAATATTAAAAACAATTTCAGGCAAAGGCAGACTTAGGGAAAATACTAAAAACTGTATCCAAATCTTCAAAATGCTATTTCTCATTTTCTAATTCACTCTGCATAGTTCATTCATTTCAATGAAAATAAAGTAACCTTAATTAATACACCACAATACTCTAATATACTTTGGAGAAGGAGAATCAAAATCACTTTTGAAATAGGATGAAAATCCTTAGAGGAAAAAGTTGTCATTAGTGAATATTAGTCACACTGTTCTAATGAAATAATGTTCATGGTTACAAAAGAAGGAATCCCAGGGGCACCTGAGTGGCTCAGTCGGTTAAGGGTCTGACTTCCGCTCAGGTCATGAACTCGTGGCTTGTGAGTTTGAGCCCCGTGTCAGGCTCTGGGCTGACAGCTCGGAGCCTGGAGCCCGCTTCAGATTCGGTGTCTCCCTCTGTCTGCCCCTCCGCTGCTTGCACTCTGTCTCTTGCATTGTCTCAAAAAGTAAATAAACATTTAAAACACACACACACACACACACACACGAAGGAATCCCACTCAGGCTCCTCAAATTTAGGAGTCCATTCTTATTCTGATGAACACATCTAACCTTAGAGGAAATAGCAGTTTGGGGTCTAACTCTGAAGCTTTAGGAAAACAAAAACTGTATATAATGTTACTTGGATATAGATTTTGTGAAATTATCTTATTTTACAGCGAATATGAATAAACAGAATGAATTACTTACTTCAAATATCATTTGTAGCAACAAAATCTTTACATATGCCCCTATTTTACTCTTCAGTCCTTAACTAAAACTAAGCCTGACTGCTAGCTTACAGATATCATCAAAGAAAACAAATTTCTATTCTACCAAAAAGAAAACTTAATCTAGGAAAGAAACTCTTGGTAACAACCTGAAAGTTCTGCTAAAAGGTTCTACTCTTCACATGAAGAGACCACTTAATATACAGAGATACACATTAACATGTAATAAGAAACAATGATAAAACTTTTATTTCTGAAATTCCAAGCCAAATTTCTGCACATGGGTAACGGGGAGAAAAACTAACACTCCTGGCAATTCATCAAATGCTTACTGAACACCCACTGTTTTCTAAGACGCATGGGCCCCATTCTCTCCCTGGAGAGACCAGAGTCTGATCACGGCATGGCCCAGGTAGGCTGCTGTCTAGGAATTCAGACCTACAGGGGACACTAAGTCACTACGGGAATACACTGGCCATATTTGGCTGCAGTCAGCTCAGGTTCCACAACTGAACAGTATAGAGGTTTTGTCTAAAATTTAAATGCCCTTGAGAAAGTTGTCTGGTTCAGAAAAAAACATAAATTAAAACTACCAAAGTTTGGGAAATGTCTAAGAATTTTTAGAAAATTGACCTTGCTTCAGCCAGTAGAAATGAATAAGGTGTTTGCTCCTATATAAAAATGTTACCAGGAAAAAAAATCAGTTTATCTTTCTTCCATTAAATATATGTTGAGCAAATATTTAAAGAACATTATTAGTTCCCAATTCACATGAATTGGCCTAATCCTGGGCAAAATAACGAGCAACTGAAATGTCAATCTAACGTAACTCAACACCACAACCAAATCTTATGTCATCAGGCACAGAGAGAAAAGCACCAACATAGACTTAAAAGGGTCTGGAATGGCACCCCAGAGAAAGAGACTCCTAAACTGAGACCTGGAATAGGAGTTAGTTAAGTGGAAAGTGGGGGGGGGGGGGGGGGGAGCGAGGGGGGTGCCTCTTAAAACTGTTTGAAACTTGTGAGATCCTCTAAGTGTGAATGCTGTAACATTATGAATACATATACCTCACGAAATTGCCCTGAATTACAATCTGCCACGGATCAAAGGGATCAAAAGATATTAACATTAAAATTACTTTACCAAGTGAAAACTTTCCGGAACAAATAAATGTGAGAGGGCCAGAGGCCAGGAAAATATATTACCCATGGCAAAACTAAAAACATCCTTATTTTATTCTCACCCTTCTGAATGCCATTTAATCCCCCATTTTCTCAACTCAGAACCATAAAACAAAAATGCAGGCAATGTTACCGTCATTTAGCGGAAATTCTCCGTTGTGCTTCCCGAACTGCACTGAGACCTGTCTCTAAGTTACAAGAGGAGTTCCATGCACGGGCAACAACTGGCTTATCACTCACAGGTTGATCAAATGGATTCCAGTCCAAACAGAAAAGCACTCAACAGAAGCTGCCTGAAGAACTCCCTTACTGTAATGAAGGAAACAACCCATACATTCCTAGCTTAGCTTTATTTTCTGGAGCCAATTCAAGCTGTGAACAGTTGCATAATCTACACATTTCTAATGCTGATAAACTGAGCATCCTTCACTATCTATCAAATAATCAGTCTCTGCTCGAACCATCATAAATATTTACCACATGAAATGTGGTACTGAAGACACTGACTCGATTATGGAATATAATCACAGAATTTAGGGAACTTACTTTTGGAACCAACCAACATAGGAAGGGGTTTTTATCACAGAAGCTGCCTGTCGGGCAGCATGCTGTTTTACCTGGAGGGCTTATCTCTCTTGCTATGGGCGGAGTTAGAAACTGTGTCTAAAATGACAGCGACAGGGACGCCTGGGCGGCTCAGTCGGTTAAGCATCCGACTTCGGCTCAGGTCATGATCTCGAGATCCGTGGGTTCGAGCCCCGTGTCGGGTTCTGTGCTGACAGCTCGGAGCCTGGAGCCTGTTTCGGGTTCTGTGTCTCCCTTTCTCTGACCCTCCCCTGTTCATGCTCTGTCTCAAAAATAAATAAACATTAAAAAAAAAATTATATTAAATAAAATGAGAGCAACTATGCCGCCAACGCTGAACTCTGAAATCTTTTGGTAATAAGCTGTTATCAATCTGGTTACCAGACTTGGTGTGATTTTTGTCGTTTTTACTGTTTTGCTGTCTGGGAGACCTTTGCCGTTACTTTCTTGGTCTTAGCTAAGCTGCAGGTAGCAGAGATTGCTTAAAGATAACCACTAGGCAAATTAGGGATTATCTACCTTATGTTGCATCCTTTCTTGATTGAAGCTATGGAACACAAGCTGTCTTGGCTGCATGCAACCACCTCAAGAGCAAGACAAAATCTGTGGCAATGTGCTATGCCGTGTGCTCTTCAGCCTTGCAAATTCTGTGCTGAGACCCTTCAAACCCAAGCCACGGTGCCAAGTGATGAACCACTTCATTCTTTAAAATCATGAGTAGAAAGAAGGTGAATACATAAACTTAATCTGACTGCTATATTGTAGGCATTCTGGAATAAATGAACAAAAAAAGGCATCTAAACCAGAAAAGTTTAGATTCTGAAGGTCAATATGGGGAAGGATGACTAGTTACTACAGCAGCAGTATGTTAAGTGTTCTGAATGAAAATATAAATCGTAATAATTAAATTTCAGTTTCTCTGTTTCCTTTGCCTCCCGTGTGGCATACATGTAGAGGCAGCAGAAGCCTTGAATTTTTAAAACTATGATTTAAGCCATTTTACACTTGTGCTCGTATTTTCATCACTGCTTCGGTCCCTTGCCCACTCGGGCGTTGTGGGGGAGGCGGATGCTTAGGGTTAAGATGTTAAGGCTAGTAGTTGCAGTGATGGGAATGACAGAATGGGTCAATGGAGTCACACGAAGAGGCCATAAACAAAATAGTTTAAATGTATTAGAGAAGACAAGGTTTCTAAAGGTTTTTAATTTTTTCAATGTCAATCTGTGATCCAACTCTAAAAGGAGAAAGTAATCATAGAAAAAATGACCTCCAGGTAACAGAAGATCAACTTTGTTAAATTCACATGTACACGTGGCCAATCCCTACTCTGGTACCGAAATGGGTCAAGGTTTTGAGAGACGGAAAAGCAGGGAGCTGGGTAAATGGCAACCAGACATAAAGAACTGCTTTCTCTGTAAGCCACGAATTCCAAATTAAATTTGATTTAGAGAGTTTTATAAATACTTGCTTTTATTCAAAGTTATACAAATCATAACTTCTAGCTTGAACTGTTTGCAAACGTTTATATTTAGCTCTCCTTTCACCCTTAACTGCATCAAGGAGTGAAAAAAGGAAGTTAAGAAGCAGAAACAGCGAAGAAATCAGAATACAGCCGTATTTCACCTCTGGTTCACATATATTCACAAGCTTTTTAATTCATTATCAAGAAGTCTAATTTTAGACTGACTAAAGAAAAAAAGATACTATCACACACATCCTCTTTGTCAGGAAGAAAAAGTTAATAGTATCTGGAAAGCCTTCAAACCACAGGAATTCAGGGACACTTAACATCAATTATTTAAATAAATACTAATCTATTGCAGAGCAAAGGAAAAAGAGAACAAACTATTTAGGTCACTTGACCAGAGGTAAAAATACTTATTTTCTTCCTTTTCCTCTCAATAAAAAAGGAAGACAGCAACATAATGATTTCCCAAAGTAAAGCCAATCAATCACCAGAAAGAAATTTCTTTTCAAGAACTATTTTTAGATCTTGAGGCATATTTTTTTTTTTGCCTTTCAAAAAGTTTGTTACTTAGAAAAAAAAATCTTACTTCACAGAGTATGTATGTCACAAATGTGTATGTGCTTGACATTAGCGGCCAATGTATGTATTCTGACGGCCAAGTCAAAATGCTTTTTTATTTCTTTCTGATGTAAGATAGAAAAGCAGAACTCTAGAATATTGTCTAAAGTAGGATTTAAAAAGAACTGCCCTAGGGGCGCCTGAGTGGCTCAGACGGTTAAGCGTCCGTCTTTGGCTCAGGCCATGATCTTGCAGCTCATGGGTTCGAGCCCCGCATCGGGCTCTGTGCTGACAGCTCAGAGCCTGGAGCCTGCTTCAGATCCTGTGTCCTCCTCTTTCTCTGCCCCCTCTCCCGCTCGTGTTCTCTCTCTCTCTCAAAAATAAAACAAACATTAAAAATAATAAATAAATAAATAAATAAATAAATAAATAAAACCTGTCCTATGTATTCTCTACTTTTCAATGGTCTTAAGACAAAAACCATTTAAACGCCAACCACATTTTGAAATGTTAATTTTTCAGTGGTTTCAGTTCAAATTGCTAACAGATAATATAAAAATTTGCCTTTATATGCTTTATGTCTAAATGTTTGGTAATCTTAGGTAATTACTGCTAACTCTGAAGCTGTGTTGGGTATTATGGTAGTTTACAAAGAGTCATTATCATATATCTCAACATATATATCAAATATCACACATAATTGAGATTTGTTTCAAAATAACCCAGGAGCAAGTAGAGCAGGTTTACAGATAAA
Source organism: Lynx canadensis (assembly GCF_007474595.2). NCBI lineage: Eukaryota > Metazoa > Chordata > Mammalia > Carnivora > Felidae > Lynx > Lynx canadensis. The sequence goes on from NC_044303.2 coordinate 8,975,804, forward strand.
ACATTTCTGACCATGAGTTGAGAACTGTTGAAGCTGGAACATGGATACATAGTGGTTTCATTATATTACTCTCTCCATTTCTGTGTATGTCTGCAGTTTTTCATAGAACTTTAAGCATTTGCAAACTGCCACCTAAGCGACTCCCAATGTTATAAAGAGTTGAGTCAAACTGTAGGGCAGGTCATCTAGCTTGGGACAAAAAAAAAAAAAAAAAAAAAGAGAGAAATGAACAGTCAGTGTAAGATTGAAGAGAAAGGCCAAGCAAGGCCAACTGTTTTGTTGCAGTGTGTATCCACAGCACAAGTCCTGGAATAAAGAAACATGGTTACAGACTTCAAAAGAAATACAGCCACCTGCAAATACAAGATTCTGCCAAGTCCATGAATACAAGATTCTGCCAAGTCCATAAACTACGAAGATGGTTTTAATAATACTACAAATCTGGGAAAAAACTTAACCCACCTATTATGGAATTAGAAGACCTGATATAATAAAGCAGTTACATTTTCTGTAACTGATTCTGGATAACTACTGGTTACTTTTAATAATAAATTAAAATACTACGGCACTGAAAATTATATAGATTTCTTTTTTTTATGAGTCTTCTAAAATAAAATCTGCTCTTACAGACATCATTTTTTTTTTAATAGGAAAAGTTAAAAGAGAAACATATTAGCAATTTAGAGAGAAATGGTTTAGAAAGAATCCAAACCCCTTGGGGCACCTGGGTGGCTCAATCCTTTAAACATTGGACTTGATTTTCCACTCAGGTCATGATCGCATGGTTTGTGAGCTTGAGCTCTGTGTCTGGCTCTGCACTGACAGTGTGGGGTCAGCTTGGGATTCTCTCTCTCTCTCCCTCTCTCTGCTCCTCCCCAGCTTGTGCACTAGCGCGCACGCGCTCTCTCTCTCTCCCCCTTCCTCCCTCCCTCCCTCTCTCAAAATACGTAAACTTAAAAAAACAAAGACTCCAAACCCCTCAAAAGAATTAATGAGCAACATTCATTAATGTCAAAGGCTAATTAAAAGACCTGAGGCTTCCATCACAGGGAAGGATAATGATCCCTTTCCCCTATTCCTTACCCCCCCCACCCCCCGCAGATTTTTCTAGAGACCACTGCAAGGATGAAATATCAGCCACTTCAGAAATTGTAAGAGATTCTACAAATAAACTCAACAGAATGATTTATGGTGTTTGGATAAGCCTAATAATGTCTCTTACAGCACTTCTAACATACGGCATTTTATTTTTTTCTGGAAAGAAGCTTCTCTAATGAAGACCCTAGTGATAGTGGTATGTTAGTGACTCTGCAAAAAAGATGTACCAGAGACTAGCAGCATCTCACTGAGAGGTCCTTAGATTTTTATAGTCACATAAAATGAATTCTAGATTTTGGCTACTACCAGATTCCTTGCAACCCTGGAGTTTATTTTGCATTCATAGTTCCTATATTTGAAGTGGTATTAGACATTTTAAAACATTACATTCAAGGGTTTTTCGTCCTTGGGTTACCCTCCACCCTACTTTTGTTCTCCTAATCTCAAGAATCGACTATGGACATTGCTCAAATCAACATGTTAGGTTACAACCATGATATAAACAGTAAACTGCACGCTAAAGATAATAAAGTTGACCCTTTAACTTTGTAAACTTAACTACATGCTAAAGATACTAAAGTAAACCCTTTAGCTTTTTTACTCTTATTTGTTAAATGAAGGCCGCCGTATTTCTAACATTACCACATGCTTACGTAAAATGAACTGCTTCATTTCTAATATATGTAGTATTTCATAATATAGCACAACTTCCCAGAAATCCAGAGACATTACCTATGTCACATAATAGGCCCTAGAAACAGAAGGTCTGAGTTTGAATCCTAACTCCACCAGATACAAGCCAAGTGCTCAATTTCTCCATGTTTCAGTTTCCATATCTATAAAATGGGAATAGCAATACCTAGCTGATAGCACTTTGGGAAATTTTACTGAACATGTCTGATGCACTTAAAACACTGCCCACCTGACCACTCAATACATGCTAATCTAAACTGTATTTACATATTGAAAATAACACAACCCAGACAAGAAGGCATACTGACTTAGGCTCCAAAAGGATCTTGTTATAAAAGACTGAAATCTGAGCAATGTTTCAGTATATCTGATGTTTGTGTGTTTTTTAAATCTGTTATGTGTAGACTACATATCTGATTTAGTATACTAGATTCATCACAGAGAAAAAAACAATTTCCTCATGACATAGCAAAGCTGTATACATATCAGGATTGAGCTTGTATTTATTATTTACAGTTGTACTACGTTATTTCATAGGAATCACGGTTCTTGGGTAACTAATCAAATTGCTCAGAAAGCCATTCTGTAAAGTTTATTGGTAGGTCTAACTAACCTTTCAAACAAAGACTGTGCTACTATTCCTCTGCATCTTAAATTTCACCTGGAACTTGAAGACTCTGTCTGTCCTTTCCAAAAAAATATGCTGACTTCTTTGGTTGAATTTTCTACCATTTTCCTTATTCATTCATTAATCACTGAATGTATCCTTTATTCATTGAATATGTATCCCACAGATAACAAGGTTTAGTATGCCAACTTACTTGCTTAATATTTCTCTAGTACAAGGGCATATAAAAACGTTGACCACGTTCTTTAAACTTACTTTTGGTTTATGGTATCGTACTGATGTGGTAAAGAAATACATAATCTGAATTACCTGACTGCACATAAGTTCCCAAAATAGAATCATTAACAAATGTGGCTCTTAAGGAACTTAGATGTAACTAAAAAGTATTTTATAAGTAGTCACCAGGTGACTGCAGCTGGTCTTTTTAAAGCCCTCTTTGTTGGACTACTTAAATTAGAAGCAGAAATCGCTCATCTCAGGACTGCTGAGAAACAGTGCTGATGTTATTAATTTTGGTATAATTAACAATACCACCACTAGAATACTCTGCTTGGTTGAACAGATCTGGCAAGCAAAGTAGCGTATAAACTGACAGAGACTAAACTCAGTAAGTCAATGACCTTTACACAAATGTGATTTCTAAAAAGTAAACACAGTGTACAAATTTTGTAAGTTCTACACTTAGGAATTTGTTTTTACCTTATTTGACAGGTGGATAGGGGAGTAAATAAACTATAAATAAAATTCAAAGTATAAGATTCTTTTAAAACTCTTATGTACTATAAAGATGTATATAGATGTTATTATCATATACTATATACGTGTCTCCAAACTAGAAATAGGATAAAGCAAAATATTATTTGAGGGGGTTAAAAAAAAAAAAAAGTTGAGTCCTTTGGAGAGATTAGAAAGACTTTAAATAAGCATTTCTGCAAATCTCAAACATAAAAATACTCCAACTCCTCCTCCTTTTGATTCTACTAAAATAAAGCAGTACTCTGATTTAGGTGAATATTTGCTTTGCTTTGACTTTAGGGAAATTACTGAATTAAAATTAGGCACATCCATATTAGACTCTACAGAAAGTCCAGAAAGACTGCATCTTTAAAAAAAAGGTAATAGTACAGATACGATGTGTTAAAAAGAAGCCTACTTCATGGGGCGCCTGGGTGGCGCAGTTGGTTAAGCGTCCGACTTCAGCCAGGTCACGATCTCGCGGTCCGTGAGTTCGAGCTCCGCGTCAGGCTCTGGGCTGATGGCTCAGAGCCTGGAGCCTGTTTCCGATTCTGTGTCTCCCTCTCTCTCTGCCCCGCCCCTGTTCATGTGCTGTCTCTCTCTGTCCCAAAAATAAATAAACGTTGAAAAAAAAAAATTTAAAAAAAAAAAAAAGAAGCCTACTTCATTCTTTGGACAAAGTCAAAGATTTAAAGGTTTTTGGGGGGTGCCTAGGTGGCTAAGTCGGTTAAGTGTCTGACTTTGGGTCAGGTCATGATCTTACAGTTCGTGGGTTCAAGCCCCACACCGGGCTCTCTGCTGTCAGCACAGAGCCCACTTTGGATCCTCTGTGTGTCTCTCTCTCTCTCTCTCTCTCTCCCAATAAAATAAACATTTAAAAATATATAAAGGTTTTTTTCTGAGTTGACGTAAACTGCCTACACTTAAATTTGATCTTTAAGACCTCCCCAAATCACAACAATCCAAAATGAATCATCAACTGTGCACACACACACACAGTCTAGAGAGTCGAGAGCAAAAACATTAATAGTATTTGTACTAAGTTTATATATGGCATTATTTTCTTTCAAATGTTTTCTATTTTACAAGTTTTACAATAATGCTATTGCTTTTCTAATCAGTTACAAAATTAGGATAAAATAATAAAACAATGAAATTCAGATTTTTAAATGCAAATACATAAAATAAATAGATTATGGCCAAAAAAATGGCAAAATAAGACAAGCCAGATAAATACTTCCCTTTAGAAAACATTGGACAAGTAAATCTAGAGATCACAGAAAGGATAAGTATCATTTCGTTTTACTATGTAAGATAAGTTACATTCATTTATTGCTGAGTGGCAATCTCATTAACCTACTTGATAATGCAGAATTATGATTACCTTTCCTTCTAAACAGTTTATTTAAAAAAAAAACAAACAGATGCTGGGGCGCCTGGGTGGCTCAGTCGGTTGAGCATCCAACTTCGGCTCAGGTCATGATCTCACAGTTCGTGAGTTAGAGCCCCACATCGGGTTCTCTGTTGTCAGCACAGAGCCTGCTTCAGATCCTCTGTCCCCCTCTCTTTCTACCCCTCCCCTGCTCATTCATTCTCTCTCTCTCAAAAAATAAAACGTTTAAAAAAAATAATAGATGCTAAGACTAACAAAACAAGGATGGTCAAATTGAGAAAGTTATTCTTTAGCTAAAATGAATATATGTACTGACTTTCAAACAGAAGGAAAATGGTGGGCACCACTCTTCTTGTCTCATTACTCTCTGATGGACCTATTCTCAGACATCTCCCTTTGTACTTATGACTATCTCTAGTGCATTTCCCAGGTAACTATCACTGACATAAGGTATTCAAATCACCTGGTAAACAAGGAAAAAGTTTTACAAATTCAGGGTAGACTGCTCTCCCCTTGTGTCCAACTGCAATGGCCACTTTAATCATTCCAGGAAGGATTCAGCTGTACATGTGGTGGTTCTAATTGAGAAACGAGATTTCAGAAAAGACCAGTGTTGGCATAATTTGAAAATAAAAGTACAATAAGCTTACATCTGCTCTATGCACTATACACAACCTAAGAATGAACCCATCTCTATTTTAGAATAAAGATATTTGGGGGAAATATTTTCCCAGTTTTTTATTTTTCTTTGCTGCCTGTCCTAAGTCCCAAAGGTGTGAAGTAGACAACACTTTGGGAAATGAAAGAGCCATGTGCTTGCTTCCTATGCCAGCTGGGAGTCTGACAGCACCCCTAAGAGGCAAGTTGCCCCAATTTTCAGCAAAACTGTCTTTCTCCGGGCATGGATAATTTAACAAGAAACGACATCTCTTAGTAAACCCGGCATCAAAGCATGAACTGAAGGGTTGTTACTGAAACAATAGCCCTAGTATTAGGTAATAAGGAAAATCACCTGTGCAGGATTAAAAAGAATCAATGACAGAGCAAAAAGAACCATTAACGCCTGTCTAGATAATACAGTAGCAAAGCAAAACATTTGGACACACAGCAAGGGTTGAGAAAAGGTAGATGTGGACACGAAAGTAAGAAACAGTAATGACTTCAAAAAGAGTGGCCATATTGAATCCATCGAAGCCTGGCACTTCAATATGGAAGAATTACAAGGAAAACACTGTTTTGACCCCACTGAAATACTTGACGGTGAGTTAAGATCCACATAGCCTTCACCATATTACCCAAAATGGACTTTAATTCGTCCTTATTCTTCACTTCCTGCAGTGCCTACTATCGCCCAAGACTATTCCTCCTTGAGTTTCTCCATGCGTGGCTTTCACTATAAACAAACTTTAAAAAAAATTCCTGTAATTCTGCTCTTTTTCTCTCCCATCTCTAAATAGAGGTATTGTACTTTTGGGCTGTCCCCTCTCTCTTGGTGAATTCATGTAATCTCATATTGATACGATTTTTTCTTCAATTGCCTGTGCACAGTTATTTGTATTTTTAGCCCTCTCTTCTTTCCTGAAGGCTGATTTCACATTCTTACTGGGGTTAAAAAGAGGTCAAAGATGACTCCCAGGTTCCTACCTATCTGCTCTTTTTTAAGAGGATGCTATAAGCTTGATTACAGGTCTTTTTATGCCACTTAGACTAAAATCCAAAAAGCTTTAAGTAAGGCTGATGACCGTATACATAACGATAGCAGCAAAAAATGAATGCTGACATTGAGAGAACAGAAAAATCACACACACACACACACACACACACACACACACACACACACACAGGACCCAAAGCTTAGCAACTTGGGACCATTTGGAAAATAAACAAAAGAAAAGAGAAAGAGAAAGGAAAAAAAACAAAAAACAAAAAACCCAGAGATCTCTTTAATCCACTGAGAGCATTAACTATGTAAACTATGTATGACTGCACTGTCCAATACAGCCCATTAGCCACATATAGCTATTTACATTTAAGTTAATTAAAATAAAATTTAAAAATGTAGTCCCTCAGTCACACTAGCCATTGTGCAAGTGCTCAAAAGCCACGCGCAGCTAGTGGCTATTTACTGGACAGCACAGATAAGAACATTTTGATCAGTTCAGAAAGTTCTACTGGACAGAGCTGCAGTGCTAATTCAACATTCATGAAGTATTCTCTGCATAATAGGCACAGCGCTAGGTGCAGGAGTAGAGCAAGATGAGGGAGACAGGGCTTCTCTCTTGCCTCAAAGAACAGATTCTCTGTCTAGTAGAAGAAACAGATAAAAATATCTACAAGGACCAGAGTAGAGGAAATAACCTTTATTCCTGCCCAGTCGCCTAGGATTCCAATCCTTTCGCCTGGCTTTTCTGTAGATCTGGCCTTCTTCATCTGGAGTTATGATGGTTCAGCAGGAAATGCTGAGACTCGCCGCTACCTAGAAATCTCTGGACTCAGAACCAGAGGTGCTTAGTTAGGCCCAAACAGGATTTAAGCCCCATCTCTCTGGACTTGGTGCTTTACACTGTGGCTAACTCTTGCCGGAAAAAAGCAGTCCTGCCCTCTGGCTATCCTCCCCTGGTCCCTCCTAGGAGGCAGCTCTGCCTCAACTGTCACTTGGTCTGGAGCCTCCAGCATGTGATACCTACGGTGCCCGAGTGCCTGACAAAATGACAAGATGCTACCAGTCAGCACTGCAGTTGAGAACAAGTCTCAGGTACCAATGGCACCAGAAGGGGGAGGAACGGTGCGTCCTAAGCAGAGAGAAGATGAAAGACAGAAGCTAACAGTTAACAGAAAGATGTGTGTCAAGCAAGGGGGTCATCAAAACTCAAGCACACGCCACATCCGAGGGGCAGCAGCAAGAGAAGAGAATGGATCAAAACCCGACCGCTAAGAGCCTTAATGCCACCAACTAAGCAGTGTGGCCTGGACTGGCCTTTAAGTGGTGGCCAGCCACTAAGTAGAACAGTCAAATGAGGAGATCTGTGTTTTCAAAAGCAAACCTGGGGAAAGGGTGAAAGGTAGATAGTAGTGGAGAAAGCAGACCAGTATCTGGATGAAGACCTGGCTGAAGGTAGTGGAGATAAGAGGAAATTGACCCGAGAGACACGAGAGAAAACTGATGGGCTCTAACTATTGACAGAATCTATCTGGCACAATGGAATCCAACAAATGTTTGCTGCAAAAAGTTGTGAGGTAGGTAATAATCACTTAGTTCACGCAGAAGGAAAGAAAACAGAAACCGTGAGAAACACAAACATTTAAGGGGAGGGCTGGCGGAAGAAACAGTGAGCGAAACCGAAAAATAAGAAATCAAATGAGGCAGTATTCGCACAGCCTGGAACGTGATTCCTCAAGATGTCTGGATGGCTTGTTCCCCATCTCCTCGAGATCCATATAAAAATGTCAGTATCTTGGTCAGCTCTTCCCTGAACACAATATTTAAAACCGACCAGCACAAGCATGCTCTCAGCACTCTCAACCTCTTTCCTGCTTTATTTTTCTCTGTAGTACTTACGAACATCTACTATACATTTTAGTTATTTGTTTAATGTCTGTCTTCCCACTACTTAAATGTAAGCTCCACTGGGGGGGGGGGGGGCGACTTTGTTTCATTTACCACCGTATACCAGAGACTAAAAAATGCCTGGCATACAGCATATCCTCAACAAATAGTTGTTGATTAACTGAATGAATAATGCAAAGAAATAAAAAGGGCAGGGTTATTATATTAGACTAATAAGTATACACATAAAATGATGTCTACCATGGAAATTTTATAATTATTTTGAGTGCAAAAATCAAAAATCTGTATAACTGATGTCCTTTAGGTATAAAAGATTCAAAATGTTTTATTCAAATAGGTTTTTAATATATATAGATATTCAAATATATGTAGTGAATTGTAACGTAACCTTTTTATTTAGTCACAAAAGGATGAGATTTTTATAGCTTGAAAGTCACAATACTTGACAGCCATACTGAAAATTCACCACTTCAAGTATTTAAGTCCTATTAATACTTTCTCAACTTCCATTACAAATTTCTAATTTCTTTTCTGACATTTTGGCTGTTATTAGGCAAAAAGCTTAAGTTGCAATACCAGAATATTTGTATGATCACAGCAGTTAGTTTTAAACACACAGTGAAGAGGAAATGATGTAAGTGAGGTAAAGAATGGTCAAAAAGTTGGAAAAGTAAAAAACAATCCAAGAACACAAAAAAGCCCACCTAGCCAGTGGCTTCAGGAAAATGACCAGACATCTTAAATCTCACTTTCCTTAGCAATAAAATACAGCTAACACTAGAACCTACCTACCTGACAGGCTTATTCTGAGAGTTTTTTTGGAGGATTAAATCTTTCGAGTAATAAGCTTGGTACAGTTCCTATCACAGCCCTTTATTCCTTTCATCCACAACTATTTATGAAGAACTTACTATACAAAGGGCACCATACTAGGTGCTAGCTATATATCTATTCTCATAGACTCTATCTGTGGTCTACTGGGAAAGACAGACAAATGAATTACAAGGTGTGACAAGTTCTATGGAGGAAACTAATGAGTCCAGAGGCATATACCAAGAAGGCAAGGAAATTCAACTTTAGATAATGGTCAGGAAGTATCTTCTGAGGACAGAAAAAATAAGGCATTAGCCATATACAGAGGGCATAGAAGTATACTGCTAAGTGTTTTTGGCATAGGTACTGAAATGTGCGAAGACTCAAACTAGCTGTGGAAAAGAGCTCGTGACTTGTTTGAGGAACTGAGAAGAACCCAGTGTAACTGAAGCCTCACAAGTCAAATGACAGAAAATCAGAGGGACAGGCAGGAGCCAGATGAGGACTCTGAAGGGCCTCGGGACTGTTATATTATTCTATGTGAATTTATTCTTTAATGGAAAGCTGCGTAAGTTTTCGGTTTTTCAGAGGCAAAGAGAATGCAATTTATGTCTTATAAACATCACTCAAACCATTTTTGGAAAATGTAGTATAGGGTGACGCGAATGGAAGGAGAAGAATTAGCTCCAAGACTAATGCAGGAGAGTCCAGGGGAGAAAGACGGTGCTTGCACCGGAGTGGTAGTATGGAGATAAAGAGCAGTTGACAGATTCCAGAAATATTTGGCAATGGACTGGATGGGGGAGGGGGGGGGGGGCGAGGAATCAAAGATGACTCCTAACTTAAGCAACTGCTGGGCTGATGGTGGCATGGGAAGTGACATAGTTAAGTATTTAATTAATTGTAGCTATTCTCAATTACTATTAGAATAAAAGAGAGAGAGAACTGGTGAGTGTATGGCCAAAATGGGAGTGTGGGGGTGGGGAGAGGAGTTTGGTCAAGGTATGAGGGAATAGCAACATCAAACAAAATTTCCCACTGAAAACAATGATAAAAGTGAGATAAAATTAAAAAAACAAAGAAACTCAGCTATTTGAAGGCATAGAGGGAGCAACCAAGACATCCAGGACATTGGGAGCCAAAAGCCCACAGAGAAGAGAAACACCTCGCTATCGCCACTCTTTCCCCTTTGGGTATTTGCCAACTACCAATACACAGCATAAAAGCCAAACACAAAGCACATCCTGGTGTTTGCATCAGTCTCACTGGACTGAGAAGACAAAACTGGAATTCTGTACTACCGAGGTAAGCAGGAATTGAGGGTCTCAGATAAAAAGGAATCTCAAAGAATGAGCCCAACATTTGGTTCCATTTTTGCCCTCCAGAAATGTGCTGAATCATAAACATGGACTGAAATGCAGGAAAAACCAGCAGAAAGATGTTGCAAAGAGACTAAAAGGCTAAGCAGGGCTTTCATCAGCAGGTGACCCTTGAACAACACGGGGATTTAGGAGTGCCAATCCCTCTGCAGTCACAAATCCACATATACCTTTTGACACCCCAAAACTTAACAGCCTACTGTTCACCAGAAGCCTTACCAATAAGATAAACAGTCAATTATTGCACATATTTATTTTGTAAGTTATTGGTATTATATATATATTCTTATAATCAAGTATGCTAGAGACAAGAAAATGTTATTACGAAAATCACAAAGAAAATACATTGACAGTATTGTAAAAAAAAAAAAGTCCGCATATATGTGGACCTGTGCAGCTCAAACCTGTGTTGTTCAAGGGTTAATTGTACTTACAATTGCCAAGGCTTACCAAAAAGAAACATCTTGGTAAATACTCCAAACTTTCAAGTGAGAGCACAGAAGGGCTACAAACTAGGAGTGAATTTCCTGACAGCCCAGAATTCAGCCTCATGTCATATCAATCACTGATGAATTAAAGTGACCAATGTTTTTCTAACTGCCTGCCAGAGAATATTAAAACCTACCTGTAAAAAGATAACATCATTCAAACCCTCTATAATTTTTCATCATAATGTTAATAAAACATTACCAAGTATCCTAGGAAAAAGGATCAAATGATCAAAAACCAGACAACAGAAACAGGTTCACAGGTAATCTAGGTATTAGAGTCATCGGACAGGAATAGTACACCAATGATGAATGTGCTCAAGAAAATTTATGTACACACTGTGAGAACTTGTAAATTTTAGGCCTGAACATACAGAAACTGAAACTGAGAGTTTAATAATTGGGTATAAGTGAACAGTGCACAGAGAAGATACGGTAAGTGAACTTGAAATCAGTAAAAAAAATATCCAAAATGATAGAGTAGGGTAGGGGTGAGTGGTCAGAAACTATGAAATGACCTAACATGCATGTAACCGTAGTCACAGAAGGAAAGGAGAGAACTGAACAGAAACAATATTTAAAGAATACCAGCTAAGAAAATCCCCAAAGTGACAAAAGATAACAAGCCACAGAGTCGAGATGCTCCACAAGCTCTACACAGAATAATTACAATAAAAGTCATATATAAGCACACAATAGTAAAATTGCCGGAAACCAAAGACAAAGATAAAATCTTAAACACTGTCAAAGAAAAACACACTGACTTCAAAGAAGCAACAGTAAAACCAAAAGCTGACTTAACAGAAACAGTGGGAGCCAGAAATTATATAATAAGTTGAAAGTGCAGAAAGAAAAGACCCTTTAAAAATGAAGGCAAAACAAATGCACTTTTAAGGCATATGAAGGCAGAGAATTTATTACCAGAAGATCTGCACTGAAAGTAATACTACAGGGAACTCCTTATAACAAAGGAAAATGACCCAGAGGTCAATGCAGTAAAACAGTAAGAAATGAAAACTTCCAAAAAGGGTAAACGTGATGATAAAGTGATGAGTAACGGCTATTTTAATAAAAACAGCAACACTATTATTACTAATTACTACTACCATTACTAGTATCTCAACAGCAACAATAATGTCATCTTTGGGGGTTTACAATAAAGCAAAGCATGGAATACAGAAATGGGATTCAAATATTGTAAGGCCTTTCCATTTTCCTGGAAGCAGTAAGGAAATAACTTATGATAGACTCAAATAAGTCAAAGATGTATATTGTAATCTTAAGGTTGCCAGTAAGGAGATAATAAAAGAATTTATAACAAAAAAGCTAAGAGGGGAAACATGGGGGGGGGAATGTTTAATCAAAAAGAAAGCAAGAAATGAGGAAAGATGTTATAAAAGATAGTACAAGTAGAAAACAAATAAAAATGGTCAATTTAAACCCCCAAATTGTGCTAAAGCAGTTACATTAAATGTGAAACAACACAGATTATCAAGTTTAAGGAAAAAAAAAAACAAACAACTATATGGTATGTGAAGAGATTCATCTTATCTCTAAGGACAAAGAAGCGTTTTTGTTTTTTTTTTTTTTGAAAAGTCCTCTTTTTTTAAACAATTTTTTTTTAATGTTTATTTTTGACAGAGAGAGAGAGAGAGAGAGACAGAGCATGAGTGGGGGAGGGGCAGGCAGAGAGAGGCAGACACAGAATCCGAAGCAGGCTCCAGGCTCTGAGCTGTCATCACAGAGCCAGACGCGGGGCTCGAACTCACAAACCGTGAGATCATGACCTGGGCCAAAGTCGGACGCTCAACCGACTGAACCATACAGGCGCCCCCAAAGAAGCGTTTTAAAAAAAGATGGAAACAGAAACCAAAAGTATACTACATCCAATACATACATACATACATACATACATACATACATACATACATAAGCAAGCAAGCTTTAAGGCAAAGATTATTACTAGAGATAATGACAATAAACGGATCAATCCAGGGGTGCCCAGGTGGCTCAGTTAAGCGTCCAACTCTTGATTTCCACTCAGGTCATGATCTCACAGCTGGTGAAATAACCCACGGATCAAATAAGAAACCACAATGGATATTTTAAAATATTTGGATTGAGTGATAAATAAAAACCTATCAGACTTGTGAGACCCAGCTAAAGTTGCTTTTATAGGGAAATTCCATGACTTAAATACATACATTAAAAAAAGAAGACTGGGGCGCCTGGGTGGCTCAGTCGGTTAAGCGTCCGACTTCGACTCAGGTCACGATCTTGCGGTCCGTGAGTTCGAGCCCCGCGTCGGGCTCTGGGCTGCTGGCTCGGAGCCTGGAGCCTGCTTCCGATTCTGTGTCTCCCTCTCTCTGACCCTCCCCCGTTCATGCTCTGTCTCTCTCTGTCTCAAAAATAAATAAACGTTAAAAAAAAAATTAAAAAAAGAAGACTGACAGTTAATGATTGGAGTATCCATCTCAAGAAACTGGAAAAAGAAGAGCAAATTAAATTTTTTTTAAAAAGCTAGAAGGAGGGGCGCCTGGGTGGCTCAGTCGGTATAAGCGTCCGACTTCAGCTCAGGTCACCATCTCGCGGTCCGTGAGTTCAAGCCCTGCGTCGGGCTCTGGGCTGATGGCTCAGAGACTGGAGCCTGCTTCCGATTCTGTGTCTCCCTCTCTCTCTGCCCCTCCCCGTTCATGCTCTGTCTCTCTCTGTCCCCCAAAAAATAAATAAAACGTTGAAAAAAAAAATAAACGTTAAAAAAAATTAAAAATAAATAAATAAATAAAAATAAAAAGCTAGAAGGAAAGAAATAAAGGTAAAAGCAGGAACCAATTAGAAAATAATGTTTTAAATCTGAAAATTGGCTCTTTAAAAACTGATGGAGATAAAGAGGAAGCACAAATCACCAGTAAGCAGATTTAAAACGCAGGTATCATTACAGATATTATGAACATCAAATAAATAGACAGACAGATAGATAAAAAAGATAGCGTGTAAAATTGTAAGCCAAATCGGAAAAATTTTGATAAAATGGACAAATCCCTTGAAAAGCAAAACATGTCAAAATTGACAAAGTAACAGAAAATGTGAATAGTCCTTCATGTATGTATGTAAGAAAGAGTCAACAATCCCCATAAGAAAACTCCAGATGGCTTCACCAGTGAATTCTTCCAAACATTTATAGATGAAATAAAATCAATCCTCACAAACTCTACCAAAGAATAAAAAAACATTTCCCAGCTCATTTTATGAAGTCATCATAAGCTTGACAACTAAACCTTTACTAGTCAACCTCTTTCATGAACAAAAATGCAAACATTGTAAATGAAATATAATCTAGCATACAAACAGGGTAACGCATAAACAAAAGTTAAAGTTATTGAGTATTCCAAGGATGCTTTAAACTTATAAATATGTATCCCTCTTCCCCCCCCAAACTTTAACACATATCTAACACACAGCAACTACATTCCTAAGAGTTTTATCCTAAGCAAATAACCAGGGGCGCGTAGGTGGCTCAGTCCATTAAGCGTCGACTTCAGCTCAGGTCATGATCTCACAGCTCGTGGGTTCGAGCCCTAACAGCTCGGAGTCTGGAGCCTGCTTCAGATTCTGTGTCTCCCTCTCTCTCTGCCCCTCCCCCACTTGTGCTCGTGTTCTCTCTTTCTCAAAAACAAACATTTTTAAAAACTAAATAAAATAATCAGACGAGGTACAGAGATATGTTTTAAAATATGCATTAGATCATTGTTTATAATAGCTTTTAAATGCCCATAGGTATGAAATTAGCTAAACAATTTATGTACATCAGAATCAGTTCAAAATTATAATATGGTTCTACACTTATTTGTATGGATAGCTCTTTATGACATATGACTAAGTGAAAAAAGCAGCATACAAAAGCAGGAATATTTCTAAGGCAAAAACACTAATTTTATATGAAAGTAAGGAAAGTTGAACATGTATCATGAGAACATTTTTTCTAAACATAATGAATTACCATCTTAATTTCAGTTCATAAACAAAAGATTTAACGCCTCAATTTTCATCAGCAGGAAGAACATTTTCTTCTCAGAGTCTAGTCATAGAAAATTGCCCACATATATATTTTATATAGACCACAAAAATGCTACTGGATTTGAACCAATCAATAGAAAACCTGCAATACAAAAGTATCTACAGTACAAAGACAAAACCAAAATACTCTGAAAGCACTGAATCCATTAAAAATCTGCATTAGATACATAAAGCAATAATAGTTTCTACAAAGTGGTGAGTTTATAGGAAAAAATTCTACTGTATAATATATATTCTCAAAGCTCCAACAAGTTTAAAGAAAACTCCCTTTAATTCTAGCAATTAATAAAAGAATCCACGCTCATTACAATCATTCCAACCCAGAGGTTATACGGTATTTTGCCAAAATCTATAAAACAGGTGTCAGCTCTACCTTACCACGCTATCTCAGACCAACCAGCAGTGAACGCCAGCAGTGAGGTGTTGGTAAGGAATCTAAGGTATTCTGCTTTGGAGAATGTGCTTGAGGGATTTAGCAGGTACAGGAGGGGGAAAGGGCTTAGTTCACTTATCACTGTTACCATCAGACCCAAATTCCTATCCCGGTCTACTTTTTACTGGCTCTATGACCTCCTTACCCTCTCTAAACCTCGACTGTGAGAAAGTAAAAAGCAGCTCTGCTGATAATCACCCTGTGATGTCTGGACAAGACACAGCAAGGCCAAGAGAAGACCAATAGGCAACAAAACTTCTCCCACGGCCACACCAGAGTTCCAAAATGACTAACATCTGCCCCAGCCCCTTTATTTCTCCTGCCTCCTAAACAAAGACAGCTGAGAGATCACTGAGAGATTACTAACCCACCTGCACTTCGCGGCTGAGGGTATACAATCCAGAGCTAGTCTGTACTTCCCCCGACTCCTCATTAGAATCATGCAGCACGACCCAAACCCTACCCCAAACCTCTCCCATTTCCTGTCACTGAGGCTTGGCATGGTTCCTCGGGCAGGCGCCCTTCCTTGCTGCAGCACGTCATTAACCTAATTTGTTTCACTCCAGATGTGGAGTCTTACTCCTGGTGGTCTTACCCTGGTAGGCAGTTAGCAGTTTCTTTACCTATTAACCAACTCTATTTACCCAGGGTCACTTAAAGGAAATGTTATCATGTAAAATGATACATAAAATGCCAAGCAGCTGCCTGGTATAGCAAGCACACAGCAAAGACTACCTACTCCTTGCTCTCGGCTCAAAATAAAGCTGTACGTGTAATTTTAGTGTTTTAATCATGTACCTTTCACTATCAAGAATCTACATCTCTGCAAAACACAGTTAAGATCAGAAAATGAGCCCCTCAAGTGAACAGAACTCTAAGCAACCAGAATAGACATGATCAAGTCCATGAAATAAAGATCATGCACTTTGCTATACGGCAACTCCTGAAAATCCTACTTGGACACCATTTGATATTTTTAACATACTTTAATACACTTTGAAAATCTGTCTTGCACATCCATAGCAAGTAAGAATCAGCAACTGTAAATGGTCAGAGAGAGCGAGAGGTAAGCATACTGACCAAAGAAAAATATAACTGCTCAACACGGCAGGGGACAAAAAAACTATAAATATCAAACACAGTAACTCAAAAAGCCCAGAAATCTGCAGTCATCTTATGCAATGGTTCTAAATTCTTTTGACTGAACATCCCAGCTCCAAAATACTTGCGCATATACCTCCAATATATGTATCTTCATTTACAAATCGTATTTTATGTGCATTATAAAACAAATACCAAAACAAATTAAAAGATTAAAATATTGTTTTCAATTTTAACTATTAACCATGTTAAATATTAATTTGTTTTAATCTTGCAATCACTAAAAATGCTATTACTATTAACATTTTAAGTGACAGCACTGTTAACATGCCTTTTTAAAAGTCTTGCTTTCCTGGGGCCTGGGTGGCTCAGTCAGTTAAGCGACTTTGGCTCAGATCCCCGCATCGGGCTCAGTGCTGAGAGTCTGGAGCCTACTTTGCATTCTGTGTCTCCCTCTCTCTCTGCCCCTCCCCCACTCACACTCTGTCTCTCTGTCTCAAAAATAAATAAGCATTAAGAAAATTTTTTTTTGAAATCTTGCCTTCTCAATTTGTAAAGTTCAATGTATTTTGACGATTTAAGAACTGTTATAAGTCAGGGGCGCCTTGGTTAAGAGTCTGGCTCTTGATCTCGGCTCAGATCATGATCTCGGCTCAGATCACGATCTCAGGGCTCATGGGATCAGGCCCTGCATTGGGCTCTGCACTGACAGCATGGAGCTTGCTTGGGATTCTGCCTCCCTCTCTCTCTGCCCGTTCCCCACTTGCTCTCCATATCTCTATGAAAATAAATAAAAACAAACTTTAAAAAAAGCACTGCTATAAATCCTAACTGAAAAACTTAGTTCACAAAGATGCATAGATCTTTATGGAAAAATAGGTCACTTACTGGTTTACTGAACTGTATCACTTTTCTATCACCAAATATGCACAAGTTGGTTGTTGTTGTTTTAATTTTACAGAGAAAGAGAGCATGTGCGCAGCAAGTGGGGTGTTGGGGGCGGGGAGGCGCAGGATGACAGAGGGAGAGAGAAAATCCCAAGCAGGCCCCACGCGCAGAGCCCCACACAGGGCTTGATCCCAGGACCCTGGGGTCATGACCTGAACCGAAATCAAGAGCTGAACACTCAACTGACTGAGCCACCCAGGCACCCCCGCACAAGTTTCTATTAAAAGTCAGTTACTGGGGGCACCTGGGTGGCTTAGTGGGTTAAGCATCCAGCTCCTGGTTTTGGTTCAGGTCATGATGTCACTAAGGGGCACTAAGGAATCTACTCCTGAAATCATTGTTGCACTATATGCTAACTAATTTGGATGTAAATTTTAAAAAATAAAAAATTAAAATTAAAACAAACAAAAAAAAAGGTCACGATGTCACTATTCGTGAGTTTGAGCCTGACATCAGGATCTGTGCTGACAGCATGGAGTCTGCTTGAGATTCTCTGTCCCTCTCTCTGCCCCTCCCCTGCTCACTTTCTCTCTCAAAACAAACTCAAAAAAGTAAAAAAGAAAAAGAAAAACTTAAAGTCAGTTACCAGATGTCAATGTTATGAACATTTTCTTTTTCCTGACGTCAGATATTTTTGCAAGCTGAGTAAAATGTGCTGCTTTTTAGGTTCTAACAAATGGGTCCAAAGTCCACCGAAATTCTCTGTAAGATTTTTCAACAGACTGGAAATGTCTAAACATGTTTTCAAAATGCTCTCTCCATAACATTAGTTTCTTTCTCACTTAATGATTAAAATGTCAATTTTGCCTTGTAGAGACAACTTACTGTTTGTTTTCTCAAAAATATCTGCTAGGTAGCATAATACTGATAGCTTCTTATCACCGTGGAAAAAATCAGCATCTATAATAAAATGTGTAATTCAGGTTTAAGTTCTACAACTCCTTTTTTTTTTTTTTTTTTTTTGCAACCCTTTTAAATACTTGGACAGTGAGCCTCTGCTCCCCATGTCAATTCAAAGTCATAGTCTTTTAAAAGGCATTTTTTAAAGTAACTATGTAATATACCACAGAAACACCACAAAACTTCTGAGAAAACTCATGCCGTTGGCTTCTACATTACACAACTCCCCTAAGTTCCCGCAGCAAACCACACTCATTGTAACCATCTGAATGTGGGCCTAGAAAAGCCTCAGAGACAATCCACATATTAATACAAAACCTCAATGCCTCCCCCTTTTTGGAGCATAAAATTAACCAATACAAATTCTAATATTATTATTCTCACATCTCAACTGACTTGCCTCATGTCACTTTGTAAATTACTGACACAGCGAAGGGGCATAAAGCTTCACAATCTATATTAGGTGTTCAGGGTGTGAAATTGTAGCTTATAGAATAATGATACGTTACACAGAGAAGCACTCAACAAGGAACGCTCATTGAACCCAATCGATATTATTCAAATAATGACTCTAGATCACCAAAAATAAGTTAAATTATGTGTAGTGTATTATGCTTAAGTAAACAGGACAGTAATCCAACTCGTTAAATTGAACTATTTCCAAAAGAGCCTTCATGTACTCAGAAAATTGACTGATTTAGAATGACTTATTCCCCAGTGTTTCCAGTTACCATATATTCTACAATCACTTTCAATTTCTTCTCCCAGAATGAGTGGAATTCTTAAAGAATATATTTAAGAAGCATACATTTCGCTCTCCTAAAATACTTTCACTGTTCCTTATTATGAAAACTAGAGCCATTATTAGGCAACCACTAATTTAAAATTATTTCAAGCCTTAATATTAAAAATACATTTTTCATATTCAAAGTAGTAAGAGAAGACGACATCCTACACTTCATATTTAACAGCATAATTAGCAGTGGTATGGAACAATATTTACTTTTTCTATAAGTAACAAAGAAAATAATGCTCCATGAGTCAAGAAAATTCACTCATTTGTTCTTAAGTATCTATTCTGTTTTAAAAATCAGAAATAAGACATATCTATATAATTGTCATCGTAGAAGAAGACTCTCAAACGCACTGACAGAAGAGGATTCACACTTGAGGGCTAGAAATGAACTAAAAGCCATTTTCACAGGAGAGAAACATGAGCTGGAGGATTCAGAGCTAGAAAGGAAAAGGCATTCAAAGCGGAGGTAAATTGTCTTTTGTTTTCTTAACAATAAGTGTCTCATCCAGAACACCGAATGCAAGACATATTCAAGGCAAACAATTTTAGAAGAACATTCCACTGGAGATACATTCTTCAAGCTGTTCCTCAGGTCACATACTTCTATATATAAACGTACTTATTTCTCCACCCTTTAGCTTCATAAAACCTCTCCACTTATACTTGAAAGGAGACTTCCAGCAAGAGAAAGAAAAATTAAAAGGAGCTGTAGGTAAGGAGAACATGTGAGGTACTACATCCTCTTTTTTCGAAGTTAAAAATGTTCTGTTCCCTGGGCCTTTTTCTAGCATGACATCTTCCCCTGGTAGACTCTGCGTCGGTCATTTTACTTCAACTTGGAAAAGTGACAGAAGTTCACTTTGAAAGGAAATTCATTTTGGTAATTTCCTGTCCACCAGAGGGCTCCCACATTTCTCCACAAATGGAAGAGATACGTTACAATAAAAATGGTCCTTAAGCACTGAAAAAACTCAAATTATCATGATCTTATTTAACCTCAGACTAAAAATTGTTTTATCTGTTACAATTTCTACATGAACAGCTTAAAAAGATAGAGCTTTTCTCCAAGAGTTTCATCACCGAAAAATGTTTCAAATACCAAAATTGCTTTGCTGTTATCCTCACACGGCCAATTTCTTTAAGTAGGGCTTTCAATTTTATAGATATCATAAAATATAATTTTAGTCCAAAGCTCTAAATAGTAGCTCAAATGTTTTATACAATACTTTCATAAATACAGTAATTTATTTCTTGATAGCTTTCCCAGTCCAGAAAACAAAATCATCACCTTATCTACCCAGCCTTAGGCCTTACTATTAACAGAAAGAGTAAATATTCTCTTTCAGAAAACCTAAACTCATTAACATAATCCATCCTACAATTATTAACAATGAATACTGCCCCATCACGAATTATGATTTGGGCTGGGAAAACAAACATAAAGGAAATGAATCATTTAAACACAATGCATTACAATGATCTTCTGTTCAGATATTTTTAGACTTTTTTTCACAAATAAGTTATTACACTAGAATGTTAGTAAATCTTAGTTCAAACCCAATCACTCTTAGCAAAAGAAAAACCAGTATTTTATGTAAATACACTTATTTATAGATCACATTTACAGAATGTTAATTGCTAAAGTACCAACTGTAAATTTTACAAATCCATTCACTAGGGGTGCCACTCCCCCTCCAAAAAAGATGGATTTACTAAATTCGGATTATAAAAAAAGAGACTCCTTATGGTAAACACAAAAATTTATTGAATGTTTCAAAAGAAATTTGAAATGTGAGTTATATTTATAAAACAAAAAACGATGCTAAAAAATCTATTTTAAAGTCAGTCACAATCGTTGTCATATAAAGACTTTATCAAAAACATCAATTGATTTAGCAATTACTGTAGCTCAAGAACGAATTATCTTTAATGAAAACATGATAGAGGTTATAATTTCACTGCCCCGCCTCATCTCCCAACTACGAATTTTCCTTTACAACAGACAAGCATCATTAACCTGTAAAAGCGTAACATTTGTTTCTACACAGCACATACTAGCTGTCACCACTTAGAAACTCGAAAATTTTACTGCACCTAGCAAAAATGTATGTATTCATACGTATCCTGATCAGTTGGGAGTTTATGCTGCAAAAAAAAGGTCAGACTGTGGAAAGCGGTGGGGGTAGGGTAGGATTCGAAGTGGTAAAACTGTTCTGAAAGTAAACGCAAACTATCAGTTATTGATACGAAGGTTTAACAAATACAAAACATTTTAATCAACAACCTCTAACCAGTATTTGTCATGTTACGTTTCAAAAAGTTGAGAATTCTAGGCACGTATCTAATGAAGGCACTTTTTAAGCAAAAATGCAATGTTAAGGAAGTAACAGCGAATGAAGGTTTAAGAGGTTGTGACATAGGAGGAAAAAAGCCTCAAGACTTCCAACAAGTTGAGCAACTTCAAAACTAGACATGAAAAATACTCAGAACAATCTAATCTGAGGTGTAGATTAGGCACACTCTGAAACAGCATCATCAGGGCATTATATGTTTATTACATAATACTGCTTTGCCCTTGCCTATCACCTTTAATCAAGGGATCTCAAAGCACCACCGAATCAAGGCCTTAAAATACAGTCTAAAACAGAAATAGTTATATTTTATAACTGCACCTATTAATAAAACCTTGCCACTAGTTCCCGTCCCCCTGATCCGAGCATTAGCTTCCGAACCTTCTCTCTCTCTGACTTGGAAACCGTATTCCCCAAATCATTTCAATTTGTAACTGATGCTACGCACATTCCAGCTTGTCTTCAGCACTGGGCCTAAAGAAAGTAGTGGCACTGTTTTAATGACACAAATCTATTTCATTACAATTTCTGTGGCAGAATGAACAGTACTTAGAGTGGACATACCTTGCACTGATATAAAATGGAGGCTTTAGAGAACCAATCTTTGCTGGGGGTGATGAGCCCAAAAAACACTCAACTAACAGGGCAAATAGCACTTTCCAGCTCAGTCCAGAGACCTATCTAGGCAACTTCGAGAGTGGAGTGGAGGAAACCATATCCAGCTACCATTAATGGGGCAGGCAGGAGACCATTCTGGGGTGTGCACACCAGGAGGGAAAGGAAAACTAAAGGGACGATGCACGAGTTTTAAGACTCAGGAAAGAGAGTGTAAGTTGCTGTGTGGCCACACAAGAGACAGAACATTGTGGTTCCTGTGCATTAAAATAGCATGTTAAATGGCAAATCAAACGTAAGCAAAATGGCTTTAAACCAAGGTCAAAGATGCCATTTACAGCCATTTAGGTGGGTGGTTTTTTTGAGTCTGTAAATGAGGTTCGATCCTATAGAAACATCTGACATTTTAAAATTTAACCAGCAAAGTTCAATTTCGTTTTTTCACTGGAATACACGAACACTCAAATGTTAATGTTATGTTAACTTCAATTCTTTCATAAACAAGATCATTCATCTTCCTGTTAATTGCATTATGTTCGTCCCTAAGACTGCGAAGTGTAATTTCAATTCGCACAAACCCACCCCCTCCCAGCACTGTAAGCCTGCACGGTTACTGTTAGCCAACACACTCACAATATTAACAAACATGAACCTTTAGAAACACAAAGAAAAGCATCAATAAGCAAGAGTACTTTTTGTTTCAAGTTCTCAAAATTCAAGGATCAAGGCTCAATAATTTGTTTTATTAGCTTTGAAAAGTCCAATGATGTAATACGAGTAAATATTTGCTACTGAAAGTCCTGAAAATCCGTAAGAAGCACCAATATGCGGTCAGTCTAGATCTGTAAAAATTCCAAAACATCTTAATATTTCTGTTGCCGTACTTGTTCACCCAGACATACTGAAAAGCTCCCAGCGAATTCTAGTAGACTTTTTCTTGCAGACCTACACGTCCCTGCGCTTGAAAACATCAAGTTTGTATCTACTGCATTAATGATCCCGTCAGTGTCATAGAACAAGATTCCCGTTTTCCGGTCTACCTCTGTATCTAGTAAGGACACCCGTCCTCAGCTCTGCCCACTGTCACTGACGTTTTCAGAAGCTCTAAGATCAAGTGTTCAAAGGCTTCTAACAGACAGGGGGGAGATTTTCTCCACTTCAAGCTACATTGCCACATCTTCCCTACTTCTCCATCGTCTTAAATGATTCAGAAAACACAACCAAATGAGAAAAGCCATATTAAAAGCGGTACTTCCTAAGACGGGGACACCAGAACCTCCAACTTCTCCAAATCTCCCAGCACCGTGGCGTTTCAACAGTCCCCCGCAGACCTTCACCCCACGCCTGCATCCTTTCTGATTAAATAAGATTGGAAACCACAATTAAATCAGTGTCGTAACTTATCCTTCACTTACCATATCCGCCGGGACATTACTGGACATCTTGCCGTTTGATATACACCCAGATGTTTACCGGGGGGGGGAGGAAAATTACAACAAACAAAAAAGAGCAGAAGTCTTCAAGCTACAGAAATCAACCTTAACGATCTCGATCGGTTCGAGATGTGCTTTCCAAAAAATAAGTTATTTCGGAGTCACAGTGCCGGCCTGGCCGAGGTTCCGAGCGAAGAGGAACAATCCCCAGGAACTGGGTGGCCGGAGCCGGAGGGAACTCCCGGGCGGACAGCAGCAGCCCCCGTCGTCGTCGTCGTCGTCGTCGTCAGCAGCAGCAGCAGCTCCAGGACCGGCCGCGCCAGGTAGACCGAGCCGAGTGACACACGGACATGGAGCGGGGTGGGAGGGGGTTAAATCCGCCTTCCTCCTTTCCCAGCCCGGCAGTGATTCACACTTGCTCCCGAGTCAAGTCCTCATTAAGCAGGAGGAAAATGCCCCGGCGTGGATGTACATAGATAACTATGTGGCTACACATGGACGCGTGAGCAGTGAGTGGCGGCCGCGCAGGAACCGGCGCCGGCGGTCGGCTCGGGGAAACGGCTCAACTGGCGCTGCCGGGGCTGAGAGCCGGGCCGCGAAAACCCGCGCTCAAGGGCATTTAACTAGTTGGGGGCCGAAGCGAAAGCCCGGGGCGGCGAGCGGGGGGAGGGAGGTGGGGGCGCGGGGAGCTCGGGCCGGGCGGGAGACCCCACGGCCCCTCGGGGCTCAGGCCGCGGGCGCCTCCGGGCAGCGGCGGGTCTCGGGGCGCATCGTCTCCGGCTTCTCGGCGCTCCTCTCCTGCCTCCGCCACCCGCCGTCGCCGCCTTCCCCTCCCCTGCGACGCCGACTTCGGCTGGTCCCCGGAAGAGGCCGGGTCCTCCCTCTCCTCAGCCCGGGAATGGTTTCCTCTCGGAGCTTTGTCTCTCCTCCTCCACCTCCTCCACTTTTCAGTCTCAAACGCCGCAGCCGCCTCCTGTCATCGCCTCTCAAGCCAACATGGCGGCGGCGGCGGCAGCCGCCTGAGCGCAAGTCGGGGACACGGGGAGAGCACGGCCCCTCCTCGCAGCCGCCGCCACCGCCCCCGCCTTCCTTTCTTCCCCGCCCCCCCCCCCCCCACCGCTCCGCGGACACCCAGTGCGTCACTACGGAGACCACCCTCGAGCATCATGGGAAATGTAGTCTACGCCGGGGGGCGGCGGGGGGGGGGGCGGCCTAAGGCGGCCTCTCGGGACTCCGAAGCCACGCCCCTCCTAGCAACAGTTGCTAGGAAAGGAAAGCTCGCTTTAGCTCAGCTGCCCTCTAGGAGTTAGGTGATACCTGCTACCAGGAGTGCTGTGAGCGTGCGAATTATTTGGAGAAAAGAATTCTGCACAGAGAAATCCCCTCAAGCACAATATACGCACAGACTAAAAATACGGTTTACCTCCAAGAAGAATCATTCATTTTAATGACAGCGCGCTCTCCACATCCTGCAATCTCAAAGCATTTTGTATAGTGATTTCATCTAGGTCTTTTCAGCATTGCATTTGGAAGATCAGAAGCAATCATTGATTTCCAATAAGGTCGTAGAAGTTCAACAGGAACAAGGATCTCATTAAGCGGGGAGAATGTTTGAACATGTGTTTCTTGAAGACCTAGGGCCATAAAGCTACAATCCAGTTAATTGAAATTACCAAAACCTGTATGAGATACAATAGTATATCACGCCAAATGTATATCAATAGGAAATAGCTGCTACAAACTACATGGGGATTCACCAGTTTACCAGGCCAGCCCCCAAATTTTATTTAACTCAAATGTAATAAAAAACCTACACACCCACAGTGATTAGCAAATAGCAAAATCATACCATTAGGGAGAAAGTTAGAGGAAGACTACGGCTACTCCAGATTTAGGAACAAAATTCAGAAACCACCAACGTCTGTCTGAATCCCTGTTCAGATCTCTCAGTGCTTTGGCAGAGTATCTTAGCAAGGGCAGTCTCAGTAAGACACTTATAAAAGAATGTCAACAGATTTAGAGTCTGAAAGTCACCTCTCCAACCTACAGCGATGTGACCTCATCTGTAAAACAGTCTTGCCTACCATCCAGTTGTGCGGATGAGTTAATGCATGGGAAATAAATCACTTTGTAAATAATAAGGCGTCATTTGATGTGAAATGTTACTACTCATTCATTCAGCAAACACACGATCCAGGCTCTCTGCTAGGCACCAGGAGTTTAAAAATGAGTAATCTAGGCACTGTCCTCAGGGAACTCATTGTTGAGAAGCCTATGTCATTCCCCACAGCAATCTCCGCAGTCAGGTTTGTCTCATTAGGATGGAAACTCACAGGACGCTGGGAGTATTTGCCTCCTGTGTAGCCCGGCTGGAGAAATTCCAAGCACTCCTAGGGACCCACATCAGCCTGGGGTGAGTTAGGGTGGTAACCAGGAGGGAGGGTGGCTCCCATCCACAGAGAAACCGAAGGACGGAAGAAAAAAGAGGCCCAAATCTCACCACAATTAGGCTTCAGGCCTTGGTCTAGAAATTCCTGATTCTCTAGCCATGTGATTTTCCAGGGCCTCTGGTCGTTGGTTGCTCCTTCTTCATGGTTAGCCACCACAGAGCTGTTCCCACCAGGCCTCCCGGAATGAGAGCCATTGAAAATACTTCCATTGACCAATGAGTTCAGAAGGAGTATGAAACACATTTTGAACTAACTCACAAAGTTAGTTATCCACCACTCCCCTAACTCCAACCTTTATCCAATGACCGCCCTGGCCCAGGCTGTGCTAGGCCTAAACGCAAGTGGAGGTAGAAAGGCAGGAGGCAGAGGATGGCAGGACCTACAGAAACCCTGGCTCACACTTCCTCTGCGGCTTTCTAGTAGCCATATGGCAACGGACGTAGTGACCGCCACTGCCAGCCCAAGACCCTGGCATTTCTGACACATGATGTTGCTGCTCATTGCCGGGTACCTCTACACCGCTAAAAAAGGCCACATCTTTCAAAAGGAAAACCACTGCGCCTAGCTGCGTTTCGGATCGCTCTTCTAAGAGAGGCGGAGACATCATTCTCAGTAAAGCTCATTATAACTCTTTCCTAACAGAATCCAAAGCATAAGGGAGCATGAATGAACAGTTTCAAATTCTCCCACTTTTCTCTTCTTACTCTCGGCTTCCTAACTCAGGCAGACGAGAAGGGAGGCTGAAGAAAGAGCCCGGTCGTCCCCGCCCGGGAGCAGTGATACCTCCTGAGACTATTCATCTACTGTAAGCATCAGTTTGAAAGAACGCGAGAGACGGCATTTTTGTACCAGCAAAAATAACTTCCCAGGAAATGAAACGGCCTGACCCTGTCATGAATTAGCTATGAGACCTTTGCCAAGACGCTTTGCCTACCTGACCCTCGATGTCTTCATCTGAGGAAGTAGGACTAAACCTCTAAGGTCCCTTCTCTAAGAGTCTATGAGTGTTGAGTAACACGTGTGGCCTGTTAAAAATATCTTCCCCAAATGTTTGCTCGGGGGTACGAGGAGGGGCTTTTGGGAGAGGAGGGAAAGTTTTAAAATTAGATTATTGCAATGGTTGCACAACTCTATATGTACTAAAAACCATTAAATTGTACACTTTAAATGGGTGAATTTATTATTTTTGTAATTATGCTAAAATACATGTAATATAAAATCTACCGTCTTCACCGTCTTCAGGGGCACAATTCAGCGGCTCCAAACCCGTCGAACAAGCCCCCATTTCCTCCTCCCCCCAGCCCCTAGCAACCACCATTCTACTTTGTGTCTCTATTAATGTGACTGCTCTTGGTACCTTATGTAAGCAGAATCGGACAGTAATTGTCCTTTTGCGACTGGCTTATTTCACTTAACATAATGTCTTCAAGGTTCATCCATGGTACAGCATGGGTCAGAACTCCCTTCCTTTTTAAAACTGAATAAATCTTCCGTGGTATATATACACCACATCTCGTTTATCCATTCATCCGTTGGTGGACATTTGAGTTGCTGCCACCTTTTGGTTATTGCAAAATGGGTGAATTTTATGATATGTAAATTGTATATCAATGAAATTGTTAAAAATATATCTTCCCCCATCTGCCATTAGGGATCTGAAATGCTTCCCATCTTACGATCTTTCCTTAAGGGCCTTCTCAAGGAAACTCATGAATTTTAACTAGACAGAAGTATTCCTTTCTATGAGACCAATAACCTTTAATCAAGTATTACTTTGGTTGATTATCTCATTATACCTACCATTCGTTGTCAGTTATTAAAGCTCTGAGAGTAGGAAAATGCCACGAGAGGCAGAGAAAGGTCTCCCACAATGCCTGGGGGGTGGGGGAGGGAGGGGGCAAGGAGGCACAGACACCTTAGTATGGCCAGAAAATAGAAGAGCCCCAAAGACACCCTTTGCCACATCTGTCCAATTTTGCCCAAGGCTGGCCCGGTCCTCTTTAGCTCCCGTGGAAGAATCATTTCAAAGGGTCACTTTGTAAGATTCTACATTTCTTTCTCTTGAGAAAGTCTATAGGAAGCCCCCTAATGCCAATATAAAGATTCCTAACATACAAGGGGTCTCAAGAAATGTTAATTCCCTGGCACAACCGGCCAAGGTCTTTTCTCTGAAAGTAGAGATAATTTGCTTACTGATTTAGTCATGGACTTGTCCCCTGTAGTCTTTACTCTTGCAGGAGCAGAATGAATGCATGAGTGCTTCTGGTTTGAGAATTGCGATCTGAAGGAGTTTGGGATAAGAAGAATGGAATTAAGTTGTATAAGTCATAGATGGGACACTGGGGCTGACTTAATTTTACTCCCAGGAGCCCCCATACGCACACACTGCAAACATGGCCTGCCCTTTTCACCCTATACCTCCCTGACCGGAGATTCTCAACTTGGTCCTCATCAGAGTCACTAGGAGCCATTTAAAAAACTTTTTTTTTTTTTTAATTTTTTTTTTTTCAACGTTTATTTATTTTTGGGACAGAGAGAGACAGAGCATGAACGGGGGAGGGGCAGAGAGAGAGGGAGACACAGAATCGGAAACAGGCTCCAGGCTCTGAGCCATCAGCACAGAGCCCGACGCGGGGCTCGAACTCACGGACCGCGAGATCGTGACCTGAGCCGAAGTCGGCCACTTAACCGACTGAGCCACCCAGGCGCCCCACTAGGAGTCATTTAAAAAGACAGATAGATGCCTGAGCCATAGCCCAGAACAACTACATCAGATTTTCCGGGGGCAGGGCCTGGACCTGGTATTGTTCAAAGCTCCCCCTTGTAATTCTCACATGCAGCCACGGTTGAGAAACACTATGTAAGCTAAATACCTTCAAGTTCAATTCCCTCTTTTTCCCCCATCAAGGTTCCTTTATAGGACTGATAACCTGAAGGTACTGTGATTTGTCAAGGTGACCTTTGGCCACAGTCATAGTGGTTTAAGGAACAAGCTTTCGCACTTGTCCCCCGCCCCCCACCCCACTGCACTCATTTAGCCACCAGGGCATCGACCTCACCTCTGATATAACCCAAGTCTCTCTGTCTTAAGGCATTTCTCTCCTTTGCTCAGAGTCCAGGAAGAGGTAGAGACAGATAAAGTGAAAATGCAAAGGCCATGTGATGAGTTGATAAATGCCACCATAGGAATAAGCACACAGGAGCTAAGGCAAATTTGGCATTGAGGTGTCTGGAGTCGAACCAGGCAAAAGCCAGGAGCAGGCAGAGTGGTCAGGAAGAGAACACATGGGTCAAGACCCAGACTAGAAGCTAAGGGGTGCAGGAAGGGGAGGTAACTGAAGTTCAGGTTCCTGCTTGGGAGTAGGGACAGGGGTGGGATAAGAAAATGGCAACAGAGAGAAACGGAGGCCAGTCCCCCAGGGCTCTACGGTTTAGACACTAAATCAGATTTTCCAGGGCAGTTTGGATTTACCGTGAGAGCAAATGGAGCCAACGGGAAGCATCATGATAAGATTTGTTTTCATAGAAAGATCGAAAAGGCCTCAAACTCTAATGACACCTCTTCTCTGCGTATTAGTTGTCCTGTTGTGTGACCTCTTGGAGCCACATAATTTAAAACCTCTTGGGGCGCCTGGGTGGCGCAGTCGGTTGAGCGTCCGACTTCAGCCAGGTCACGATCTCGCGGTCCGTGAGTTCGAGCCCCGCGTCGGGCTCTGGGCTGATGGCTCAGAGCCTGGAGCCTGCTTCCGATTCTGTGTCTCCCTCTCTCTCTGCCCCTCCCCTGTTCATGCTCTGTCTCTCTCTGTCCCAAAAATAAATAAACGTTGAAAAAAAAAAAAAAAAAAAAAAAACCTCTTAAGGGGTCTCGGGGATTGTCAAACTCCCCACTCTTCATTTCACAGATCAGGAAGCCACCTGATCATGAGGACTGATTCCACAATACAACGCTTATTCCTCTACTCCCTGTCCTGCCAACAGAGTCCCACAAAAACAGGGACTTTTAGTCATTCTACTACATGACATATATTCATCCCAAGATGTATTTTCTCTCTCTCTCTCTCTTTTTTTTTTTTTTTTGGTTCCACATATGTGAGGTTCACACAGTATTAGTGTTTCTTTTGACACTTTTTTTTTTAAGTTTATTTATTTGAGAGAGAGAGAGAGAATGAGTTGGGGAGGGGCAGAGAGGGAGGCGGGAACAGAGAATGCCAAGTGGGCTCTGTGCTGACAGCAGAGAACCCTATGCGGGGCTCAAACACATGAGCTGTGAGATCATGACCTGAGATGAAGCGGACGCTTAACCAACTGAGCCACCCAGGTGCCCCTTGACGCTTTTTTTTTTCACTCCATTGTGGGTATTCTGGAAATAAGTCCTTTGCGAATATATTCCCCAGGCTGTAGCTTGTCTTCTCATTTTCTGAACAGTATCTTTTGGGAAGCATAGTTGTAGCAGTCTGATGAAGTCTTAGTTACAAATATTTTTCTTTAATGGTATTCCGTCTCCCTGCTTGCCACCAGGTCATGAAGATATTATCCTGTGTTTTCTACTTTGTTTTAGCTCTTCTATTTATATCATTATATACTTTTAGGGTTGTTCCGCACCATTTGGTGAAATAACTTTTTTTTTTCCATGGAATTTATTTGACGTCTCGGTTCAAAATCAACTGACTGGGGCGCCTGGGTGGCTCAGTTGGTTAAGCATCCGACTTCAGTCAGGTCATGATCTCGCGGTTTGTCAGTTCAAGCCCCGCGTCAGGCTCTGTGCTGACAGCTCAGAGCCTGGAGCCTGCTTTGGATTCTGTGTCTTGCTCTCTCTCTCTGCCCCTCCCCTGCTCACGCTCTGTCTCTCTCTGCCTCAAAAATAAATAAAACATTTAAAAAATTTTTATAAAAAAATAGATAAATAAATAGATAGATAAATAAAATCAACTGACTGTATGAAAATAGGTCTATTCTTGGACTCGGCTGCCATAGTCTATCCCATTGATCTCTTCAAGTCTTGAAGTCAGGCAGCCTATGTCCAGTAGATCTGTTCTTCTCTTCCAAGATTGTTCTGGCATTCTAGATGCCTTGCATTTCCATATAAGTTTCAGAGTGAACTTGTCAATATCTATTTTTAACAGACAGCCTGCTGGTGTTTGAGGTTCCATTGGTTCTGGAAGTCAATATGGGGAGAATTGACATCTTAACACTGTTGAGTTTCTGCTCCGTGAACATGATATACCTCTTCATTTTTTAGGTCTTCTTTACTTTGTCTCAGTCATGTTTTATAGTTTTCAACATAGGCATTTTACATGTCTTTTGTGAAGTTTATTCTTCAGTATGTTATTATTATTAACACTGCTGGCAATGAATTAAAATGTTTCCCAATTATTTACTGCTCGCATAGAGAGCTACAACTGGTTTTTATATGTTGACCTTGTATTCTGATACCTACCTTGCTAAACTTATGTTTTAGTTCTAGTTGTGTTTGTTTGTTTTAATTCCTTAAGACTTTCCACATAAACAATCGAGTTGTCTGGTATTTCTGAAACAAAGAGGAATATCAAGGGGCGCCTGGGTGGCGCAGTCGGTTAAGCGTCCGACTTCAGCCAGGTCACGATCTCGCGGTCCGTGAGTTCGAGCCCCGCGTCGGGCTCTGTGCTGACGGCTCAGAGCCTGGAGCCTGCTTCCGATTCTGTGTCTCCCTCTCTCTCTGCCCCTCCCCCGTTCATGCTCTGTCTCTCTCTGTCCCAAAAATAAATAAACGTTGAAAAAAAAAATTAAAAAAAAAAAAAAAGAGGAATATCAATATTCTGGAAATTCAGGAATTTAGAAAAACCATTTTCATTTTATGTATATTTCCATCTAGGTTTTTTGTGCACAAATCTTCATATATTTATGGGATACATAATTTTTTCATTTAAATATTAAATGAAAACTCCTTTTTTGAACGTTATAAAAATATGCATGTTTACAAATGGCTATGTAAACTTCCTATTCCTCACTTTTAAATGCTGTATGCTGGGGCACCTGGGTGGCTCAGTCAATTAAGCGTCTAACTCTTTGTTTCAGCTGAGGTCATGATCTCACAGTTCCATGAGTTCAAGCCCCACATCGAGGTCTGTGCCAACAGGGTGGAGCCTGCTTGAAATTCTCTCTCTCTCTCTCTCTCTCTCTCTCTCTCTGTCTCTCTCAAAATAAATAAATAAATAAATTTTTAAAAATACAAATAGAGGGGCGCCTGGGTGGCGCAGTCGGTTAAGCGTCCGACTTCAGCCAGGTCACGATCTCGCGGTCCGTGAGTTCGAGCCCCGCGTCGGGCTCTGGGCTGATGGCTCGGAGCCTGGAGCCTGTTTCCGATTCTGTGTCTCCCTCTCTCTCTGCCCCTCCCCCGTTCATGCTCTGTCTCTCTCTGTCTCAAAAATAAATAAAACGTTAAAAAAAAAATTTAAAATAAAAAAAATACAAATAGAATAAAAATAAATGTTGCATACTATTCTGTTGCATCAATGTGCTACAACTTAGGAAATCGCTTTCTATTTGGAGGACATAAGGATTTGCTCACAATTGTCTGGTTTTCACACATATGGTTTTTGCAGCAATTGTTTGGTTTCTGCATTTTGAATTACCTGTTTAGGCAACAGTCCAGAAACGGTTATCACTGAGTCCAAGTCTGTGAACATTCCTGGGGTTCTTGAACCGCACAGCCATGTTATTTTCCTGCTTAGGATGATACTTTTGGAGGCTCCTGGGTGGCTCACTCGGATGAACATCCAACCCTTGGTTTGGGCTCAGGTCATGATCCCAGGATCATGGGATTGAGCCCCGCATTGGGTTCTATGTTGACTGTGGAAGCTGCTTAGGATCCTCTCTCTTTCTCTGTCTCTGACTGTCTGTCTCTCTCTCTCCCCTCCCTCTATCTCTCTCCCCTGCTCATGCTGTCTCTCTCAAATAAAATTAATCTTTACAAAAATGAATGCTACCAATAAACGAGAATACCAATGTTAGCACCCTACCTCCAGCCGTCATATGTACCTACAGCTGTATCTACACGTTTATGATACATACGTATTCTGTTGACACACCATCAGTGTTCGGTGGTAACAGAGAGGGGTGTGAGCCCCTCTTAGATCATCTCATCCATTCCTCCCCACTCCAACGAAAGATACACTCCAAGTAAAAACAAGTGTGTGCTTTGCAAGCTCAGCTTCATACTCACACCCACATCCATACACACACACACACACACACACACACACACACACACACCCCATATAGAAAAACCTCTTCTATTTAGACTTTTGGGAGCTGTCCCTGCCCGTGTATGCTCATTTATTACACTAAGAAAAAAAAATACCCTGTGCTTTGTGGTCGACCTGCCAGTTCCCCCAGAGGGCCACTCATCTGGGAGCTTGCTTTTGGACTGTAGACTCACTGTCTCCGCCCTGAAGGGTCATTTTAGGACAAATATCAATTTGCTAAAATTCCGAAGTTATTTCCAGATTTACAAAAAGTTACTGACGTAATACAGTCTCTGGGCCACCACATCAGGGCTGGAGGAGGGAGCACCAAGTTTTGCTACAGTTTGGCAGCTCTGTTATTTATCTCATAGACCACATCCACCTGTGCGTCCATGGGTGCCATGGGTCTCCGCCTACTCCAGCTACCAACTCCTGAATGGCCAGAGCTTTTACTCATCTTTGTATCCCTAGAGCCTACCAGTGAATAAACAGCATTCCCCAAAACTTGTCCATGAAGGCATTGAAGAGATGAACTTCTAAAATGCCTTTCCTACTTCTGTGATTTCTGTAAAGCCAGGGATTACCCTCGTATTATCTTCGGGCCTAGAGGCGTGTCTCATTCACACAGAAATGATATACAAGGCTTCGCTCAATGGCTCTCCCGCGACTAAGAGAATATGCCAACAGAAAAGAAGACAATTTCTGTGTGAAGGCTGGGTCCTTTTTTGAAAAACAAACGTTGCATCTTTTAGCAGTAGCCTGTTTTTAGCTGGGTTTTGTTGTTGTTGTTGTTGTTGTTGTTTTGGAATTGTCTAAGACTTCATAAGCCGCCGGAATGGTAGTTCTTGTGTTTTGCTCCCTACAGATGTCCCACAATGCCTTTCTTCCTGACCTGACCCTACTGTTGCTCACACTATTGAAGCATCCGATGCTAAAGCTGGAAGGGACCTAGAGATAGTATCATCTCCATCTTTTCTAACAAATGAAGAAATATGGGGTGCCTGGGTGGCTCAGTTGGTCGAGCGTCTGACTTCGGCTCAGGTCATGATCTCGCAGTTGATGAGTTGGAGCCCACGTCGGGCTCCGTGCTGCCAGCTCGGAGCCTGGAGCCTGCTTCAGATTCTGTCTCTGTCTCTGTCTCTCTCTCTCTGCCCCTCCCCTCTGTCTCAAAAATAAAATAAACCTTAAAAAAATTAAAACAAAAACAAAAACAAATGAAGAAATAGACCCATCTTGAGAAGCAGCCACATTTTGTCTGTAATTTTCAAATGTGCATAAGAATGAGTTTCCTCTAAATATACTCACTACTTAGGGAGTGAGATTAAAAAAAAAAAAAAAAAAAAAAAAAAAAAAAGAATGCGTTTCCTCTAATATGTTCCAAGAAACAAAGAAGCAAAATGGTTCCTAGTGACATTATGCAATTGTTGAATTATTTTATAGTTTTGTGTTAGGTCATGACAAATACACCAAATAAATATAAGATATATTATCAAATTGATATTATCATATACAACATTATTCTTGGTTTTCATTGTCATAGGAATCAGCCCACCATAATAGGGTTATTCAATGAAAAACAAAATTTTTAATGCCAAAAGTAATAAAACCTTAGACAATTTTTAAAAATTCCTAAATCAGCATTATATCCCCGTCACTGTAGTCAAGAGAACTGTCCTGATCACTAATCTTGTGACACGAACTATAAATTCTATTTCTTTTGTGTCCCAACAATCTCTACCATAGTCATTTTTTGACACTAGTTTTTTGATCGATTGAGCCATAATTATCCCACACTGTTCACATTGTTTTTCTAGTCCCCAAAGGAGATAGTGGCATAATCAACAAACATGTTGCATACTATATTAATGTTTAAAAGAGCAGAATAAAGATTCAAAGAGATTTCTCCAGAGCCTTATGCTTGTTCTTGAAACCTTCCAACGTATTAACATTGACAGGGAGGTCACTACAGCTGGAGAACGACTGGAGTCAGAGAGTGGCCTCTGTCACTGCTGATTCAGTCGTTCAGTTCTTTTACTGGGCGACTGCCCCCATGGCTGACTTTCATGACCGTGTTTCTCAAACTGAGTAATCCAGCCAGCATAGCGTCGCCCAGCATGCCCCTTAGAGCCTTCACATGGCCCCCAAGACCGAACTGTCCCATAGGGGCAGCAACAATCAAAGAACCGATACCCTGTTTAACCGGGGGTCTGGTCCCACGCGCCAGCAGCCTACGTATCAGATTCCTGCCTCATCTCTTTCAAGGAGGGGATTCAGTGGTCATTTTATCGTAAGGACAACTTTGATTAACGCCACAGATAAAGGAGAAGACCTGAAATGAACTGAAATCAACAGATTATAGTGAGAGAGGGGGAGGGGATGATAACATACTGGTTATGAGTATGAGCCTTGAATTTAAATGTTGGTTCTGCCATTTACTAGGTATGTGAACTTGGGTGAGTTACTCGATTTTCCCACCAATTATAAAAAAAAGGGGGGGGGATCATAAAAATAGAAAAGTGCATACGTTTAGACTATTATATTAAAATATAGATTTAAAGTAGAATTCTTTCTAGAACATAATAAGCTTTCAATAATAAGCTACTATTATAATTACAATGAAATTGGAGAGACGCTTCAAGCATTAGTGGTGTAGATTTGTCTCATGCTACTATTCTGTGCTAACATTTTCATAGTAACACGACTAAATCACCTTCTCTTAGGGCATGTATTTTCATCGATTTGTTCAGGCTCAGCTCGGATCTCCCACACTGTCTGCTTTTGTTATAGAGAACCGTGGAAACACCTAAGTGAAAAGGTTGGCTTCATGGCTAACAAACTAAAAAGCTAATTGAACATGAAATTTGAACCCTAAACTGTGACCCCATGGCCACTGGTTTCACAGAGAAAAGAGGTCAGGCAAGAGACCTCACAAACTTGTATCCAGCCCCTGACCCATTAGCATCCACACTTACTCTGACCTCATGCCTCTCTTCTTCAGGGGAAGCCCTGTGGCCCTCCTTCCAAGACAACCCTCTACCTGCCCAGGAGCTCTCCCCTCTATCTCCAGAACCTCGTTCCAACAAACAACCCTTCTCTCTTACATCTTCCGTTTCTCCCCCTCCCAAGATTCTTCTACTTAGAACGACCATATATGTTGTCCTCACCAGGAAAAGCTGGAGGAAAGGGGACACTGTTGACAATTTTACAGGGAGGCTGGGACCATCCCAGGCAACCTCTTCTTTACCATTATAATATGCTTATATATCTCTCATCTTAAAAAAAAGGGGGGGTCTCTTTCTTTGCTTACTACTCTTTCTAACTCCTGACTTATGTGGTTCCTCTCTCTTTTTTTTTTCAAGCTTATTTATTTATTTTGAGAGAGACAGCCTGGGAGGGGCAGAGAGAGAGGTGGAGAGAGAATCCCAGTCGGGCTCCGCACCATCACCGTGGAGCCCGATGCGGGGCCCAAACCCACAAACCGTGTGGTCGTGATCTGGGCCCAAACCAAGAGTTAGAAGTGTAACTGACTGAGCCACCTAGGCGCCCCCCTCCCTCGTGTCTCCTTTAACATCAGTTTCTTTAAAGTATATAGGAGGGGGGGCGCCTGGGTGGCGCAGTCGGTTAAGCGTCCGACTTCAGCCAGGTCACGATCTCACGGTCTGGGAGTTCGAGCCCCGCGTCGGGCTCTGGGCTGATGGCTCGGAGCCTGGAGCCTGTTTCCGACTCTGTGTCTCCCTCTCTCTCTGCCCCTCCCCCGTTCATGCTCTGTCTCTCTCTGTCCCAAAAATAAATAAACGTTGAAAAAAAAAAAAAGTATATAGGAGGGTGTCCCGGAAACTCCATCTAACCCTCACGCCGGGCTGCTGCTTGGAGCTGTGCAGGCTCCACACCTGTCAAACGCGGGAGGAGTGACCCTGCTCGTAACAGAGGCGACGCACATTTTTCAAGACCATACGTGGCAGCCGTATCCGCTTCAATGTGACAATCGTCCTTTTTGCTTTCTTCACACTTCACCCGGACTCTTGAGCTAAGATTTTGAGCTACCAAATGCCACGGACACATTTCGGGCCTGGTCATCCTTGACCAGTTCTCTGAGCCCTTGACGTAACTGACCGCTCCCTTGCCCTTGGATGGATCTGCTGTCAGACCTTCTGGGACTGGATTCCAACTCTACCACTCACAGCATTGTGAACAAGTTTACTTAATCGGTGTCAAATGTGAGCGTCTTGACTGTAAAATATGGTTAATAATAGTATCTCCTTCAGAGGGTTGCTTTGGGGGCCAAATGAAATAGTTTATAAAGCACTTAGCACAATGTCCGGTAGATAAAAGGCACTCTAGAAAAGTTCACTGTCATTATCTTTTAAAAAATGACACACAGTTTGCTACACTCTCCCCCTTTTCAGGTTTTCCAACTACCACCTTGCTCCCTTTCCATCTTCTTCCCTAATCTGTGTGCGATATCTGATCCTTAAATGTTGGTTTTGGCCTCTGTTTCCTTACCTGGGTGTACTTCTTAGCTAAGAGGATGACTGCAAACATTCAGTAAGGCATTAGATGCAAAAGAATTGTACAAACTTTAAATCCCTCTACAAATATGAGGGGATCCTATCAAAGGTGAGTAGCTTACCTGCTTCCTTCTATGGTGCTTTGTACTCCTAGCTGCTCATTAAAGTTCTCTGGTTGGGGTGGGGAGCTTAAGAAAACACCAGTGGCTCTAGTTCCCCCGATCTTCCCCTCCTCCCCTTCTGCACATGCTCTACTCTAGGTGTTTGAAACCTTCACTAAAGCTGATGGTGTCCAATTTTGTATCTCAAGCATAGACTCCTCCAGATCCAGGCATCCCAACTGCCCATTAGACCTTGCGACTAGGATGCCCCATGGAAACCCCTGAGCAAAGGATCACACGCTTCTCCACCAAACTTCCTTCTCCTCCTACGTTGGATCTCCTTCTCCCCATGGTTCATCCTTGACTTTCTCCAGCTTTCACCTCCAACATCCAACGCCTACTGATTCTGCCTTCTTAGTATTTCTTGAATCTGTCGCCCCATCTCCATACCCATTCCCATAACCTTGGTCCATTTCTTACTGGGACCAACTGCCCCCCAGATTGCCCCCCTGCATCCAGGCTCATACCCTCTAAGGAAGTCTGAATGTCAGAGGTTCCAAACAGCCACGCAGCATAGAGTTTTCACTGATCTGTGGGAAAATGTTGAAAATAATGTGGTACGTTTTTCCATAAAGTGATATTGTCCACTTTGAACATGAGCCCTTTGTTTATAGATAATGTTCTCCCTACTTACTTTTGGCATTAAAACAATTTCTTTTGAAATGGTTTACAGTAGGTCATCACTGTCATGTATTTTTTAATAAGTTTGTTTGCCTACGTTGGTCTCCAGATATTCTTAAAATGTTTTGTCAAATCAGCTACTTGAAAACAGGCTGTTTATTGTGCGGCGACTACACTTCAATGAAGTTGGAAACAAAGAAACAAACGAACTGTTTTTTCAGGTCATGCTTTCTGGAAGCTTATCACATCTGTTCCGCACTGATTCCAGAGGGCTCTTTCTAAAATGCACAAATAATTTTGTTGTCCCCAGTACTCATCACCCAAGCATAGAGCGATTGCACACTTTCACACGCCTAGCACAGGGCAAGGTGACTTTGCAGGCATTCGCCTTCACAACAAGTGTGCAAAGTGGGTTTTGTTCTTATTCCACGTTACAAATGGCACAGACAGCGGGTCACACGACTTGTAAGCGGTACAACTGGGGTTT
This sequence comes from Lynx canadensis, assembly GCF_007474595.2. NCBI lineage: Eukaryota > Metazoa > Chordata > Mammalia > Carnivora > Felidae > Lynx > Lynx canadensis. The sequence goes on from NC_044303.2 coordinate 9,014,703, forward strand.
GGACGCAGGTTGGACTCGCTGAAAAGCCACTGGTTAGTCTTCACCACGATATTTTTTGCTTCTTGGCTTAAAAATCTTCCGATCACATCTCCAAACCCCTACTTTGTCTCCCTGGGTATTTTGCCTCTGCTTTCTTGATTTTCCTCTTTCTCTCCCCCGGTTCACTTTTTCCCTGTCTGCACCCTTCGAGGCCTGCTTCTGTTGCACAGAAAAGTGGCAAATCTGAGAGTTTGTTCATTCAGGAGTCCGCATCCTTGTGTGAGCTGTCTCTTCTGCCTGGCGTATCTTTCCCCTATCATCACCGGGCTAACTCCTACCCATCCTCTGAAACTCAGTTGCCTTCCCGGAAGGAGTCCCTGACATTTCCCAAACCTCAATCATAGTGTCAGTCTCAGAAGGAGCAAAGGGAATACACTGAGGACCCCCTTGTCTGAGTGGCATCGCTTGAACGATACTGCCTTTGTAGGTATGTACTTGGCTTTTGCCTTCATTTACCTATTAGTGCCAGGTACCCAGCGAGTACATGGTCAGGATGGAAAAGGGCCAGCTCTTACGCATCTTATATTTTAGTCGAGGAGACAGCTAATATACCCAACAAGTAAAACACGTGAGCATACAAGATAATTTTAGGTAGTCGTAAATGTTTAAAGAAAATAAAAACAAAATGAGGTGATGCAATGAAGAGTGACAGGTGCAGGGGACCGAGGGCAGCTCTAGGACGGATGGTCAGAGGCCTTGGAAACAATGATATTTGATCTGAGAACTATATAAAAAGAAGGAGCCAGCCAAGTGCAGAAGGTTGTAGGTATTCCTCACTTAAAGGAAACATCATAAACATCTAAATTCCTGACGTTACCTGCTATGCCGTCACAATCTGGCACATAATAGTTGCTCAATAAATGCTATGAGTTGGATCGTGAAGTCAAAGAAACTAGGAAGTCTACGTAGCTGGGCTCTGCATCTCTTAGGACTCTGCTAGCTTCACCTGTTGGGAAAATCTTGCTTTACAAGATTCGTTGGGTTGTCTTGGGTAGGCAAAGACAATGGAGTCAGCGGGTAATTACTGTTTCTAACTTGTAAACAAAGCTGCCTTTGGCTCCTGGGTATGACCAGTTCTGACAGTTTCAAAATTCTATGGGGATTTGGAGATGAATTTTGCCTTTGTGGGTAGGTTTCTCATAAAATGCTTCTCTGTATGTTTCCTGCTGTTATTTTCTTCTTTGTCCCTTTTCCATCCCTGATCTTTTACCCAAGTCACATGAGATCAGGACTCCATGGAAGAGAAACACAGCCATGTTGTCCATTTGTGAGAGCCCCAGAAGGGCACTTCATAAATCTACTTAGTGGAGTTTGTGTCTTGCCATCTTTAAACAGAACGGAAAGCGTAAACATTCAGATTGAGCCGGAAACTAAAATAGACATAGGTTTTAAATCACCTTCAAGGCTGAGAAAAAAGATTATATCCTACTGATAGAAAATCTAACAGGGGATTTCTCTAAAATACTAGATTTCGTAAGTGCTTCAAAACACTGCCGCACTTAGAACAAAGATGCACTTGGTGATGGCCACGCTGTACACGAAGGCAGTTTTCGCTTTTGAGAAGCTCCATTATTCATTATCTTTTAGCCAAGTCGTCTTTTCCCTAGATGCTAGGGAACTCAGAGCACACTTCCCCACCAAATACTTCTATGTGCGACATTTAAAAAAAAAAAAAAAAAAAAAAAGTCAAATATAAACAGGAGAGAAAATCGAAGAAACAGAGCTCTACACCCAGACATAAAGTTTTCAGAAGAGCGAGTTAACCAGGAGCAACAAATACAGATGCCGTGCCCTGCGCAGGAGTCAGAGGACGGCAGTCACCTGCTTTGGTGGTTCTGTTTCTCCCCTGAGGAGCCAGGGCAAGTGTCCGACCCTCTCCATCTCCTCCTGGCTCTTAACACTCGGTGTTTGAGTGTTATCTAAAGATATAGAAGGCAAGGACAAGAGAAGGAAAAGATAAGAGGAGAACAGGGAGAAAAAGGAGCAGTGACAGAAGGGTACCTGTATGGTGCTGGCCCTCCCCAGATGACCTCCGTGTGTCAGGCATCATGTAGGGCTTTAAGAACTTTATTTTTGGAGTGTGTGGGTGGCTCGGTTGGTTAAGTGTCTGAGTTTGGTTTGGCCCAGGTCATGATCTCACGGTTCGAGGGGTCAAGCCCCACGTCGGGCTCCGCGCTGGCAGCTCAGAGCCCGGATCCTGCTTCAGACTCTGTGTCTCCCTCTCTCTCTGCCCCTCCCCTGCTGGCACTTTGTCTCTGTCTCTCACAATAAATAAACAATAAAAAAATTTATTTTTTGTAATCTTGATGACAACCTTGTGAAGTCACATCATTATGCCCATTTTTACAGATGAAGAAAGGAGCTCAGAAGTTAAATAACTTTTCCAAGGTCACTGGGGTTCATACTTAAGTCTGTTTAATTCTGAGAAGGATAAGGAGAAGAGCGGGTAACAATTAGAAAAGGTCCCATGAGACCGTTTGCACTAACTCACTAAGGGCAGAGTGAAGCTAAAATGTTAGAACGTCAACTCCACTCTCCTTAGTTCACACATATACGCTTTTCTTCCATAAACTCCAAAAGCAGATAAGTCCTTTTAGGGACCCAGAAATAAGTTATTGGCTTAATAAAATGCTGGACTTTGAGTTTGAGTTTACTTTCTTTTGAGGATATAATTTATCCGTCAAATCCACTCTTGAGTTTATCTTATTCCTGGAAGGGTGTTCCTACAGATGCGATTACAGGTAGCTGTGCATCGGGAAGCAGTAGAGGGGATCAGAATCAAATGCACCGTTTATTTAAAACCGAATCCCAGCACTAGCATTTATTAGTACAAGATGGCCACACGCTTACGTCCATCTGCTGACCCTGTAAAATGCTTGAAGGCCTGGACAGACCTTGTGACTTTTTGTCCTTTCTCTTGCAAGCGCTGTCCTGCCAGGACGGAAACAAATGGCCCAAAGCTCGTTTCTTAAAGTGTTCTAGAGAAGTGTTTGTCAAATTTCAAACTCAAGTTTTCTTCCAGGCTGCACCGTGAGCGAGGCGAACGATGATTCTGTTGGAAGCCTGAAGCTTTAACCCGTCAACGGCTGGTTCTTTGGGGCTTATACTGTATGGTCACTAAAGTAACAGATTAGTTTCCTCTGAATAAAATGATCCCTTTGGAATACGCCAAATAACCATTCTAGTAATACACTCGCGTTGAGTGTATGTTCTTTTTACGTGGGCGGGTGCTATTTTGTCCTAGTTCCTGTGGCAATCAAATGTGTGAAGGCTCAAGTTTACAAACAAATTGCTGTAGCGATGATTATTGTGAGGATAAGCATACAATTAAAATTTTTAATTATAAACCATGGGTACCTCCACTGTCAGGGGGGTGCTGTGGTTCTTGGAACAGCTGCCTGGTGACCCCCCGGGCTTGAGTGAGTTGGTACGCCTTTGAGCTGGCTCCCAATTCACCCGTTATTTACAGCACCATGGGTGAGCTGATTTTCATTCTCGTAAAAACTTTTCGCTGCCTGCGAGACATGACAAAGCATTCAAAGAATAGGGACCTACCGTTTTTCAAATGGACCATTTTTTATGGGGCGACTCCCCATGGGTTCTGAAGCTGAGTGGATGATCTCCTTTCAGCCTTTGTTTTTAGCTCCGCTAACCTGACTGGCTGGGGTTCTGGAATTCACTTTAACTGCCTAGACACAGGAAAACACGGTCTTGGTAGAGGGTGACATTTTTAGGCTTTGGTCAACTGACGTAATCTACTAGCCCATAATCAGAGAAACTTAAAGTGGCAAAACCCAGAAGGATTGATCCCCTGGCTTTCTAGCTTGGGTTTCTTCATGCCAAGGATCTGAAAAGACGCTGATGGGGAAGAGAGGAGGGAGGAATCCTTGAGATACTTTCAACACTTTAAAAAAGTTAACAGGAATTGTATATTTATGACTGATAAGGCTGCTCAGGGGACTCAAATGTCAGATTTCTTGGATCTGGGCTGGCACGTGATGGCATTGATTATCCCATGGGAAAAATCTATTAATAAAAACTTAACAAATGCATTTTAGGAGATAAAAAGCTTTCAGAAAATGGGGTGCATTGGGGAAAGGTAATATAAAATTATGCAAAACCGCCGACTGTTCGCTGCTTTAGTACAAACGCTTAGCACTTTCCGTGAAATGACATGGTGTTAGCATCGTGGCTACAGCTGTGAACAAAAGACAAATCTCTGCTCTTGCGATATGGAAACTCTAGTATGGGGAGATAAAAGAAAACAGGTAAGCCAAAAAGCAAATAAATAATTGTTAAAGGCTGAATCGTGTTCTTCTCAAAATGCGTATGCGGAAGACCTAACCCCTGGTACCTCAGAATGTGACTGGATTTGGTGACAGGGTCTTTAAAGCGGTAATTATGTTAAAATGGAGGTTTTAGCAGGGGGCCCTATTATAATATGATGGGTGACCTTGTGAGAAGAGGAAACTAGGACCCACAGAAAGACAGAAGTGATGCCTGTGTGGTTGGGGTGACCATGCGAAGAAGGTAGCCATCTCCTCGCCAAGGAGATAACCGTGAATCTGTGCTACATAGAAGTCAAATCATTATGCTGTATCCTTAACCTTATGCAGCGTGTGGGTGAGTTATAGCTCAATAAAACTGGGGGAAAAATTGTCTGTTGTTTAAGGCACCCAGTCTGTGGTAGTTCATTATGGCATCCCTTGAAAATGAAGCAATAACTCAGAAAGTGCGGCCACTTCAGTTTGCGTTAAGTGCTATGAGTAAAATAACAGGGGAGACGGGACAAAATGATGGGAGGAAGTAAACTTAGACTGAGTGGATGAGAAGGCCTCTCTCCCTGAGGAGAGACCACTGTGATGGCAAGAAGAAAAGCCACAAAGAGAAGAGAGGGAAAACTGAAGTCCAGAATCTGGATTTTGGTAAAGTTGCCAAGGAAATGTCACCACAGAGGCCTCTTGAGGGGCCAGCCAGCTGTGTTCCTTCCCCGTCGAGATCCCTGAGCGCCCCCTCTCTGCCCACCTCACTGTGCTCTCTGGCCCACTTTGACGTGGCTGCAAGGTACTGTGGTCACTCCGCCTAGTAGAATGTTATGATTTTCCACAGTATCTCTGAATGATAATTGTACCTGAGAACACAGTTCGTAAAAAAGTATCTGTGATATGGGGCTCCTGGGTGGCTCAGTTGGTTAAGCATCCAACTTCGGCTCAAATCACGATCTTGCGGTTTGCAAGTTCAAGGCCTACCTTGGGGTCTCCACTGTCAGCACAGAGTCTGCTTCAGATCCCCTATCCCCGTCTCTATCTGCCCCTCCCCCACTTCTCTCTCTCTCTCTCTCTCTCTCTCTCTCTGTCTCTCTCTGTCTCTGTCTTTCTCAAAAATAAAATAAACATTAAAAAAAAAATCTGTGATCGGACGCCTGGCTCATTTGGTGGAGCGTGAGACTCTTGATCTTGGGGTTGTGAGCTTGAGCCCTATGTTGGGTGTAGCAATTACTTAAAAAAAAAAAAAATCTTAAAAAGTATATATCTGTGGGGCGCCTGCGTGGCTCAGTCGGGTGAGCATCAGACTTCGGCTCAGGTCATGATCTCGCGGTCCGTGAGTTCGAGCCCCGCGTCGGGCTCTGTGCTGACGGCTCAGAGCCTGGAACCGGCTTCGGATTCTGTGCCTCCCTCTCTCTGCCCCTCCCCTGCTTGCGCTCTGTCTCTCTGTCTCTCTCTGTCTCAAAAATAAATAAACATTAAAAAAATAAAATAAAAATACATATCTGTGACAAAATCCAACAAACAAAAGAGGGAGAGGGTAGAAGAACTTTTTAAGCAAAGGCATCAGGGAGTGCCACGACCTTGAGATGGGGACAGGCGTGGTGAGTTCAAGAAACAGGGAGACAGGTGGAGCCTGAGTTTGAGACAGGCAGGGTGGGAGAGACAGCAGAGGAAGACATCCCAAGCTCACGCAGGTTTTCGGAGATCCAGCGAAGAGCGTGGCTTGATGTTAATGCACAGGGAAACCACAGAGGACTTCAGCAGGACAGTGGCCATGCTTGGCTTAGTTTCTATGTAAATTGCTCCGACTACTATATAGAGAATGGATTATAGGGGGGCACGAGAAGAAGCAGAGATATCCATCTGGAGATTTTTTTTTTTTTTTTTTTACCATAACCTGGGTAAGAAAAGATAATGATTTGAACTATCTGGGTGGGAGGGAGCAGAGGAGGACCAGTGGTTGGATTCTGGATATGTTTTCAGGTAGAGTCTATGGGACCAGCCAAATGTTCCCCGTTAGCCGCCATGGCAAGCGGTCATGTAGGGGAAAGGATTATTTAAAAAGACCGTGATATTATCTTCTTTTAATTTTTTTAAGTCGGTTTATTTATTTTGAGAGAGAGAGAGAGAGAGAGAGAGACAGAACAAGCAGGGGAGGGGCAGAAAGGGAGGGAAAGAGACGATCCCAAGCCGGCCGTACACATGAGTTGGGGCCCCAACTCATGAACCATGAGATCAAGACCCGAGCCGAAACCAAGAGGTGGACTCTTAACAGACTCAGCCACCCAGGCGCCCCTAAAAAGACAGTGATATTATTACAGAGACAAACTTATATGTCAAAATATGAATGTTTTCGAGACACTAACAGCAGTGGCTGTTAGGAATGCCAACTTACTTAGCAATTCTGCTTGTGGCCAGAAAATCCGGGAGCCTGGTGCAATAGCACAGACCTCTGTGTCCTTGCTTTAACCTCCTGAAGACCTTGAAGTCCTTCCTTCTGCCTCCGGCCCACAGTCTATCAGCCTGCCTATACTTTTCTCCTGGAAGGTCACGGCCATGCTAGCAACACACATGCCCGTGTTTGTGAGCCTGGTGGTGAGAACAACTTTCCTCCAGATGGTGGTTGACAGGAGTGCAATCTGTCCATGGGTGGGCGGTTCTAGGTAATAAAACAGAGCCTAGTTTGGTTCAGGTGACTCAGAAACCGGGATGTGGAGAGCGCTGTCCAGCCTCACAAGTCAGGTCTGTTTTCATCCACCGACATCCTGATTGCCGCCCAACTCCAGCGAAGCCCCGCCTTCTTCGTTCACTCCCACGGAGGCCGAGCTGTTCTCCCCGCATGCCAAAGCAGGGTTTCTGCTGGGCCCTTGAGTCCGGTCCCAGATTGGGCTGAGTTCCCACTTAAACTCTGACCCCAAAAAAGAAGCCTCCCCTCTGATTCTCGGCTTCCATTGAAATGAACACCAAGTCTCTCTTTTGGAAGCGTCCTCGTTCTCTGCCTATATTCCCTTTGAAGCTGGTGCTTGCTAGACCCTAAGCCGTCTGGTTTTTCCTAGAGGAATAAAAAGAGGCTCTTTTGCTTACCCATTGAAAGGTAATCCTTAATAATCATGACGGCCATTTGACAGAAATGCACGGTACTGTGTACTGCATCTAGACAGACCCTGTCTAAGTAAGCCTTCTGATCCGCACTGTTGGGGAACCTGGGTCATGCCCACGATGGTCCTTTGGAGTCTGTATTTGAATCAGTGCCTAAAGGCCTTCTTTAACTCCAGTCTTTGCAAAAATGACAAAAAGATTTAATTAAGAACGACCGGGTCCAAGGGCACCTGGGTGGCTCAGTCGGGTAATCATCAGCCTTCGGCTCAGGTGATGATCTCACGGTTCATAGGTTCCAGCCCCACGTCGGGCTCTGCGCTGACATCTCAGAGCCTGGAGCCTGCTTCGATTCCCTCTCTCTCTGCCTCTCCCCGGCTTGTGTTCTCTCTCTCTCTCTCTCTCTCTCTCTCTCTCAAAAATAAATACAGGGGCGCCTGGGTGGCTCAGTCGGTTAAGCGGCCGACTTCGGCTCAGGTCATGAGCTCGAGGTCCGTGGGTTCGAGCCCCGTGTCGGGCTCTGTGCTGACAGCTCAGAGCCTGGAGCCTGTTTCCGATTCTGTGTCTCCCTCTCTCTCTGACCCTCCCCCGTTCATGCTCTGTCTCTCTCTGTCTCAAAAATAAAATAAAACGTTAAAAAAAATTTTTTTTAAATAAATAAATACATAAACATTAAAAAAAAAAAAAGAATGGCTGAGTGCAGAAAAGGCAGACATGACTTTGTCCTGTACAGTTTTGTTACACATCACAAATACCAAAGGCATACATCCTCATTAAAAAAAAAAAAATCTGAAAAGCCATAAAGCCAGAAAAACAAAGTCCACCACAACCCTAATCCTCACCCTTACTTCTTCCTCCCCCATTAGTTTTGTTTTCTACATTTCTTTCCAATGTTTGGACTTCTACTCTATGTGAAATTTGGACTCTTGCCTCTGTTTTTATTTACTTCCTTAAACACTTTGTCAGTATTACACCTCGCCACCAATATTACAGTGAAAGACTGCATATTGTTCCATTCGAAGGCCATGTCACCACATATGTATGTTTTTATTTATTCATTTTTTATTTTTTTTTTAAGTTCATTTATTTATTTTGAGCCCGCGCGCAAGAGAGAGCAAGGAGGGGAGGGGCAGAAAGGAAGGTGGTCGGAGGATCCGAAGCGGGCTCTGTGCTGACAGCAGATTGCCCAAACTCATAAACTGTGAGATCATGACCTGAGTCAAAGTCAGAGGCTTAACCAACTGAGCCATCCAGGTACGCCTGTGTGTTTTTTATATTTGTATTTCCTTTTAACATTTGTCCCCGAGCTGAAACAGTTACCTGAATGTGAACTTTCGTATCCTCTCTCTTGCCAAACCCAGCATGCTGGGACATCATGGAACCTAAGGAACAATGGCCTAAGTTCCAGGTATCATCAGGAGGGAGAATAGAAGGTCTATAGATTACATAATTAACTCTTACCTGTTCAAATTTGAATGTGTTTCAAATGTTCATTTATTTTCTTAGTTTTTTTTTTTTTTTTTTTTTTAATATATGAAGTTTATTGTCAAATTGGTTTCCATACAACACCCAGTGCTCATCCCCAAAGGTGCCCTCCTCAATACCCATCACCCACCCTCCCCTCCCTCCCACCCCCCATCAACCCTCAGTTTGTTCTCAGTTTTTAACAGTCTCATGCTTTGGCTCTCTCCCACTCTAACCTCTTTTTTTTTTTTTTTTCCTTCCCCTCCCCCATGGGTTTCTGTTAAGTTTCTCAGGATCCATTTTCTTAGTTTTCGATACTTAAAGCTCAATCTAGCATCCTGTAGATGCCAGGCCTTCGGGGCTCTTGGCAAGTGGCAGATTTTTATTTAGACTATGTACACGGCAGAACAAATATATTCATGTCATTGGTAATTGACATCACTACCTCCCCAAACCCTTCATGCCTCCTGTGTATCTTTTCAACTGACGTGTATTAAACTTCATTTAGTGTTTTCTTTTCTTTTGTTTAGGGACTTCACAATAACCTTGAAGTGGCTGGAGTTGCCTTGGAATATTACATAACCAGGCGCTCGGAGCTCTGGAAAGTTATGTCAATAACATGTCTGACATGACAGGACCAACATTCCTCTTGTGTTTTCGGGAGCCAACAGGAGAAAAAACTGCCCCTGTTTGCCCGGCCGATTTTAAAGTCTCATTTCATGGAATGAAATTCATTTCAATTTCATTATAAGGCAGTTTTTAGTTATTACATTCTAGCAATGGAGGAGTTTGTAATATATGCATAGAAATAATGAAATGCTCATAATGGTGTTCTTGTTCACGATTTCTGAAAACAGCATTCTTTTAAACTGTAAGAGCTCAGAACCCTCCTATTATCTTTGATTGATCCCCTGAAATGCCCTCTCGCTCAATTTCAAGCAGTAAAGCACACTGAGGATTTAGAGAACCCAAAAGGGAAGTTCAAAGGGGTTGATTGAGCTGAGCAGACAGAATTAGAGGTTTCCTTTTGAAAATGCATCATCTTGAAGAACATTCAGCTTAAAATCTTGAGAAAAATGTAGACAGCCACAGAGAGGGATAGCATTTAGGCGGAATAGATTTTTCTTTTTTTTTCTAATTCTCACACTTTTTGGCATAGAGTCCGAGAAAGGGATCCTTAAAGCATGTAGGGTCTAGGCCACCAACACATCAGTATTTATCCCAGAGGAGGTGACTTTAAATGTATCCTGTCTTGGTTGCAGGAAGAAAGTTCTTTTTCTGCAAAACCTGCCTCTACTCCTACCGTCAGATTTCCTCTGATTCGTGGAAACTGTATCAGCATTTCGTGAAGGTGAAAGAGCTCTGAGAACAAAGGGCTACGTTTGCTTTGAAGGTCTGGCGGGGACAAAGCAAGATTCTTTTTCTCCCTGGAGGACTGCAGGGCGGTAACTGAAGACAGAAGCATGTGAGTGGGGGGCACAAAGGAGAAATGAAAAGGACGTGGCCCAGCCTTTTTCCATAGGCGGAAGGTCTTACTTTTTGGTTTTCTAGTCTCCAGCTTAGAAAAACATACTTCTGCAACTAATTCTGTCCCTTCCCATCTCCCTGGTTTTGTTTTACAACAGCAACTTAGATATTTCCTTGCTGTACTTACACATCTTTTTTTAAAATGAATTTTTAATTTACATCCAGGTGAGTTAGCGTCTAGTGCAATAATGATTTCAGTAGATGCTGGTGATTCATTCCCTACGTATAACACCCAGCGCTCATCCCAACAAGTGTCCTCCCTAATGCCCTTTACCCGTTTAGCCCGTCTCCCCACCCACAACCCCTCCAGCAACCCTCAGTTTGTTCTCTGTATTTAAGAGTCTCTTCTGTTTTGTCCCCCTCCCTGTTTTTAAATTATTTTTGCTTCCCTTCCCTTATGTTCATCTGTTTTGTCTCTTAAAGTCCTCATATGAGTGAAGTCATATGATTTTTGTCTTTCTCTGACTAATTTCACTTAGCATAATACCCTCCAGTTCCATCCACATAGTTGCAAATAGCAAGATTTCATTCTTTTTGATTGCAGGGTAATACTCCATTGTATATATATATATACCACATTTTCTTTATCCATTCATCCATTGGCGGACATTTGGGCTCTTTTCATACTTTGGCTATTGTTGATAGTGCTGCTATAAACACGGGGGTGCATGTGTCCCTTCGAAACAGCACACCTGTATCCCTTGGATAGATACCTAGTAGTGCAATTGCTGGGTTGTAGGGTAGTTCTATTTTTAGTTTTTTGAGGCACCTCATTACTATTTCCCAGAGTGGCTGCACCAGCTTGCATTTTTCATTCATTTGTTTGCTTTTGTAGGAGACAATTCCCCCAACAGTCTGGTAAATTTAAAAAGAGAATCAAAGGTGTTTAAACTTTGACCTTACTGTTCTGGGGAACGGTCCCCTCCCCTCCCCCCACCAGCCCACCTCTGCACCTTACGTTCCCTTCCGTGTACCCCAAATTACTACCCTTTGCACGTGAATAATCAATCCTGCCCAGACCAGAGCACGCTTGGAGCAATCTGGCCTTGATTCTTTTATTCCTTAAATTATAATTAAGCCAAAAGACCAACTTGCAGAGTAGCAAATAAAGAAGGAGCTACCTGTTTTAAGTCAAGCTGAGGGATTAAATTCCAGATTTGCAAAACCCACGCATTAGGAAGTGATTACTGGCTTTGTAAAAGAATCCTTCCCTTTGCAAAGGGACAACCAGAGGATTTGTTTGAAAGCTCTATTGCATTTAAAGTAGTTTGGTTACCTACGTTTAATTTATACCCCCGAGTCCTTCTGTTGGGGGAAGCCAGCAATGTCCTGCAAATGGCCAAAGATGCTAATCGCTCACGAAAGAAAGTCTGGAAGGTAACAGCTGTTGAAACCACTACACAGATCTACTGGGTAAGCAGCCGTTTCTTTAAATACGAATGGCCCACGGACATCCACTAAAACGCACTAAAATACGCACTAAAACGTCCCCACTTTGGAGAAGCAGAATGGTTTTGTCAGTCAGTGAAGACCTGTTTGATGCCATGATACAATTATAAATTGCAACTTTGAGTTCTTGGCTGAGAGAGAGTGCTTACAAAAGCACGCAAAGAAAGTTCTAACACAGAATCTCCAGCTAAGAGTTTTAGGGAGGGTCTGGTCTACTCTAAACACTATGCACATTTTCAAACATTTTCCACCATGTACTTTAATTTTTATTTTTAATGTTTATTCATTTTTGAGAGACAGAGTGTGAGCAGAGAGGTTGACAGAGAGGGAGATAAGAGAGGAGGACACAGGATCCAAAGCAGGCTCCAGGGTCTAAGCCGTCAGCACAGAGCCCGCCTCGGGGCTTGAACTCACAAGCCGTGAGATCATGACCTGAGCCGAAGTCGGGAGCTCAACCGGCTGAGCCACCCAGGCGCCCCTCCACTGTGCACTTTAAATTCATCTAAATGGAGGGGCGCCTGGGTGGCGCAGTCGGTTGAGCGTCCGACTTCAGCCAGGTCACGATCTCGCGGTCAATGAGTTCGGGCCCCGCGTCGGGCTCTGGGCTGACGGCTCGGAGCCTGGAGCCTGTTTCCGATTCTGTGTCTCCCTCTCTCTCTGCCCCTCCCCCGTTCATGCTCTGTCTCTCTCTGTCCCAAAAATAAATAAACGTTGAAAAAAAAAATTTTAAATTCATCTAAATGGAAAAACACAAGGTGAGCTAATGACAAATTTGGAATGCTCAATAAATCTGTGTTATTGCAGATTATAGTTTTTACAGTTTTGTTAAAAATAATAAATTTAACGTTTATGGAGCACCACACAGCACGGCCAGTGTGCTAGGCATTTTTTCTCTGTCTCATTTCCCACGGAGTCATAAATTGATGAACACAACAACTTAAACCATGTTTAAATGAAACCTTCATTTAAATCTAGAATTAGAAGCAACATCTCACTCACTTTAGACTGGATTTTTCTTCCTAATGGCAAGAATTTTACATTTGCAAAAGGACACATTATGTGGAACTCATGGGTAATTAAATATTGACTTTAGTGCCTCCAAATTCTTGCTTATATTACAAAAAGATGAGAATGAAACATTGCGTATGCATAATCTGACTTAGAAGCAAGGTTAAGCCCTCACTTCGTTTTTGCTTATTTTTTGTAACAGCCTTTTAGTGGAAGTGTTTCTCTTTCCTTCCTTTCCTTGCATCCCAAAGGATTTTGCTGAAGAGGAAAACCAAGCTCTCCTGCCGATGGGTACAGAAGAGAGCTGAGGGTCACTCCCATGCAGTAACCCGAGTGGCTTTCCCACTAGTAGACAAGAGAAAGGGGCATGCATAAGAATCCTTTTCCTTTTAACCAGGGCTGAGTGCCTCAAAACTGAAAATTCTCTTTAGACTTACTAAAAAAAAAAAAAAAAGAAAGAAAAGAAAAGAAAAGAAAAGAAAAGAAAAAAAGAAAGAAAGAAAGAAAAAAAAACCCTGAAAATTCACAAAGACCTTCACAGGATCAAGTTCTGACCAAAACAATTGCCTTTAGCAGTGCCGAAAACTCTCTCTGAACTTTGCGTGGCTCGCATTGCCCTCACTGGACCTTTCCAGTTCTTACACCTCTCCACCCACCTCTTTCCGGACTCACCTGAGCTCTATCTTTAGGCCTGCACCTTGTTTCAAGGACTGATTTATAATATGACATCATTGTTCATTGTCTTCAGTTGACATTGTTTTCTGATTGTTTCATTCATTCTGTCTCGTCTCCCACAAGACAACCAGCTAATGGGGGCGGTGGTGTCCCAGATGACCTGTACGCCCCCACAATGCCTAGCAGAGTGTGGGTGGGTCGGAAGGGGTGCTCCCAGTGGGCCCCTTTGTGTCGGGGTCTTAGGAGTAAGGGCCTAAGACCTAAAAAACAAATAACAACAATTAGAGAGTCAGAGACATTTCTTAAAGTGCAGATAAGAGGAGGAGACAGTCACTTAAGAATTTTTTCTATTGTGGGTAACGAGATATTTTGATAGTTTTTTTTTGTGGTTTTTTTTTTTTTTTTGACTCATTTCCTGCCAGGGGTCCACGGTTGTAAACAGTAGTGGGATGAAAGGCAGGAGCGGGGGAGAGGACTGCAAGATAAGGGGGCGCTGAAAGGAAAGATAAGAGGTTACCAGGAGGTTACTTGCTTCCATACTTTCCGAGGCTGGCCTCGCATTTCAGTGCTATCTTCAAGGAAGCTGGTTTACAATTACACGTTGGTCATTAGCTGTTGCTGTGGGGTCTAAGGCACAGGCTCCGATTACTGTATTTCTACTGGAAGTGATGCCAATGGAGGCTAAGAGTGGATATTTACTCAGGCAGCATTTGATGACTCAGGTGGTCCTCTGCATTTCCTCATTATATATTTCCCTGTCAGCTAGCTCTGAGTTCTAAGAAGCTGAGGAACAGCCCGTTAGTACAAATACGGAAACAACTACAAATTATCACTGTGTCGCACATAATTAGATTTGCCTTGGATGGCTTGACGAAGTAAAAAACGACATCGTATTGTCCGGTGACAGCCCTCTCTTTCCCAAACGGGAGGGTGTTGGGGAGTCACACTTTTCTTGGAAGGACTGGATTTGTCTCGGAGTGATGTTTTCATCTGGCACGTGTTTTCACTTAGATCCTATGCCTGTTTGGGTGGTTGAGGGCTAGGGGATGGAGATTAGGGGTGGGGGCGGGGGGGAGCCCGGGACTTTGCACCACACGTTATTCTGTTGGACGCGGGGGTCTTTTTCAAACAGTTTCTGATTTCCGAGGTAGGAAAAATCAAAAGAATATCATTTCTGAAAACTTGGAAAGTTTTCCAACTGTTAACTTCCACAATTCATCTCACCTAGGCTGCATGTATCTTATTTTGAATGCCACTGGTGTGGTTTTATACAGCCAAGTAGTACGAGAAGAAAGTTGAGATAAATATCTGGGAATCCTAATTGAATCTGACATGCTATGTAAACGTGTAGCTGCCTGACAGTTTGCACAGTGGTATTTCTTATATCACATGTCAAAAAGTCTGCCTGCCTGAAAATACCTAACATAATTACCTGCAAGGGTATCCACGTTAGTCATTCCTCGGGTCTAGTCACCCAAACCCCTGTTGGAACACTATCCTAGAATAAAAACACTCACTACTGCACGTGAATAACTCAGTATAAGTTTAATTGTCACATTACTTAGTCAGTCACCTGCCAGTTCCCAAAAGAATGGGATGTAGGATTGGTAAATCTGGATAGAAAAAGAATGATTGGAAAAATTACAGAGTATGAGCTCTTCGTTGGAGGGCATTAGTGCAGAGGCACACAGAGGGGCTCAGGGAACAGTGGGCTCTGGGAGAAAAATCATAAAGGAGGGCCCAGAAAGTGAAAAACCAGCTCACCATGTCCCTGTTTTGAGTATGGCTAGCTTTTATTTGTAGGATATAAGTAGGATTCAATTTGGCTGCAAGTAACATGAAACAGTGACGTGAGCAAAATAGAATGCTTTTCTCATATGTTCTGCTACTTCGAGACAGTTACTTCTGAGATAGATTTTACTTCATAGTGTCGAGAGAACCCAAAGTCCTTTTTTTGTTTGGTTGTCTTTGCATGCACAGTTTCCATTCTCCAGGTCATCTCACGGCTCAAGATTGTTGCTGGAGCTCCAGCCATTGCATTTATATTCTCACCAACAGATAGGAAGAAGGGAAAAAGGGGAGCATGACTCCTTTCTTCCATGTTCACTTTTATGTTTTGGGGTGCTCTTACATTTAATCGCAGAAGAAGCTAAAGAGTATGGTCTTTATTTTGCATTGTGAAAATTATGGATTCTATTACTGCGGAAATGGGAGGCGGGGAGGGACAGGATACAGGGAGACAAGAGTCTGCCACAGGATTACAGCTCCCGTGTATGCTCGTCCCATGGCTGGGTTTCAGTCATGCCGTAGCTTTCTACTGATGTCGTAGCTAGTACTGGCCAGGAGTCTATGATTTGTGTCAGTGAGGTGGGACCAGCAGACCTGGCAAGGTGCTGGGGCAGCCACAGCCCTCATGGACGTGACCACCAGCCACTGGCCTATAGGTGTGGCAATCAGGGTCAGGATACCAGGGAGCCTGAAAACAAAACAAAACAAAACAAAACAAAACAAAACAAAACAAAACAAAACACCACAGCTGCCTCTTGAAATTCATCCAGGCTTTTCCACAAGCCAATGGAGAAAGTCTCAGAAGCACTTGGCGGTGGAGAGGGCGACTTTGTTTTGGACAGGGATCTGACATTAACCACTGGAGCAAAAGCAAATGAAGCATGGGCTACACACAGTTAAAACCTCCAGTAAATCACAGTTCTTTCAGTGTATTTAGGGGATGGTTTGAACAGAACTTAGAGAAGCACCCTTCTTCACCTGAGAAAATGTGTTTCTTCTCTGCTTGAGAAACTTGGCGGTAGTTTAATTATCCCCAATTGAATAGCAGCCTCAGGTAAGGTCTGATCTGGCCCCCTCCTTTTTTTTTTTTAAACTCTGTCAGATATTAACATCAAAGCCACCATGGGCTTTGTCACTGTATTCTACAGGCTCCTGTTTTCCACTGTGCTCTGTTTCTTTTATGCATGAAAACTAAAGACATGGAGTTATTTCAAAGTTATGGTCTCAAAAATTAGGGTTCTCATGGTAACACTAATTTACTTCCCCATTTTCCATGTCCTATTCTAAGATATTGCAATTAGCAGGATAATTGGAAATTTAAAATACCATGGTCAATATGACCAATTTAATGTTTTGTTTTTTTTATAAAAAACTTAGATGTTCTAATTTTATAGCTCTTAGTGTTTGATGGCTTTGTTATTGCCTCTGCAAGGGTTTTGTCTTAATATGTATGAAAGTTTTTAATAGTTGTGTCCGCTGACATCTAAACATCTCTTTTACTCCTATTTTACAGCAACAAGTAAGCGTGCAAAAGATGAGATTAGAATTTTGCAATATACACAATTCAACCAACGCTGGTGATGTGAATATCATTCAAGGTTAACGACTTTTGTTTCCATCACCAGAGGGCATGGGTTATTGCCTTTGCATCTGAAGGCAGTGTGCTTAGAGTGAGCACAGTGTGTGACAGGTGGCAGAGATTGTTAGGTGCCTACCCTATCACCCATTCTATTTATTATTATTTTTTTAAGTAAACTCTACACCCAATGCGGGGCTTGAATTTATGACCTGAGATAAGAGTTGCATGCTCCATTGAATGACTGAGCTAGACAGGAGCCGCCCCCCCCCCCCCCCATCATCCACTGTAGATATTCTCTTTTGGATCCGAAGCCCAGTGGTAAAAAGATGAAACTTCTCATTCTCTTTCATAGCAAGGTGCAGCCATGGGATTAAATTCTGCCCAATGAGATTAAGAGGAAGCCTCTCCCTGAAAAGGGTGGAGGGATGATCTTCTTCTGTTTCTCTTCTCTCTGTCACACGGAATGTAGATCTTAGATCATGAAAGGGTGGAATAAGCTGGTTGCAACAAGGGGACAAGAGCCTGGATTCCAGAAGAGTCACCGTGTTAGTCTTGAAGTCTAACTCTGTTTGTTTGTTTGGGTTGGTTTTTGTTTGTTAAAAGTTGGGCACCCAAGCTGAATTGGAGCTGATAGACTGGGATTCAGGAAACTGGGGCTGGAGGATACAAAACCCAGATAGTCAAGCCAGGAATCTTCCACTCTAGAAGTTGCAGATCCAAACTGGGATTGTATAGATCGGTCAAGTTTGTACGACAGCTAGTACTCTCCAACTTTGTATCCTTGCAGAGACAGGACGGTGCTTGAGTAGGTACAGAAAATAGCACTTGAATGAATAAATAAACCAATGAGTGAATCAAATGAAGTTTTGTTTGGGGTAGGGATGTGGAAGAGATCATTTTTGCTCATGAGACCAAAAATGCATGAGAAAACTTACTTTGGGTACTTAAGAAATTAGCTTAAATGCTTCAGAATGATTCTAATGCTAAAGTAATCTTTTTTTTTTTTAATGCTTATTTATTTTTGAGAGAAAGAGAGAGTAGGAACTGGGAGGGGAAGAGAGAGGGAGAGACAGAGGATCTGAAATGGGCTCTGCACGGACAGCAAATAGAGAATCTGATGCGGGGCTTGAACTCACGAACCCTGAGATCACGACCTGAGCCAAACTCAGATACTTAACCGTCTGAGCCACCCAGTCACCCCAATGCTAAAGTAATGTTGACACTGTTCTTAAAATTGAATATCTATCAGGTATGTGTTGAATACCTATGGGCCCAACACTATGCGGAGTGTGTAACAAGTAACATCAAAACATAATTTCTGACGTCTGATACATGATATATGATGAGGCCCCTTGGTCTTTATCTTCACTCTCTCTCTCACCTGTAGGGCTGTTTCTAGGGAAGTCAAGAGAACATGAATAGCTACCCTTATTGCCCTATCGTTCTGCCTCTTTCTCTCCTGCCCACCAGTGTAGTCTATGCACCCTGTCGTAGTCGAGAGACTAAAGAAGATACCCATAAAACCCAGAGGAGTAAAACTCGAACAGTGGAATGTCAGGTACCTTGCCAAATGAATAAACAAATAAGCAGCAAACTAATATAGTCTGGCTCTGCCCATATGTATTGTAATAAATGCGGTATTCTGCTGTTCCTCGAGTCACCTTTTCCACGCTGATGAGGTTTTCAGGGTGATGGTGGGGGGTCCGGAGCCGATGGCCAAGAAAGAATTCTTAAGACGTCTTTGGTGCAAAAAGGTGGTTTTAGTAAAGCGCGGGGACAGGACCCGTGGGCAGCTGCCCCAGGACCCTGTGGAGAGACTGGTTATACTTTTGGCTGTTGGGGGAGGTCAAGTCCAGCAGAATTTCCAGTGAGATTTTCATATGCTAAAGAAGACCCAGGGGATACTGGAAGCTGCTTATTGTCAAGCTTAGGTGGTTTTTCCCTCTAGCAAAGCATTAGCATTAAAACAGTAAGGGAGTTCCTGACAGCCTCAGGTTATTTGTCAATGGGCTGCAGTTTATAAGGAAATTTAATTTTATCTGCCATTTCCTTCTGTCTTTGTTTCCCACATCCCTGTGGAGCGGTGATGTTGGGGCTCCAGGAAACCGAGTCTGTGGATTTCTGGAGATTAGGCTATTGATAAGAATGCTTTTTTCTTGTAACTTACTAAGATATTTACTTGTAATTTATTTCTTGTAATTTACTAAGATACGGTCAACTCAGGTCCTGCATGACTGTGATCTCTATCAGTTGGCCTTTTGTTTTCCCCCTTTCCTTTGTTTTTGGGCAGCATGGAGTGCCCGAAGAATATCACACATCCCCCCCCCCCCCCCCCGGGGGTGGGGGGTGTTTGCGGCCTTTATGCCCCCTCATCACGTGCTGCTCTGAGTTCCTCAACCAAAGTCTTCTTCGCTGATGATCTAGCTACCCTGTATTTGATATTTTTCAGTATGTAGATGGTCAAAATGGTGCTGCAGGCATTCCAGAGTCATCTGAAGGAACTCTAAACCGCTGCTGGAACTATCTCAGGAGGATACTAACAACATTATTCTAGACTCTAGTGGTATCAGTTCCATATTACTTGGATTAGGGGGAATTGGGGAAGACCCTAACTGACGTCAAATTGGTCAGCTCCTTTCATTTGGGATGAAAGTAGGAATATTTCTTTTTTTTATTAAAAAAATTTTTTTTAATGTTTACTTATTTTTGAGAGAGAGACACAGAGCGTGAGCAGGGGGAGGGGTAGAGAGAGGGGAGACACAGAATCCGAAGGAGGCTCCAGGCTCCCAGCTGTCAGCACAGAGCCCGACGTCGGGCTCGACCTCACAATCCGCGAGATCATGACCCGAGCCAAAGTCGGACACTCAACCGACGGAGCCACCCAGGCGCCCCGAAAGTAGGAATATGTCTAAATCCACACTGTTCAATAGAACTTTCTGCAGGGAAGGGAATGTGGCTATTGGACCCTTGAAATGTGCCTAGTGTGGGGCGCCTGGGTGGCTCAGTCGGTTAAGCGTCCGACTTCAGCCAGGTCACGATCTCGCGGTCCGTGAGTTCGAGCCCTGGTCCGTGAGTTCGAGCCCCGCGTTGGGCTCTGGGCTGATGGCTCAGAGCCTGGAGCCTGCTTCCGATTCTGTGTCTCCCTCTCTCTCTACCCCTCCCCCATTCATGCTCTATCTCTCTCTGTCTCAAAAATAAATAAACGTTAAAAAAAAAATTAAAAAAAAAATGTGCCTAGTGTGACTGAGGACCTGGATTTTTACATTTTATTTAATTTTAAGTTATTTAAATAGACACACATGATTAGTGGCTACCATCTTGGATAGCATAGCTCTAGAAGTTTTTGTTCCTAGTCATCATAAATGTGTCTGCAGAGCAAGGATTTAAAATTATATCCGGGGGTGTCCGGATGGTTTAGTCCATTAAGTGTAGGAATTCAGCTCAGGTCATGATCTCACAGTTCCTGAGTTCGAACCCTGCATCAGGCTCTCTGCTATCAGCACAGAGCCTGCTTCAGATCCCCTGTCCCCTTCTCTCTGTGCCTCTCCCCCCTCCTCTCTCAAAATTAAATAAACATTAAAAAATATATATATTATATCCAAAAGAGAATTTTGCGGTCAGCCAAGAAAAATGCCATCAAAAAGGGTGGTCATGCACAAGAGGTCATGGCGAGGATTCAAAGCTGAGCGCAGAGGACCAGCTGAGGCCAGACTGAGAGACTGGGGACGGAGTGTCCAACAGGATTCAGTCTTGCTTTGCCCTCCACAGGGCTCAGGGCCCTTGGCCTACAGCCGTATTTTAAGAGCTCCTCACTTGTACCTGATTGTTTCAGCCTTCCTAGAAGATCCAAGCCTGATGTCCAGAGCGAAGTGAAATGGTTTGGCAATAGAGATTTTTAAGACCACATCTCACTATGTTGCCATTTTTTTTTCTTTTTTTTGCTAATGTGTTGCTTTTGGGGTTTTCATGGGGTCTTTCTTTCGATCTGATCTGAGAAATTTTATTTTGCCACAAATCAACAAAATACCAAAAAGCAAAATTTGGGATTAAAGCAAAGATATATTTTTGGTTCAAAGTATTTTTAACTTTATTTAAATACTTATGAAATCAATTTTCCCATATTAAAAATAACACAAGTACGTGAAAGTCCATTTTAAAAGATTCATCAGAAAGCCCACCTGACGGTGACTGGCATTTTCTGTTGCCCTGGAGATAGACTCGAGACTCTGCTGCATTGTTTCAACTTAATGGAACAGCACAATCATCTAGTGTCTTTGGGATCCTGCTGCTTCGTGTCTCTTTAAATTTATCACTATAGATACAGGGCACAATTAACAAAGACTTTGGAAGGAGGAATCCTGAGAGCATTTGACATCACTGAATCATGCCTTTCTAGTTTTCCTCAATGTGAGGCTTTCTTTGGAGCTGTAGGAAAAAAAGGTCAGGGGAAAACATAATCATGTAAGGAGCTGGTCTTTGAAAATCCTTAAAGAGAAAGGACTCGTCTTGAAGAGTTCTTGTTTCTGAGGCCAAGACTCAGAACAGCTAGATTACTGGGCTCAGGGCTTAAAGGGAGAGAGAAAAACCATCCATGCTCCTTCAGTCTTAGGCTTGTCAGGTCAGAAGTGATTTTGATCCTTTCCAGAAGGGCTCAGTGTTATGCCTATTGGCTAAGCTGATGTGGGGCAGGAGAATGAAGTCTGCAGTTAGAGAGTTGAGGCACAGGGGAGGAGGAAGTGGGAGTATCAATCCGTGCCTAGCACTGGGGGATTGGCAGAGAAGTGGACCTATCTTAATGCTATTGGGAAGAGGAAGCTTTCTGGAAGAGTATTCACCACCCAGGAGAATTCTGATTTTCCTAGCCACTTCCTGGGTGTTGTTACGTAGGTGACTTGGGTACCTGGTGACTTGAAAGGGTAAGAGAAAGGATAGGTTGGTTTATACCAGAAACAGCAGGGAATCTCTCTGTTCTTACCCCTCGCCCCGCCCCTAATATCCCGGATCAGACTGTCTGCAATTGAGAGGAGAGGGTGTTCGTGTTGAAAGAGCTCCCCAAATGATTATTATATTCATTTTTGGTGAGGGGCCATCGTCCTAATGACTGCAACCATAGAATAGCTACAGATTTGGAGAGAAGGGTACCCTTAGGAGTGGGCATGCCAGTAGTGTGTGTGGGAGGGGACAAGGGATTTTGGCAACCAGAGATGGATCAATGAATTCTGGCAGTCAGATAACAATAACACGTAGCTGGAGCACAGAGCGTCATCACTCCCCGCAGCTGCCTGTGGGCCGTCGGCATCGCGTCATCTGAGAGCTTGTTTAAAAAAATGCAGAACCGTGGGCCATCCCCTCGACCCACGAGATCGGAATCTGCCTTCAAGAAGACACCACCCCCGCCCCGAGCAGTGGGAAAGGCGGTCTAGGACACACACAAAGAGCCGGGGCTCTGGAGCCAGACGGCCTCGTTCCCCGGATGGATACTGACGTCCCACGAATGCCGAGTCCGCGGGCAGGACGCGTGGGTGCTCTCTGCGCCTCGGCTTCCCCGTGTGCAAACTGGGACGAGAACACCCGTGCCACACCCTCGGCTGAGCCGTTTTCTCGTCAGGTGGTGTGATGCTGAACACGTCTCTTAACCCCTCTGGAGCTCAGGTTCCACGCTGCGAGAGGAGGACAGTAGCCAGCCACTGGCGTGGGGTGAGGGCTAACAGGTACACGAGTGTTCCGCGCTCTGTAAACGCTGCCCCAGATGCTAGGGTGCTGTCCGTCAGCAAGCTGTCGGAGGAAGAAGGACAGGTACTCAGACGATGCTTCCAGCCACCCCGGGCAAGAAGGCAGGGCCTCCTCCCGGGAGGAAGGGGTCCACTGTGGTTTGTCTGAAGCCCAATG
This sequence comes from Lynx canadensis, assembly GCF_007474595.2. Classification (NCBI taxonomy): domain Eukaryota; kingdom Metazoa; phylum Chordata; class Mammalia; order Carnivora; family Felidae; genus Lynx; species Lynx canadensis. Next base: position 9,037,485 of record NC_044303.2, read on the forward strand.
AGAACCAGACCTCCCTAGGACACACGACAAGGGGAAAGGTCAGTGGGCTCGAGTCGGATTGTCTTTGTCTTCTGCTCTCCACCTCCCCCTGTGCACCGGATCCGACCACCCATGAAGGGACGGACATTTGTTCAGTGCTGGTGGGTAAACCACATCTTTGTACGATGCCGGCTGGCGAGAAGCAAACAGCAACAGCTCCACCCTGGAGCTCGGTCCTGGCCCGCCCCCCACCCCCCGAATTCCCTTTCTTGTCCCAGACAATCCTCGAGGAGGCTGACCGCTCAGACTTCTCACTCCTCTCTTCTGACACCTCCGTCCCTTTTGTAATCCTGATTTTCCTCTGGGGGGAGGGGGGCGGTTTGCAGCTAAGCGTACTGGGATACACTTCATTATTTGCCTGGCCAGGAGACTTCTGCACTCACTTCCTGTAGCTTGCTTAATGTCTAAGGGTCAGAAAAGCTGACCCCAGATTTACTACCACTGCTGGGAGACCGTTGAAGGTTTCTGCAGGAAACATCACTCCCCCCCCCCCCCCCCCCACGTCTCTGCTGGGCAGACACACAGTGAGTCTCAGCCCAAGTGCCTTGGGACATCGTCAGGGCCAACATGGTAATGCAATCATTACAGGGGCCCTTAGAAGCCTCCCCAAAAGTCTGTCTGGAAAGATGCCCCGGTCGGGAAGGAAAAGAATCCATGCCTATTCATACCCCCCTAACTGATCCAGTTTTGGTGCTTTGTCCTGGGTGTTACCACCGGCCTTCAGCGAGGACCCAGTCCAGAACGATACTCCTCTCGTCTCCCTTTACCTCCGAGGCAGCTTCTGTGCGTGTCCCGCATTGTCTAAAATTACAGTCGCAAAATTTAAAACCCAGGTCAACACTTGAGAAGTGTAAGCTCTGCCAAGCAAGTCGTTGCTTTTCCCTTTACTAATCTGTTGCCACATCTAGAACCATCTGTAAAACCTTTGATAGCAGAAGGCCCCCCCCCCCCCTCACCGAGACAGTGTAAAACTGGAGGTTAAGCCAAGCGGAGATGCCCGTCCTGACCGTCTTCCGTCATCCAGCCTCCCGAAGGAAACCCCCACCCCGCCCGGTCGAGCTGTCCTAATGTGTCTTTTGAGTTGGGCAAAGGACTTTCTGTCTCGGGAACAATGTTAGTGATTGTTCAGAATAATGCACATTTGTGATGCTCTAAGATATTAAATAATAAGGCCCTGCTTCTCCTGATGCTCCTGAAGACAGAGCTCCCAAGACTGACCCAACTGTTTACTAGTTAATGTGCAGAGCACTCATGGTTTGCCGTAGAGTAGCAGCACCCCCCTGGTCTCCACCATGGAGTCTCATTGGCGCCTCCCTGCTGAGCACCCTCGGATCCTCTTACTTTTCAGAAACAAATGGCACAGGGGTGCTTGGGTGGCTCGGGCACCAGGGTCACTCAGCCGGTTGGGCGTCCGACTCTCGATTTTGGTATGGATCATGATCTCATGGTTCGTGAGTTCGAGCCCCATATCGGGCTCTGCGATAGCAGTGTGGAGCCTGCTTGGGATTCTCTCTCCTTTCTCTCCCCACTCACGCTGTCTCTGTCTCTCTCAAAATAATAAGTAAAAACTTAAAAACAAATGGCACGTTAGGAGAGTTCGCTCTGTGGCAGGGCTTTTGTTTGTGTGGGTAGGTCTATGGCAGTAACTAGGAGGAGTCCACCTCAGGGGGTGAGCTCTCAGAAGAAAGGAGGTACCCGTGGCCTTGGGTCCAAGTCACCGACCCAGAGCAACCGACTGACCCCCATTTCCCAGGGAGGTGCAGCTTCAGGATCCTTCCAGGGTATTGGGAACACTGATCCTGGCCAGTGGGGTCGGGTGGGGCGGGGTGGGGGGGTGGGGGCTACAGATCTGATCAAAGTGGAAAAGGACACTGGGACTCCTTCCTACTGCGGCACTCGGGCCGCTCTGAGACGGTTTAATTTTGTCCTTCAAAACAAGTGTCCCTTGATTTAAAAGAAAATGCTGGTCCCAACTTTTTAGTTTACTCTTTGTGGGTCACGAGCTTCCCATTCACTTTCCAGAGGGTCTTTCTCCTCAGAGAGGGCCTCATTGTTAGGAGGCTGGAAATTGGAAATGTAGGCCGGCGAGGCGCCATGCTGTGAGCTCGCGTGGCACTCGACTACTTGGGAACAAACCCCTCCCTCTTCTTTCAGATAGAGCCCGGTCCAGGTTGGAGATTCAGAAACTTTCTCTTTTGTGATGTAGACTCTTTTGATCTACCAATTGTGTCATTAATTTTGTTTTGTTTTCCCTTAGACCAGGTGAAAAATGACTACAATAAAAACAGACTTAGTCTTCCTTATTTACGATACATCTGTCATCTGGACACAAACAATTAAGCCTTCCAGTCCCCCAGACATAATTATATAAAGAATACAAGAGTCATTTGAAGACTGGTTCCTCGAAAGGGAAAAGAATGCGTTATTTGCATGAAAGTGCACTAGTCCTCTTCTGCTGGGGGAAAAAAGGCTCCGGGTTAACATCTCTTTAAATCACTAAAGCCAGCAACCAGGAACACTGGTACAAAAAAGAAACCCATTTTTGAAAGGAATGAAAGCACTAACTTTGAACTCTACCTTCCCAGTCCTGTTCTTTCAACTATCATCTCTCTGTAGGTGACTCTAATACCTGTGTCTGGATACTTCTCTCCGGAGCTCCAGATCTACCTTTACAATGGCCTGTTGGCACCTAATGTGTGCTTTGCTGTGTCCCCAGTGGAGAGTGTCCCAGGCAGGACCCCACCCTCCCCTCCAGAACATCACCTCCTCTTGACTTCCCTATTCTTGTGGATGGCCTCAACTCTCATTGCTAAAGGTTGTCGATTCTATCTCTCCAGAGATTCCAGAATCTTCCCCCTCTCTTGTGCTCCCGTCACTAACGTTGCCACGCAAGATAGTATTCATGCTTCCTTTGACAACTGCCAACGGTATCCCAACTTGTCTTCGTGTCCCACCTTTTCACACTCCAATCCTTCTACACAAATCATGCCGAGTCAATTCTTCTCAAGCACAGCTATGGTCATCTCATTGCTGTAGTGGATATTTGTCATTAGTGGCTACCCAGTGTCTTTGAACATCCACCCACCTTTTGCGTCAACAACTTCCTAAAGTAACCTCACATCCCAGATGCCCTTGCAGCTAGGGTTCCGGTTTACGATTTCAGTTCTGTGAATCCCAAGCGCCTCAGGTTCCTGCAAGAGAAGTGAAACCAACCATAAGGGACACGAGGAGGTGGCTGCATCTTGGGATCCATTCTTCTGTCAAAGGCAGGGTGGGAGGTTTCTGGATCTTCAAGAGTGTTGGTGGTGTTTTCAGGACAGTAACTCCTATTATCTAGTTTTGGAACCAGATTGCTTAGCTGACTGGAAGATTCTGTGAGCTACCTAATATTGTTTGAGAGATTCTCTTTCAGCTTGGATGAGGCAGAGTGGATTTTACTATTGGCAACTTATAAACCAAAAATGAAAAATAAATATTGACTGGCTCCCCAGAGCTCCCTGGCGTGGCATTCAAATGTCTGTATGACAAGGGCCTCAAACCCATGGACCTTTCCAGGACATCATGGTTGTGTGTCTCTATCTTTCTGCTTCTGCTGCCTCTGCTATACACATTTCCTTCGACCTTGTGATTTTTCCCCCCTTAATCTTTGTTTTCCTGCATTAGCTACTACTTTAGTTGAATGGCTTACTTTCTAAAATAACCAGGAGCAAGCTTTTTATGATGAGGACATTCCAAAATTCTGTCTGTGACTCTCCCCTTTTTGATTTTTAGACATTGAGATCAACTGTCCTAAAGGCCAAGAAACATGCTAATATATGTCCTATATAAAAATAAAACCCATCAAATCTTGCTTGGAAGAAAACTTTAAAACATTAAAGGGGAATTTTATTATCATCAAAAAGCATTTTTGATGATGTATTTCTGCACACCTTTCATTTTCTTCTCATAGTCTCCTCTCTGTGACTTTGTCTATAGAACATCAAACACATGAATAAAAGTGAAAAATTCAATCAAAGAAGTTTTTCATGTTATGCAGATAAAACATCTGGAAGACATAATATCTTCTTTTCCGCTATATGGTTGGTCTCGTATAGACATAGTGTGTGTGTCATTTACCAAGATAAGTACTTCCTTGTCTCAGTCCATTCTTCACCTTCACATGAATTTCTAAAAATCTTTCATTTTTGAGAAGCTCTCTACCACCCTTGAAAGACAAAGGTTCCCCCAAACCTTTGAGGAGGCCAATAGGAAGAGATACAATGTTGACTGCTAGCCTGCCTCTTGCCAGCGTTGCTTTAATAATGTTGGAAATCATACATTGAAGAAAAGGATGTTTGGATCAGGACAGGATGCTCTTGACTTGCTAAGCCCCATGAATATGGAAGCAATTGTTCAAAATAAGTCCTGGACCCTCTGCTGAACGTGGTTTATGTGAAGCCTCCGTGGGCGTCACTGTCCATTATCTGCTTAAAGGGCCTAATGCTGCCTGCGACCATGGTCTTGGACCTGGCTGATGGTGTACTGCTCACGTTGCCTCTGAACCACACTGTTCTCGCTCGTAAGCATGGTCGCCCAACTGCTGTCGTTGCACTGCCCACTTCAAGCTGATTTTGCACACTCTGTATGAGATCTATTCGCAGTTTAATAGCTTCCCTTTTCTTGGCAAAGGAAACATTTTTCTAAGATCTATAGCCATCATTGATGCCAAGTTCATTTAAGCTCATTATCCTTATTTTTCTCCCATTCTCACTCCCCGTGTGTGCCACAAATATCACTGGGAACGGGCACCATCAACAAGACAATTGATAACCTAAGTGTACCAGAGGGTGTATGATGAAAACCAGGAGCTTTTACACACTCAGGTGACGGCTTTTTGGATTACGTTAAACATTTCTAAACTGTATCAACCTTGTTATATAAATGGCAAACGGCACAAAATTCTACTGCCAACATGTTGGATGTTGTCTTTAGTGATTGAATTTTAAAGGGAAAATGAAAACCATTTTTAGTTTGTTTTCCCTAAATGAATTCAACTTTTCTTTGTTTCGCCTAGATTAACTGCCATTGCCATAAACAGATCGTTGGGTTTTGTCTTCATGAAACTTCGCTGAGCATATTAAGGGGCTGGTATTTTATATAATTATATAATAATTGCATATAATAAATATTACATACATAGGCGCACTTATATATTTATAACTATACTTACAAGTATATATTATAAACTAAATTATATTAATTATACATTAAATACATCAAATACACATTTTATATGTATTTACGTAGAAAAACCACTTAACATTCCCTTCCTAGTGTGGTAAATGAAATGTTCATCACCAAGCCTTATGGAAAAAATTATGTATTGGGTGGTAGAGAGTAATATTTGCATCCACTCCAAACTTCACTAATCCTGTGTCTCATGATTACCAATGAGCTAAGCATGATAATTTAGGGTCTAGTAGAGTCAATGAGATTGTACAAAGGAGGTGCTCACCATCTTCAAACACACTTCAGGGATGATCGGGCTTGACCACACGACTTGGACAACCATGTCGCTGGGGCAGATTGAATTTGTTGCCTGGTTAACGATCAATCTCATACGTACTTGGACAAAACTGGACAATCTTGTCATCTGGCTGTCAGATGCTCTAGAGAAAATTGAAATGAAAACACGGAGGTTCAGTTAATACTTTACTATTTTTAGTTTTATTATTTAACAAAGCTTTCTCAGATAGGGATCAAGCATGCAGTATATATATTTTCTGACTCCCTCTTTAAAACTTTATTAGAATACAAGTTCTATCACTTTAAGGGACTAGATTACTACTCAAGATGCCGTCTCTTGCAGCCCTCTGACAATGTGCAGGAATGAAGTAACTCTTAGCATAGCCCTTTAATATTAGAGATTCTATTGGGCTGATCTCAAAGGTATCATAAGTATCAAAAGATTGAGGAGTAACCTGGGGTGAACTCTATGTATACAACCATTTGTACCCTTATCATGAAGCTGAGTTACATCAGAGATCGACTGTCAGGGTTGAGGTCCTAGGACAGGACAGGCACTCTTGATCCCACTCTGGGGGAGATTACGAGCCATCTGTAAGCTGGAACTCTTGGTGAGGTGCGTGCATCTTCTTCCTTTATCAGGCTATCACGAGCTTTTTAGTACCTGGTAAGTAAAGACCATGCTGACACAGTGAAGGTCGTTCAACTGGACATCTCCCGTGTGAAAATGAGCAATAGGATGGAATGGGCTCGGATCACCTGGCTGGAGGGCCTGGACTTGGATGCCGGCCTCTGCTTATGAGTAGTTTGATATTGGACAGATCTCTCGATCTCTCTTATTTCCATCTACGAAATGGAAATAATCACATGTTCTTTCCAGGCTTATTGAAAGAACGAAATAATATATATGAGTACATCTGGCACCTGGTAGGCCTTAATAGCTATTAATTGGATTAGGGTCTAGACTCAAAATCACCAAACACTGGACCAATGTCACTGTTGGCAACGCTGAACCAAAGGAGTATGCCTATATCCTGGAAAATGCAGGGACTCTCTTGATTCCTGGTTTACTTTGGACATTCCAGTGGAAAGACCTGAGGCATCAAGTTTTAGGGCAACACAATTTGGTTTGCAAGTCTCTGGGAAAGCTTAGAAGAGGAAGTTGCTCTGCTTTCTAGAATACCCTTCGGAGTGGACCGGGGACACCTCATACTGCCCTTCCAGAGGTCCTTCTGGATTGGAGGACTAGAATCCCTTGGCATACCTTCAGACTGGCATGAACTTCCAAGGGCCAAGAAATGTTCTTTGGCCTAAAATTCCTGGAGTAGCACACATCCAATCACACAAGAGCATCTCCTGTTCACCAAACATCAGGGAACATGCTTCTTACTCCTTAGTAAGTCACTACCTCCCTAGTCCAAAAGCCCCATCGTGATCTGGGAAGGAGGGGCTGGGAGCGGAAGGTCCGGTGGAGATTGTCACTGCTTTGGCAGAGGGTCACTGACCTCATGGAGCGGAAGGAGCATGGACTTCACAATTACGCAGGGGCAAGTACTTGTATTGCTGTTCGCCCTGACCAAGGTCTTGAACATGAATACGCCTCAACTTCTGCGTATGGTTTCCCACCTAGTTTTTATATCTCTGCTTCTTGAGGTGCTCCTCTACTAGTGTCTCTTTCCTCCTGGGCACTTCCCACCCCAGTGTTTTCATGGGCCGTCATTCTATGACGTTTCTGCTCTTTCCTTCGGGTACCCAGTGAGCCTCTTGTAGAGCTGGGATATCTGGCCTTGTTGGTCCTCGGTAAGCAAGTGGGCAGTTCTAGGCAGAATGTCAACTATCACCTAAGTGTGGTGTGGACCCACTGCCCTTCTGGCCAGGCAGGGAGGACGGCGCTTCCTGTCACTGGCTGTCCATACCTTGTGGGTGTGTAGGTGAGTCCACTAGCTGTCTGTGTGTAAGTGGTCTTCTGACAGCAGGAGGAGGAGAAGGTGTAGGCCGGCTGGTGCCTACAGAGTACCTTCATACTATGACCGTGCAAAGCAGGTAGAGGCGGGAGAAGCGGAACCGAGTGAACCGTATAAAATCAAGAGGGAAAAAACCATATAAAATCAAGAGGAAAAAAACTCCACTGTGTGAGTGTCAGAATGTCGTCGCAATGAGAGCCAGGCAGCAACTTTAAAGAAATCAGGGTGGAATAAGAAAACACCATTTAATACTTTGTGCCTTTCCTTCCACGAGGCAATTGTGTGCTTGGGAGGGATGCTGAGTTATGTCTGTCTCAGCACCATTCTTCAAACTGCAATTCCCAACCTATTAGACGATCCTGCAATCAATTTAGGGTCTGAGAACCAATATTTTTAAAAACTTTTTTATTGCAATATATATATATATGATAAATTACACAAATCTTACATGTATAGCTCAGTAAGTCTTTCCACCCATAAAACCAATACCTTAATCAAGAGATAGAACGTTTCCAGCACCCCAGGAATTTCTTCCATGTGACTTGCCAATCCATACTCATGCCCTTCCAGAGACAACCACTGTTCGACTTGGATAACCAGAGGTTAGTCTTCACTACTCTCAGTTATCATGTAAGGAGAATCGCACATACAACTTTACTTTTCTGCTGGCTTCTTTCATCCACACATTAGGTCCATACGGTGAGCAGTTCATTTTTTTTTTTCGTAGCTATATAGTATTTTATTGTATGAGTATACTACACCTCAACAATTTTATTGGTGACGCACATTGGCCTTATTTCTGGTTTTGTGCTGTGATTTTACAGGTTGGTTATATGTCCTTTGGTGGACATAATCACCCATTTTCCTTGGGTATATTCCTAGGACTGGAATTGCTTTAGTAAATATTTAGCCTTAACAAGTGCTATCAAACAAGGAGTACGGCAGCCACTGGGCATAGGCTATCCTCGTGGCTATTTAAATTTAAATGTGGCTATTTAAATTTTACTTGAAATAACATGTAAATTTCAGCTATTCAGCCACACCAGCCATTCCAAGTGCTCAATAGCCACGTGTGGCCAGTGGCCACCATATGGACAGTGTAGACATAGAACATTGCCATCATGTTCCCTCTTTGATGAGGCCTTGGCCTTTGATGTTTCAGACTGCCAGCATTTTTTCAAAAAAAAAAAGAAATCAGAAAGTGTCAGAGTACATTCTATAGAGTAAGGGTAACTGCTGTTTCGTGGGTCTTTTGTTTCCATACATATGCATGTGGATGCACGTAGTTGGTTATAGCATAAAATGTATTTCTCATCGTATGTCACGGTAAAGCCTCTGAAAAAGACAGGTTCTTTTCTTCGGGTAGAGATGTGGAGAGCAGAAAAGGAAAGGAATATTGTTAGGGGAAGGATAAATATGGCCTTTTGTGGACCCGATGGGATTAAAACAAAAATTTTTTTTTAACATTTATTTGGTTCTGAGAGACAGAGAGAGACAGAGCACAAGCAGGGGAGGGGCAGAGACACAGATCCGAAGCAGGCTCCAGGCTTTGCGCTGTCGGCACAGAGCCCGATGCAGGGCTTGAACCCACGAACCATGAGATCATGACTGGAGCTGAAGGCAGACGCTTAACCGACTGAGCCACCCGGGCGCCCCCCAAATGGGATTTTTGTAAACCTAATGCTTCTTGGTATTTTGTGCGAGATCACATAGAGCACAAATTAATTGCTATAGGTTCATATAGCTGTCCTGGAGCTTTATTCTTCTAAATAAGTAGGAGAGACCAGTGCTGTATAGCTATGGATGTTCCCAGCTTTCCGTACCCAGCCCAGCGCATCGCATCTACCCTCTCCGTGAGAGTTTCCTGGCCTGCGTGGGGCCGGCTCAGAGGATTACTACAGTGATCCACTGGGCACATCCAGGATGTTATGAAATACCAGTTACCCAGAAGAGAACTGCCTCTGGAAAATCAATATCAATGATCAGTGAAATGTCAAATTAGCTTTGCAGGCTTTCAAACTCCCATTGTGTGCCATGTGGTCACCTCTTCTCCGGGTAGTAAAGTGCATTGCAGATGTACTTTGAAAGCTCATTAAATATAAACAGTACCCCAAATAATTTTGAATGTACAAGATGTTCTCAACAGGAAATTATTTCCTTAATCAGTGAACAGTAACTCTTGCATAGTTGTAACCGTGGAAAGTATTCAACAGAGACAGAAACAGATAGAAAATGAAGCTGTTTTCCGCAAGTATTCTGAGCAAAGTTACACAAAACTCTTGTAAATTCCAGCATGCTTACATGGAGAGCATCGAATTCCAGTTTGGTCCCTGACAGCCAGTCTCGGGTGACAGCCCCATATGGGTTCGGGAGGTCCCAGCGGTGTGGGGCAAGCCTTCCACTCTGGGTCACCCTCAGCCCCAAAGCCCATGGGGGCCCTGATTTGATTCCAAAAGCAGGGTGGCCGCACATGGGTCAACATGCCCTGGAGATGCCGGGTTACACCGGAGACAGCATCATCCTTTATGAGCGCATGTTGTGAAGGTCAGCCTAACCGAACGGACTACGAGGATTTGGTTTCAGGATCTTTCCTCATCCCCGACATTTTCCTCCTCTTCAAGAATATTGATAGCTAAGCCTTTCTTTGACAGATGTGTTCTTTTTTTTTTTTTAATTTTTTTTTTCAACGTTTTTTATTTATTTTTGGGACAGAGAGAGACAGAGCATGAACGGGGGAGGGGCAGAGAGAGAGGGAGACACAGAATCGGAAACAGGCTCCAGGCTCCGAGCCGTCAGCCCAGAGCCCGACGCGGGGCTCGAACTCCCGGACCGCGAGATCGTGACCTGGCTGAAGTCGGACGCTTAACCGACTGCGCCACCCAGGCGCCCCGACAGACGTGTTCTTGAAGAGCCATGTCCATTAAATCTGGATACACTGAATGGTGGTTCCTCTTCTCTAACACTCCAGTCTCCATTTTATAAATGCTCATTCTCGCCCGCTCTCCAGTGAGGAGCGTCTTCCGACAGTTAAACTTCTCAGCCTGCCTCCCTCTCCTGTCACAGAAGGGATCGTAAAGAACCCCGTGCAAGTGTTGGGAGGGCAGCTACAATTTAAAAGCATCCCAGTGATCCTTTTGGAAAATGGAGACGCTTACCGTTTATTATTTCGTGAGTTCAGGTTTTCAAAAGTAGGTTTCTCTGAAATGAGGCATGCCTGTATCATTAATCTCAATCTGTTCTCCTGTGGTGTTCCATTGTCCCCAGGTCACACAGAACTGGTGAACACCACATTTTATTGAGCTCCTGTTCATAGTGCTTAATTAGGAATTAAGTATTATTGACTCAGGATATAATCTAAATTCAAGGGCCGAGCCTACATTTTAAGACTCCCGGCATCCGACAGGATACATCAAAGATAGGAAGTACGTTGAAGCAGATTCATTGTGGTTGCCTTTCTTAAGGCCAGCACAGATATCCCTCATGCATTGTAGCATTCCTTGGCCCTGGGCTCACGTCTGGCCTCTGACTCTTTCTCAACACAGCAGGCCAGGAACCAACTAACAGATAATCAAAATTTGTGAGATGAAAATTACTTGCCAGCTCTGGAATCCATCGTTCATCAGCGAATCCCGCTTCAATTAATCTTAGGCTGATAAGAAATCCCAGAGATGTGGTCATTAGTTTAGACTGCTTTGTCTGAGCCCCGGCCAGAGCGTATTTACAGAACAGAGAATCATGTGTTCGTCAGCCAAATGACTCATCACGTTCCATCCTTTCCCTGTAGGCATATCAGAGGGGCACAAGGGAATGTGAATTCAAATCCCGGTCTTGGGCCTTCCTTGTCGCATGAGCTTGAACGGATTATTTAACCTCTCTGGACTTCAGTTTCCGTAACTGTAAAATGGGATAATAACGTCTACCTCAGAGCGTTGTTGGGAGGTCACGTGAGAAATTGTTAGCATAATACCTAGTCCATTGCAAGCGCCCAGTTAAGTGGTCGTAATTATATTATTTTCAACCGCTGGGACTAGTTGTAGGTACGACGTTCTCCTGTGATGAGATTCAAATAAAGACGTGCGCTGGTAGCTGGAAGCACGACCTCGAGCCTCTAGCTGAAACCTACGAGGAGGATGTCCATCGTATAAGGCAACTAAAGCGACTTCGGTTGGATTGTTTTGCACTCTCTGCCCCAAACATGGCTATTTGGACAGGGTCCAAAATCAAGCCCTTAGGAGGCCATCAGGTAAGTAGCCAGCTGCCACTGCATAGCTTTCTTAACCTCGAAGCCACACCTCTTCGGACGGAGGAGGAGAAAACACGTGAGACACAGCCGATTCTGCAGCAGAACAAGTCCTTTTGAGCGGGGAGATCGATCGGCGTGGCTCACATCACAGGCAGCCTTGCTTCCCACACAACTGCGCCAGGCCTGTTCAATTTGATAGGAGGGCTGGTTTGTAGAATTACTACTTTCTCGACCTAGGATGGTACAGCAAGGAGGAAAGAAGACAGGATGAAAAGAAAAAATGAGCGGATGTCATTGTAGGTGGAAAGCGTTTGTTCTAAGTGAGTCACGTGGCTCTAGCCACCTATCAAGTGACATCTCTGAGAGCCATTTAGGATTCCCAGAATACCTTTTGGCAGACTTCCGCTGGGCCATGAGGGCTGGCCTATAGCCATTCCATAAAAGCACAGTCTGATCGGAGGACATCAGCAAGAAAAGGTAGAGATATTTTTAATTCGGGTCCTTTGACTTCATTCTAGAAGGAAGTTGAAAAAAAAAAAACCGCTTCAGATCAATACCATATTGGATTGAGAATATTGTCTGACATGTCGCATATTGTCTGACATTTTAAGAGAGCAATATTACCGAATCTCCCAGAAATAAACACTGCAGCTGCCCCCTAATCGGGCATTCAGTGCAACAAAACAACTTTTGGAAAGCCCTGTCCACGGGGGAAAGGACTGCCTCACATACTGTGCCTCTCGAGAACGGTGAGCTCCCTCCGTGTGCCATTCGTGTCCCATTTACGTGAAATACTTGTTAGTGATTCCTCCCCATCCTACTGTAACACACCCAGACGCAAGGCCACTGGTCCTCAAACTTCAGTGCCCATGGGGATCATGTGGAGGGCTTGTGACAGCACAGATTGCTGGGCCCACCCCCCACGACTGTACTTCAATAGTCCTGGGGTTGAGTCTGAGAATTTGCATTTTCAAAAATTATCTATCTATCTATCTAGATATCTATTTTGAGAGAGAGACAGAGAGAGACAGAGCATGAGCAGGGGAGGGGCAGAGAGAGAGGGAGACACAGAATCCGAAGCAGTTTTGTTTTATTTTTTTTTTAATTTTTTTTTAACGTTTTATTTCTTTTTGAGACAGAGAGAGACAGAGCATGAATGGGGGAGGGGCAGAGACAGAGAGAGACACAGAATCAGAAGCAGGCTCCAGGCTCTGAGCCATCAGCCCAGAGCCCGACGCGGGGCTCGAACTCACGGACTGCGAGATCATGACCTGAGCTGAAGTCGGACGCTCAACCGACTGAGCCACCCAGGCGCCCCTTGTTTTGTTTTGTTTTAATGAGAATTTGCATTTCTAACAAGATCTCAGATGATGCTGATGATGCTGGTTCTGCGTCGGCACTTTGAGAATCTCTGCTTTAAGGACTTGGGCACACACACGGCTTGTGTTAATAATTGTTGCATGAATGAATGAGTGAGTGAGTGAGTGAGTGAGGAACGAATGAATGGATGGATAAAAGTCTTCCTTAGCAGCATCTTTAATATCCTCAGGATTAATGTTTCTGCCTATAGGTATATCTTCTACAAAACATACTTCCTACAGTAAGAGAAAGCCTTTTTTTTTTTCTCCTTGAAGACAATCTTTTTCATCCTGCCAGGCCAAATACCCTATGATAAATAGTTTAGTCTCTCTTGCTAATACCAGGGCACATGAAGTTCTCAACTGTGAAGGTGCCAGAAGTTCTCTGGATTCAAAGTGTGTCTATCCAGATGGACAGATTGGGGAGCCAGACTCTTCATTGCTTTCTCTGCTCTAAAAATTCTCAGCATTTCGTCTGAACACATCAAAGCAGGCTGGGCTTAAAGACGAAATGAGCTTGATGCCACAAACGTGGTGCCAGTTGGACACCATAACACTCCAGCCTGGAGAAGGCTGGTCTTGGGCCATGGGCCAGCTGGGACTTCACCTGGACGGCCTGCTGCTGCTGGCCTGTCTGTTGGCCTTGGTGGGAGCATTTTTCACCCAAACTGGGCCACTCCTCATCCTTGAAAACAGTGGAACAGCAGGTTCCGTCAACTGTGGTTGTTTCCCGGCTGTCTGTAGACATGTTTCGTAGCATCAGATTCGCTCTTGGATCATTTGAACAATTAATTATATTTCGCCATTGTAATAGGATGACATGTATCTATAGAAAATACGGGAGAGTGGATAAAAGGGGATAAAAGGGGAACTCACTCCTATTCCCACCACCCTAAAATAACCCTGTTGACATTGACATATATATATTTAATTCAGTTTCTAGGCTCAGGATTATTTTTTATATAGAGATGTGATAAATATGTATTGTATCTTCAGCAGAGCACCCTTTCTACAGAAAAAGAAAGCTATTTTGCTTTTAAAGACTATCTTTTTCATTCTGCCAGGCCAACTGACCCGCAATGAGTAGGTTAGTTTCTCTTGTTAATTCCGGGACACATAAAGTCCTCAACTGTGAAAATGCCAGAAGCTCTCTCTTCCTGGTTCAAAAATGATCTTTAGAAGTATATTTGAAAGTCTCCCATTTTACAAAGCTGATTTAGAATACGTTTATTCAGAATCACAAACTGATTTTGTATTCTACTTGTTTCATTTCAAGGAATATTGTATGTATTTCCCGGTGATAATATAAACTCTTGTAGAATTACTTTTTTTTTTTTTTAATTTTTTTTTTCAACATTTATTTATTTTTGGGACAGAGAGAGACAGAGCATGAACGGGGGAGGGGCAGAGAGAGAGGGAGACACAGAATTGGAAACAGGCTCCAGGCTCCGAGCCGTCAGCCCAGAGCCCGACTCGGGGCTCGAACTCCCGGACCGCGAGATCGTGACCTGGCTGAAGTCGGACGCTCAACCGACTGCGCCACCCAGGCGCCCCTAGAATTACTTATAAAATCTCCCTATTACTCTTCTCATTTAGATCAGTTGTAGCTAGAAAAACAAACGAACGGACGAACGGACACAAACAACACCAGAAAGCCAGAACCAGTGAAACTCCAAGAGAGCGTGGAAAGCAGGACTGAATTCTGGGTAGTGCACAACTCCATGGCTCCTCCAATGACCAGTGAAAAATAACATCATGACCGTGAAGATCAGACCCGTCACTTACATACTTCATCCTGAAGCCTGATAATTAAGTTTAAAATGAAATTGACTTTGAGGTCCAAGTGATCAAGTTGGGCGAGTCTTTGTCGTTGGTGCAGATCACCACATCGTCCTTAGGTGTCTACGTCTTTTGGGGTGGCACACACCAAGATGACTGAGCGTGTCCCCTGGTTTCGGTAGAGGGGTCCGATTTCCTCCGGACCCGGATCCAAGTCCTAAGTTCCCTACACAGGGAATGGCCACTCTTCCTCAAATTACCCTTAAATAGAGTGATGCCTCGCCAGTTGGGCGTTGCTAGTGCACCAGAGCCGTTAAACAGGATCTTACAAATGTGACACAGGTCACCCTTTTGCGAAAATATGTATTATTTGATTTCCTAATACAAGAAAACCCCTAGATATATGTATTTTGGAGATGAAATACAGCCTGGTAGACGAATGCACGTGTGTCTGCACATCTAGGCTTAACCCTTCTAAAAACACAGAATGAATATGCATCCCCCCAAACTTTACAAAAGTAAAGAATGCCAAGGGCAATCATCCTATCAAAATACAGTTGCCATGGGGTGACGGGGTGGCTCAGCCACCCAGTCTTGAGAGTCTGACTTCAGCTCGGGTCATGATCTCGCGGTTGGCGAGTTCGAGCCCAGCATCTGTCAGCACAGAGCCTGCTTTGGATCCTCTGTCCCTCCCTCCCTCTGCTCCCCCCCCCCCCCCCCCCCCCCCCAGTAAATAAACATTTAAAAAAAACACTTGAATAAAAAAGTTGCCGTGGAAACCAAAAAGTGTTCCCCTGACACGTAAAGGATCTACTAAAGCTCGTTCCACTTACGTGGCCTTTGTGCCCGATGACCACTGTGTTAGTCTGCTAGGGCTGCTGGCCCGCGTCGCCACGGGCTAGGTGGCTCACACGACAGAAATCTGTTCTCTCACAATTCTGGCAGCCAGAGGTCTGAAATCAAGGTGTTGCTCCTGGGATGACACGGGGTTCCCTTCAACAGGAATGGCAGGTTTGGTTCCTTCTGGAGGCTCTGAGGAGGAATTCATTCTACGCCCCGTTTTCTAGCTTCCGGCAGTTGCCAACGACCTTTGCTCTTCCTCGGCTTGTAGACGCGTCGCCCCGATGCCCTGATCGCTGCCTCATCTGCCTCCACTGTCACATGGCCTCCTCTCTGCCTGTGTCTGTGTCCAGATTGCCCTCTTCTTATAAAGACACCGGCGATCAGATGAAGGTCCACTTTAATGCAACATGACCTCACCTTAACTTGATTATACCTGCAAAGATTCTAGCTCCAAAAAACATCACGTTTACAGGTCCCTGGGGTTAGAACTTGAGCATATCTTTTGGGGGATACAATTCAACCCCAAATGACTCCTTACTATACCCAGCCATCAAAGGCTATATAGCAAATGGAATGGGGCAAAGCTGATTTCTAAGCAGGTGACGGTCACTTTAAAAATCAGAGGCTAACAGACCCTTGCGGAGGGGCCAGCCCTGCTTGGGGAGGAGACACACACAGCACTCGCTGTTCATCTAGAGCATTCCCAGCACGCCCTGCCACCTTCCCCAATCTTTGAGCCCATGCAGAAGCAATGCTAATAAACACTATGAGAATGAAGAAGAAAACCAAACACGCACCTTTTCAAAACTGTAAGCAAATGACGTTTTCCCAGACTCACCCATCGGTCCTTATTCTGATCTCTCCTTAACTACAATGGGTTTCTCCTTCAAACTTAGACCTTAACCCCCGCTGGACTGGTGACTGTTCCCAAACACATTTCACACATATTCCACCTTCCCCGGGAGTGGCAAACCCAGATCAAACCGTGTGACAAATACGAGGCAAAATTCCCATAGCAGTCCCAATGGAACAGGTTTACATTAATCCTACACTCTGACTTTGTCCCAGACCGCTATCTAAAAGACCCTAGAAGCTCATATTGACTGAATCTACTTTACATTTGGATTTCTTAATTCTTTTATATATTAAAAAATTTTTTTTTATGTTTTATGACACTTCTCTGGCATATTCTTTTTTTTTTTTTTAATTTTTTTTTTTTACATGTTTATTTATTTTTGAGAGACAGAATGAGAGTGGGTTAGGGGCAGAGAGAGAGGGAGACACAGAATCCGAAGCAGGCTCCGGGCTCTGAGCTGTCAGCACAGAGCCCGATGCGGGGCTCGAACTCACGAGCTGTGAGATCATGACCTGAGCCGAAGTCGGACGCTCAAACGACTGAGCCACCCAGGCGCCCCTGGCATATTCTTGATGTATACAATGGAGAGTATGTTTTGGTCTGACTCTCATCTCACTAGCTCCATGTTATCTAACATAAATAGGTATGTCTGGGAGGTGGTGGGTGGACGCTTAGTAATTAGCTTCTGATGGGGATTGATCTGGAGAATAATAGTCGCGATCCTTTATTTTTTTTTTTTTTAATTTTTTTTTTCAACGTTTATTTATCCTTGGGACAGAGAGAGACAGAGCATGAACGGGGGAGGGGCAGAGAGAGAGGGAGACACAGAATCGGAAACAGGCTCCAGGCTCTGAGCCATCAGCCCAGAGCCCGACGCGGGGCTCGAACCCACGGACCGCGAGATCGTGACCTGGCTGAAGTCGGACGCCCAACCGACTGCGCCACCCAGGCGCCCCTAGTCGCGATCCTTTAAAAAGGTCCCCCAAAGAGGGGGCGCCTGGGTGGCTCAGTCAGTTAAGCATCTGACTCTTGATCTCAGCTCGGGTCATGGTCTCACGGTCTGTGGGTTTGAGCCCCACATCGGGTTCTGCGCTGATGGCACGGAGCCTGCTTGGAATTCTTTCTCCCTCTCTCTGCCCTACCCCACTTGTGAGCTCGCTCTCTCAAAATAAATAAACGTAAAAAACAAAACAAAACAAAAACGTCCCCCAAAGAGAGAGGCCTTTCTACAAGCTGCGCGGCATGAGCCTAAATCACCTGCCTTTCTGCTAACTCGTAGAGATACAGCTTCCTGCATTCTCGAATCTGAACCGTGGGCAAGACAGCCCCAGCAGCTGTCCTTTCTAGCTTCCAGAGCTGTGGTCAAAAGGTAGCGGAAAAAAGCACACCCAGTCTTATGACACCATGACTGAGGGCCTAAGTGTAAAAAGTGGGGGGATATTTCTTCCAGCTAATATACCCGACACCCTGAACTGTCAGAGTAAAACAAACAAAAATGGCTTCAGGTGAAAAAATAAATAAATTCTCAGAATCTGCATATGCCTAAAGGCTTCAAGCTCAGTATGTACGATCAGAAGAAAATTTCCCCGGGGAAATCAATATCTTTATTGGTACTACCTCTGAGCCAGTCAGAATTGTTAAATGAGAAAATAAACTGGCAACCTTGTCTAAATGCTTCCTGCTAGGGGATGCGCGTGATCGAGTTATGTAGAGAGACTATCAATCATATATTTATTTGGCTTATCAGGATCAAATCTAGCGTTTGGGGTAAATCAGAGTGACATCATGACCCCCAGAGTTCCATGATGGAGATGATTAAGTCACCCCCATCCTTGGGGGGGTTTTCTGAGTCGCCTCCATGAGATTGAAGCCCTGTTTTGCATTCAGCGCGACACCTTCCCCCCTTGGAACAAGGCCGGGAACAAACATACGTTTAAATGGTTGGCCCGGTGTTCAAACGTGGGGCAGCCAACAGCGCAAAGCAAAGAATGCGCAGAGAGGAGCAGCGTGAACACCTTCAGTTGGCCCAGCGTTGGGAAGTGAGGTCCCCGGAAGGGAGGGAGGCCGTGGTGGGTGGGGACCCGGAGCCAGGCCCCTCCCCGCGGGGGCGCCAGGCAGGGGCTCCCCTCCCCCACCGCAGGCCCTCCCACCAGCTCACAAAGCGGCTGACTTTCCGAGGGGAGGCGATGCTTTTGTGCTTGTCCAGCACAGCATCCTGAGGGAGGACAGAGGCAGATGGCTTTTCACATTAGATTCTGTGGCCTGATGAATGACCACTTGCCCCGACTTCCGTTCATGTTTCCTCATTACCTTCTTTGTGCTTGCCACGGGTTTGCTCTGGGTGAACCCGTGGGGCATCGGGCTGGGAGTATGTCAGGGCTAGTGGTCGCAAAGCGGAGCGAGGGGAGAAGTCAAGCCCCCTGTCCTGCTGGTGCAGGACTGGCAAGGGACAGGAGCTTTGTCATCAAGGGGAGCACCACATCTCTTAGAGCTTTAGGGATCCGTGTCTAGCTATGGGCCAAGGTGCGAGGCTAGATTTATCTGTAACGTCCTCATTTCTTCCTGGCCCCCTCTTCTGTCTTAGTGACCCTTGACTACTACCATTGCCCTGGGCTACGCCCAATTTGGTTATCTCCAAACCGTAGCATAAATCCCTGCAGCTTTCCACATTCCAGCCTTTTCCTGATTCCCTGGCCCTATTAAAATGTGCTTCCTCTGCTGTCCGATAGCAGGGTTTTGCGTTGTCTCCATGTTATGACATAGGCACGCTTCATAGGGGCTCTTCGTTCTTGGAAGGTGGGCATGGGGGAGAGAAGGGCATTCTACCTTCTGTGTGCTTTGTGAGATCTTTATATATAATAGATCGGTGAGTAGTTTTGAGCTTCCTGGGAGGCAGAGACTATGAGCCTCACACTCCAGAAAAGATTCACAGAGGTCAAGAAACTTGCTGAAAATCTCGCAGCCAGTCCAGAGCGGACCTGGGATTCTAGCTCAGTTGGTTCAGAATAATCTGTGCTCTTTTCCTACCTGGACGAGACGCGGGCTGGTAGGGTCACGGCTGGCCCGGAGGGCCCTTTGCAGGCCCTTGTTTCACACCGTGGGCTGCCTGCTGATACGGTGCAACGTCTCCAGGCCACTGGATAGGCGGCGAAGATCCTGACCCTGAATCGTCACCTGCTTCCCTCAAGTAGCTGCTGGTAACTGCCTTTGCTCCCTCTCGGGAGCCTTCAAGTATCACGAGTGTGGGGTTTATGTCCCTCGTGCCTGGCACATGCTTGAGGAATAAAGTAAATCTGATGGGGATGATGCATTGCTATGAAATGTGCTGGCCCGTGGGCTGGTTCTGGGAAGAGGACCTAGATCGGTGGCCTCGTCACCGGAAGAAGATTGGGCTCTATTCTGTCACTGTAACCAACGTGTGAACGGGACCTCTCCGAACAGCACGGTCAGATCAGAAACATGGCGTGACTTGAGGGGCGATCGCGTCCTTATTTCTGTAGACTAAACAGCCTGGAGAGTTAAAAGAGGAAGTGAAAACACATCTGTTAGGTTGACAATGCAAGGGCTACAAATTTAAAAAGAAACATCACTTCAAATGTGAAAAGTCTGGAAAATATTCTTTTTTATTCTATTCTATTCTATTCTATTCTATGGATAACATTCTTAATCTTCTGGTCCATGATAGGAATTAAAAAAAAAGAAAATCTCAGTCCCACAGAAAAACAATGAAGTTCTTCTTTCTTTCTTTTAATGTTTTGTTTATTTTTGAGACACACACACACACACACACACACACACACACACACATAGTGTGAGGAGGGGAGGAGCAGAGAGAGCGCTAGACACAGAATTGGAAGCGGGCTCCAGGCTCTGAGCTGTCAGCACAGAGCCCGACGTGGGGCTCCAACTCAGGAGCTGTGAGATCATGACCTGAGCCGAAGTCGGACCTTTAACCGAAGGAGCCACTCAGGTGCCCCATGAAGTTATTCTTAAAGCCAATTATCAGTTGTTGCAATAAGAAGTCATAGAGCTAGGACCCATGCCTTATTCTCCAATACCATAATAGTAACACCAGGAGGAGTAAATCGTTTTTTACAGTCTCTGCCCTGGAATACGATCTACAGACAGTGGTCGTTCCAAACTGAGGTCCGGGAACGTTGTAGATAGGTAGCTTCCATAGCCTATGCTTGTTGATGATGAATTAGTGAATCCTTTTATTTAACAGCCCTTTATGTAGAGTTTACCACGTGGCCCTTTCTCTGTTACGATTTCTCTTTAATAATGGATGTGCTTGCAAAATGACCCAGGGAACTGGTTACGCCCCTGGCCTTCAAGGAGCTCCCATTGGGGGACTAGCAAAAGATTTAATAAGGCATGGAAGGAAAGAGGAATGGAAAAACACGGGCCTCTTGCTTCTGGGTCACAGTTATGAGATCCGAGTGTGGGGTTGAGGATTTCCCCGAAGGGTAAAAGAGAATCATTGTGAAAAATAGCAACTCACATGGCTTCTTGTCATGCCTTAGTCCCTCAAATTCAAGCTAGTCCTAGAGCAAGCAAAGGATCCTCCCAACTTGTGCGACTGTGTGTGTGTGAAGAGGAGGGAGAGGGGTTAGGGAGGACGGAGGAGGGGCAAAGGTTAGCTGCGTCTGAGGACCCCACTCCCTCCCGACCTCCTGGTTTTCTGTGCCCCCACCAGGGTACTGTTCATTACTGCCTGGGTGAGTCTGGTTTGAAGCCTCTGGACTGCCCCTAGGCTGGCCGACGGGGCGTCCCAGAGGTGCGCGGCAACACCAAGTGTCCCTGGTGGTGACCAGACTGCCCGCTAGAGCCACTGCTGACGGGTGCGGCCCTTTGGGGCTGGCTCGGGGGTGACCGGTGCCGACCAGTCAGCCGGTTGCCGATTGCCTCACCACATTCTGCTCCCTGTCAGTCACCTAGAAGGAAGGGCTGGGCAAACTTGACCTCTCCCCCAGGTATCTGCTTGGGACTGTCTTGTTACCAGCTGCCTCCATTCCTGCCTGGAACCTCCCACTTATTCCCCAAGTCGAGGACAGCAGACTGGGGTCATTTCTTTTTCTTTTTCTTTTTTGG
This sequence comes from Lynx canadensis, assembly GCF_007474595.2. Taxonomy (NCBI): domain Eukaryota; kingdom Metazoa; phylum Chordata; class Mammalia; order Carnivora; family Felidae; genus Lynx; species Lynx canadensis. Next base: position 9,059,163 of record NC_044303.2, read on the forward strand.
TGGTGTGTGTGTGCGGGGGCGGGGGGCGGGATCGTTTCTACTAGAAACAGTTGTTAACGTCATGCTCTCGCTCATTCGTTTCATGAACCGGCACAGGGCCCTATCATGGACCCCACACTGTGCTTGGGAAAGAGGAATCAGGCAAGGTCCCTGTCCAGAACAAGGGACAAATATATAAATAAAAAATAATCCCAACAACCACGATACCTACGGTATGCTTTCATGTCTATGACATTCTGGAAAAGGCCAAACTAGCGAGACCAAGAACCTATTAGTATTTGTCAGGGGCTGGGGGAGGGGCGCGGTGGGTAATATAACCTTGCCGTGTTGGTTATGCTACTACCTGTGCATTGGTTAAAACTGGCAGAAATGTACCCTGGATTTTACTGTCCATATTATTAGTTGATATTTAGAAAAAGGAAATAAATCACGACGGAATGTGGTTAAGTGCTGCAGCGGCCTGGTGCACAAAAAGGCAGCAAGGAGGAAGTAACCGGCTTCCTGGTGGGGGTGGGGGGGTGGGGTGCGGGGCGGGGGTCAGAGGAGCCTGGACAGAGGAGGGAGCAGCTGACTTGTAGTTTTGAAAGGTGATCCAGTCTGCCAGAGAGACAGAAAGGTGTGAGTATTTCAGGGAGAGGGAACCGCATGGGCAAAGGTGTGGAGGCCGGACAGCAAGCACCTTGCGTCCCATGAGCTACTTGTCATGTGGGGTTACTGGCCCACTGGCAGAGTCCTAGCATGGCAGTTCGATACATGGGGCTCAGGAGTGGGGAACAATGAAACCCTGCACCCACGAAGCGTTAACTCCCCACTCCTGGTAACCTCTAACCTATTTTCCGTCTCCATGAATTTGTTTATTCTAAATATTTCATGGAAGACTTTGAAATCATACAAAATTTGCCCTTCTGTGTCTGGCTTAATTTGCTGAACATATTTTTATTTTGTTTTTTAATGAGCCCTTTGGATTAACAAGTGGGCCCCGAGAAAATGCTCTCATTGGAGAGTCAGGGGAGAGGGGATAAGGACGTCTCCTCTGAAACAGGAGAACTCAGTACTGGGCGGGGGTGACTTTCTGCGGGAGTCCCGCACGTACTGTGGCTCCCCTCTTCATTCCGAGGTCAGACTTGAACACGGACACCCCTGCATACCTGCAACTCACCTGCACCTCCGTAGGGCCCTGGTGTGGCAGACAGTCCCGCCACGAATCTGTTGCACACACCCTCCTCGCCTTCTACAAAACTGTAAGAGGAATTTTTAAAAAGACGTAAGAAAATAAGTGACCAACAATTGCAAATGAGGCAGCCCAAGAAGCAGGGTCTGGAGCTAATTAGCCCTTGAGCTGTCAAGCCCAATGGCTTCCAGTGACTTCTGACATTTCTAAGAACAATTAAGAACTCCACTGTCACATTTCACAAAGGCCCAACCACGACGCCAACAAGTGCTACCTGCTCTCCCCACACAATGTCCAGAAACACAGAGAGAATTATACTCAGTGTAATTGTACGCCCTCGGGTAGAAATGTCATGTTTTGAAGAACTTTTTATATTTATGCACCACAACATAACGCTCCTCATTTAAGGGGTGGATTAGAGTTGCAGAAGGGGGCCTCTTTAAAAACATCTGAAATCACTGATGATACGTTTATTTATTTTTGAGACAGAGAGAGACAGAGCGTGAACGGGGGGAGGGTCAGAGAGAGGGAGGCACAGAATCCGAAACAGGCTCCAGGCTCTGAGCGGTCGGCACAGAGCCCGACGCGGGGCTCGAACTCACGGACCGCGAGATCCTGACCTGAGCCGAAGTCGGACGCTCAACCGACTGAGCCACCCAGGCACCCCTGAAATCGCTGATGATAATAGCAAACATTTGCAAGTGTATACTATGTGCCAGATGCTATTCCAAGTGCCACACCAGAGCCTATGAGGTGGAGATGTATATAATAATCGTGAACATTTTATACAATATATACGAATATTTAAATATTACATAAATATTTAAATAAATATATATAGGGAGAATCCTCCATTAACAGGTGAGCAAAATGAGACACAGAATGGTTTCACAAGTTTTTCAGGGTCACAGAGTCAAGGCCAAAAGCCAGGCAGGCTAGCTCCAGAACTGGTGCTCTCAACAGTTGTATTCACATCTCTTGTCTCTAAGCCGCCCTGAGTTTCGCTGCCATGGGACCAGTCAGCTTTGCTGGTATACGCTTCATTAGTCTTGTCAGAAGGCATTTATTAATCGCAAACCTGCACGTGCTTCTGGTTCCTTGCCCTCTAACAACTGTTTTTCAAGCGAGAAATAAATTCATCTATGGTACATTCAGCCCATCTCATTCTCAGGTGGCTACCTCATGGTTATTTTCTATCGTCTTCATTCAGTCATCAGATACTTATCGAGCATCTACTCATGTTCAAGGCACTGTATCGAGGTGTGTGAGGGAGACACAGATTGGTGAGAAAGAGAGTCTGTCCAGGAGGAGCTTACCTTCCAGGTGAGGAAATAACCCATAGAACACCTGTAATAAGACAAGGTAGTATGATACAAGATAAAATATAATACAGGGTGATGTAATTCAAGGTGAAAAATGACAAGAGCCATCGCTAGAAAGAAAGATATTTATTGCTACGGTTGTTCAGAAGAGAAACGACTTTAGAACGTCTGACGTGTGTCGTACAAGGTGGGGAAATTTGGTGGAGAGAAAGTGGAAGGGGGAAGGGGAGGAAAGGACAGAAATGGGGGATTTTACGAAGAAAGTGATGAGACTGGCCTGCGATATGGACTGAACTTTGTCCTCCCCCCACCAATTCCTGCGTTGAAGTCCTACCCTCTACTACTGTAAGATGTGTCTCTGTGTGGAGCTAGGACCTTTAAGGAGGTAATCAAGTTACCATGAGGCTGCTCGTGTGGGCCGTGATCCAATATGGCGGGTGAACTTATAAGAGCAAATCTGGACACCAACACAGAAAGGTGACCAGGTGAAGACTCATGCAGGAGACAGCTGTCTGTAAACCAAGGGTGGGGGGTGGGGGGTTTCTCCCTCAGGAGAAACCATGCCTGTTGATGCCTCGATATCCAACTTCCAGCCTCCAGAATGGTGGAGAAAAGAGATTTCTATCGCTGAAGCTACCCCGTCTGTGGTACCTTGTTACCTCCACCCTACCAAATGAATGCAACCTAAACTCTTAAAAAAGAGAGGATTTGGACATGTGGAGATAAGGACGGAAGGAAAGGAACTGGGGGTGGGGGGAGGGACCATTTAGAACAACCAGATTTTATTCAGTGGATAATAGGAAGACATGGCAGGTTTGTGAGCAGGAGTGACCCGAACAGCAGTCATTCAATTTATTTGATTCATTCAGCAAACATTTATTGAGGATCTGCCGCATGCCAGGCACAGCCAATAACCACCTGGGAGCTTTAAAATGGATAAGCTGCCTCGGCACAGGGCTCTTCATAGGAGTGCTCATCTGGGTGGGGAAAAAAAATGGAAAATGGGCTAGACCGAAGAAAGCATGGGGGTGGAGAGACTAGTGAGAAGCCTTTTATCCTGGCCTAATTCAGTGCTTTTCAATCTTCTTTGAAAGAGTCTAATACAACCCTCAGGGAAGTGTCCACCCCACCCCTCCTGGCCCTCCCCCGATCACAGATAACAGAGGCGATGCATTCCTTCTGCACGGCTCTACGGGCCAAGAAAATATGGTTGAGCTTTACCTTCTGTACTTTGCATTATGGGAACATGACTTTTAAACATTTCTTTCAAATATAAATGTAAAGCTGGATTATCCTTTCCAAACTCCACATTCTACCAGGAGATTTTGAAACAACCCCCCTCTTGTTTCCATCCAGCATATCTCTGAATCTGCCCCTGCAGATAATCAATCGTCTTTTGATCTCAGACAGCCTCTCCAAGGGATAATGCTTGAAAAAACAGAAACAAAAAGCAATTCAAAGCAAAATAAATACATAGGATATCTATAGTGATGGGTCTTTCCCCAGGGTAGCAGGTAGAACAATGGTCCTCCAAAAATGTGCAAGTCTGAATCCTTAGAACCTGTGAACATATTACCGTTCATGGCCTTGAGATGATGAGATTAGCCTGGATTATCCATGTGGGTTTAATCTAATCCCATGGGTTCTTAGAAAGAGAGAAACTTGCAGCACCTGGGTGGCTCAGTCAGTTAAGCGTCTGGCTCTTGATTTCAGTTCAGGTCATGATTTCGTGGTTCGTCAGTTGGAGCCTCGTGTCAGGCTCTATGCTACCAGCATGGAGGCTGCTTGGGATTCTCTATCTCCCTCTCTCTCTCTCTCTCTCTGCCCCTCCCCTGTTCTCGCTCAAAAATAAATAAATAAACATTAAAAAAAAGAGAGAGAGAGAGAAACTTTCCCAGCTATGGTCAGAGAGAGACGTGACTATGGAAGAACACCCAGAGAGATGCAATGTTGGTGGCTTTGAAGATGGAAGAAAAGGGCCACGAGCCAAGGAATGTGGGCAGCTTCTAGAAGCTAGAAAGGTAAGGGAATGGGTTCTCTCCTGAGCCTCCAAAAATGGAACATAGCTCTGCCAACATTTCGCGTTTCGCCCGTTGAGACCCATGTTGGAATTCTAACGTATAAAGCTGTAAGATAATTAGTCTGTACTGTTTTCAGCCACTCATGTTGTGATAGCAGCCATAGGACACCAATGCCCTCCATTTGCTGTAACTCAAGCCAGACCTGCTTATGTAGACAGTGTAACCTTCCAACGTTGGCCTTTGTAGGGCCTCGCGATTGAGGATGTCCTTCCCGGTAGGGTAGACTGCATGGGCTCACTTCCCCACCAGATTTTAGGCTCCCTCAGGGCAGACACTGACTTTTCTACTTCAGAGTCAGCATAGTATCTGCCACGTAGCAGCTTTAAAAAACTCTGACTTAAATGGTCGTATGAAAGCCCAAAGCAGGCTAGCGTTTCCTGATGCCCCAATGGGACCTCCAGCGGGAGGCATCGGTGCTTTTCAGACATAAAGGGGTCAAGTCTGATGTCACCACTGATGTGCATGTATGTCGTTCCACTGAAACGAACTGCCATTAGCTGTCACCAAGACAACAAACCCCATTCACGTGTAGAGAATGGTGAGTCACTCAGACCAGCGTCGGCGAAGGCCCGGCTTCCCGAGACAATCGTTGTACAATGTCACTCCAGGCCCCTTTTCATGAAGAGCGTTTATCAACGGGGCCTGTTCTAAAGGGCTCTCCCTGTGTGATTCATTTAACGGGTCCATCCAGGGAAGGCATGGAACTCGGATACAAAGCCTTGTTAGTTTGGATACACTCCTCCTGAAATTACGTTTATTTTTGGAAAGAGACGACCATTCACAATTTTTCATTGTTGGGTACGAAGCTTTGAAGTTGCTCTCTACCAAAGCTGGCAGTGGGCAGCCACAGTATAAATAACACAGCCTCCTCCCCATCATAGCTTTGGTAACCGTTTTCGACTGTCGTTGGCAGAAAACTTGGAGCGGGTGGGGAACAGAGTCTTAGGGAAAGCCCTAGTAGGCCAGGACCTGCTCTTCTCTCCTCAATGAGGTCGCCCCGCTGTCCCTGCCGTTGCCATCATGGGTGCGCTGCAAAAACTCTCTGCTGTTGTTTGAGCCTGATGGTCGGGCCCGTGGTGAGGTGGTGCTGCTGGTATGGCTTCCATTCCTTCCGCAGAGAATCGAAGGGCTTAGCCAGAGTACAGCGCCAGACCCCAACCTGCCTAAGACTCGGGGCTGTGAGGTGACCTGGAGAGTTCCCGTCTCCTTCCCTTTCTCCCCATCGCCCAAGCTCCTCTCATTGGAGACTAGTGTTTTCCCTCTTGCTTCTGGCTCGTCTCCTCAGCCATTCTCCTCTCTCCAACCCTGACGTTAGGCAACAGATCCAGCTATGGCTTCAGCTGTCCTCAAGGTGGTCCCTGAAGGGGTCCTGCCTTCAGGACGATTCATTACGCTCAGGAAATTCCAGCGGGTGGCACCTCTCTTTAGCGATACTTCCTTTGCTGTAAACCTTTGTGTTAAGAGACCGTGTTTCCCTGCCTCCTAGCCAGTTCCCAACTCCCTCAGCCAGGACGTGAGCCTGGAGGGTGATGGTCCTAAATTTGTCCCTTAGGTCGGAGAGGAGCAATCCTGCGCCTCCTTATCAAAAGAGCCATTTAGCAGGAGTTTTGGTGACTGCAGTATGCCCTGGGCCATAGTGCATACAGGTTCATCAAGTCATCGGCAGTAAACAGGAAGTAGATGACAGGATATTAAAGTTGGGTGCTTGCCACACAATTTTTTTCTTCTTGGCTCACGCTTGAGTGTTTCTTGGACTACGGTGCTCTGATAGAAGCATATCAAAATCAAGAAATATTTAATGAGTGACCAATGTATTTTATCTGCCACAACTTAGCCTGACCAGGAAAGAAAATGGGGGAGCTGGCAACTGGAACATGGGGAATGAACCGTCAACGTTACCCAAACATTCTAAATCCTAAACCAATACCAACCATGGTGTTTCCATGCTATTTGGCCATGGGAAGAGCTGTACTGGGATCTGAGCGGGACTCCTGAGCAGATTCTGTGGCAGGAAGAGCCGGGAAGGTGCGGGTGCTCTGTGGCAGGCGGGCTCTAACCTCAGGTTGGCCCTGCCAAACACAACCTTACTATGGAGAGGTGAGCCAGCTGCCAGGAACTGGTGAGTCCCAGTGAACAAAGGGTCAGGACTTCAGGGAAAATCGGACATCAATACTCCATTAAAGAGACAACGTCCCTGGAGAAAACCAGGAAGTGACAGATGGGATGGAAGGGTGGACTCTCTTAGCTCCTTCATCCAGATGAGCTGAAAAGAATGTGTTAGATATCAGAAGCTGAAGATCCGAGAGGAAGCCAGGACCTTGGGAAAGGAGAGGAACAACTCAGAGCCTACCTCAAGGTCATAGCCATTGGAGCAAGAGGTGTTGCTGTGGATCAGGGAGTAGCTCCAAAGACTGAACCCCTTTTCCACAAAGACGTTCAGCCAAGGATGGTTTCCCGCTGCCAACCTGTATCAGTGAAATAACCGGGTCTCCTGTTCGACCTTTCTTCCCTCCTCAGAGTCCCCACCGTGTAGGTTTTGCACTGGGGAGAAGCTGGTGATTCAACTTTAGTATCGATTTACCGCTATGGAACTTGCTGTAAACAGAAGGATCTTTAATGAAAGCATTTTGCCACAAAGTGGTTACCATGACATATGTTAAAATCCGCCAACTGCTAACCTATGCCGTAAAAAAAAAATTTTTTTTTGAAACAAGGAAGATTTGTAAGCTACTTTCTTTCATCATAGTGAAAGAGATAGCTTAAAGCTGTCTTGCAAGTGACTCATGTCTAAATCAATAATCCAGTCCTGGACAGAACAATGGTGTTGCAAACCAGAGGTTTGCAAAGCCACAGCATTTGTACAGCATAACATGAAGAGATGGATATGTTACGGGAATGCAAAATTTACATGAAATTTGAAGATATAACGCAAAACTGCAAAGAAAGGTATGCTTTTATTTGTCCACCGCTGGCCACACCCCAAAATCCTAAGTCCCAACGGCAGTTCTCCAGTGGAAGCTTTGAAAAGTTCTGCCTTTGGGGCGCCTGGGTGCCTCAGACCATAGAGTGTCTGACTCTTGGTTTCGGCTCAGGTCATGATCTCACGGTTCACGAGATCGAACCCCGTGTCGGGCTCTGTGCCGACAGGGCGGAGCCTGCTAGGGTCATTTTCTCTTCTCTCTCTGCCTCTCCCCCTGCTCTCCCGCTCTCTCAAACACATAAATAAACAGAAAAAAAAAATTAAAAAAGGAAAAGCTCTGCTTCTGGAAATATAAGGAAGTCCCACCTAGCCCGGCATCCCGGGTTCTCAAGTTCCTTGCTTCTTCCTTGATAGGAAAATCAAGTATCACATACCATCACAGGCATTGAGAAAGCATACGATGTCTAAATAAACACATGAGCAACAACCCAAAGATCTGTAGAGAAGATACCAGGGTCCCTCTCTTTCACGTCAAACACCTGTAACAGCAGCCATCGCTAGCAAAGAGTAAGTGACACCTCGGGACCCTGATGTGCTCAGCCAGGGATGTGGTTCCTGACAGTAAGGTAGGGTCTGTGGAAGAGAACACAGTAGTTCAATGCTGGCAGGATAAAACAGGGCTCAATGCCAAAACATCCAGGGACTTCCCGAGGAGATAGTTGACTTAACTTCGTGTCCTCTTGTCCTGGACTTAAACAAACAAACAAACAAAACCCTCACAGGATTGTATGCTAACTACCTCCCCGGGTGCCTCTGACATTCTTTCTTGGGTCCACTGAGAGCCCACTGGCACAGGCCTGGTTCACATTCCTTTTTGGGGCCTGTCCAAGGCTCCTGAGGGCTCCCAGGCTACCCGGCAGTTCTGATCCGCTTTCTTGGATTTCTGTGCACTCTGCTGCCTCTCCGGGGTCTCCTCTTCCTGCTGTCGCTCCCAGGCCCACACCGTGAATCAGCATCCGGGGCTCATTCTTCAAAGCACAGTGGAACTCCTCGAGGAAGCCTTTTCAAATCTCCTCTCGCTCGCTCTCTCTCTCTCTCTCTCGCCCGTGGTTGTATCACATGTCGCGGCTTTCGCACAGCCGTCACCTCCTGCTCCCGACTTTTAGTCACTTGTGTGGGTGGCTCCACTCCTCTGCTCAAAGGCAGCAGCTTGAGGATCCGACCTACGTCTTACCCGTCTTCCAATTTTCCACGCTACCGCTTACCGCACGCCTTGCACACACTAGATCTCGTTGGGTTGGCCTGGGGCAAGTGACGGCGTCTCCCTAAGCCTTGCTGTTTTATCCATCAGATGGGACCGTGACTAGGGCGTCTTGCGATTAGCATCAGAACGAAGCGAGCCGATGCGAGTAAAGAGCATAGTGCGGAGCTTGGCACACAGTGTGAACTGTTCCTGCTATCAATATTGTATCAGTGGTACCTTGTTCATTTAACACGAAAAAGTCACTTTTCAGTGTTTGGGGCCTCTCCCAACTCCCCGATTTAGCGAAGAAAACAGTGTGTACTGTATGTTGGTGTCCTTCGCCCTCTCTGTATATCAAAGTCACCTGGAGAGGGGCCCCTGGGTGGCTTAGTCAGTGAAGTGTCTGAGTTTGGCTCAGGTCACGATCTTGCAGTACGTGGGTTCGAGCCCCGCGTTGGGCTCTGTGCTGACCGCTCAGAGCCCGGAGCCTGCTTCGGATTCTGTGTGTGTGTCTCTCTCTCAAAAGTAAATAAACGTTAAAAAAAAATTTTTTTTTTTAAATCACCTGAAGAGCCGGGGCGCCTGAGTGGCTCAGTTGGTTAAGTGTCCGACTTCGGCTCAGGTCATGATCTCACTGTTCATGAGTTCAGGCCCCGCATCAGGCTCTGGGCTGACAGCTCGGAGCTGGAGCCTGCTTCGGATTCTGTGTCTCCCTCTGTCTCTGCCTCTGCCCCACTTGCACGCTCTCTCTCTTTCAAAAATAAATAAACATAAATAAATAAAAAAATAGATAAATAAATAAATAAAAATAAATCACCTGAAGATCCTTTAAAAAATACCAATGCCAGGACGCCTGGGTGGCTCAGTCGGTTAAGCGTCTGACTTCAGCTCAGGTCATGATCTCGCGGTCCATGAGCTCAAGCCCCACGTCCGGCTCTGTGCTGACAGCTCAGAGCCTGGAGCCTGCTTCGGATTCTGTGTGTCCTCCCTCTCTGCTCCTCCCCCACTCATGCTGTATCTCTCTCTGTCTCTCAAAAATAAATAAACGTTAAAAAAAAATAGATAAAAAATTAAAAAATACCGATGCCTGGGCTCTACCTTCCGGAAATTCTATCACTTTTCTACTCCCTGAATGTTTCTCCGGGAGAGCCAACGTGGGGAACCCCTGAAAATCGTTCGAGAGTTGACCATTTCTGTCACACGTCCTTCTGGCCCCTCTTTCCAGAGCAAAGAGCTCTTGTGATCTCGGGGGGAGCCAGTCTCCAGAATAGCCCACCGGTAACACCCAGAGACGAAATTTCCCCTCGTTCTCCGGATCCCCCGCCACTTCACTCCCTCTGACCTCCCGTGATGACTCAGCACTCTCATACCTCTTGCTGTTTCTTTGTATTCCCCTAATAGTAAAGTGCTTGTTCGAGAGAACTTCCTGCGTAACACACGAACACACGAACACACATGACGAACACCCGAAGCCCTTCCGACCCCCCCATCTCTCGTTTTTCCGCTCTAGCCCATGAGGAGCGGTGGGCTTGGTCCCGGCAGCAGCCGGTGGGCAGAGCCTGGAAGAGGGCACGGGAGGGAGGGGCCTGCCTGCCTGTGTCGGAGTGAGCACAGGACACAAGGACAATGGGGCTATTATAGTAATAAGCAGAGAGTAATTGCTGATACAGAGATGCAGATTCCTATTTCTGGCCCTCTAGCCTTTTAAAATACTTGGCTCATAATTGTACGTATAAGCTTGTAGTTCTTACTGCGCATTGAATCTCCACGGGAATTAGGCCAAAACAAGGACTGGAGGATCGGCCCCACTGAGGCCAACCTGGGAATGCTTCGTCAGTCCTGTCCTGCTGACTCAAAGCTCTCTTTGAACTGCAGGGCTTATGTAACTTTAGTATAAGCGTCAAGCCCAGTGGTTGTATTGCCAGGACGGAGAGGAAAAAAAAAAAAAAAAAGGCTGATTAAATTCGAGGCAGGGCCGATAATGCCAAAAGGCAGAGGAAATGTGATCTGTGACGAGAGAGAGAATGTGTGTGTTTGGAGATAGGGGTATTGGAAAAATGGAAGCCGCATAGTAAGATAATGGCTGTGAAGCAATTGCTCTGAGGAATTTCCGCTCTTTCCCTGTCCCCTTGGGTGCCGGGACTGGATGGTCTCTGGCGGTGGCCTTTGCTTTTCTAATAGACCCCAGAATGTGACTTAAAACCCGCATGAGGGGGGGGCACCTCGGTGGCGCAGTCGGTTAAGCGTCCGACTTCAGCCAGGTCACGATCTCGCGGTCCGTGAGTTCGAGCCCCGAGTCGGGCTCTGGGCTGATGGCTCGGAGCCTGGAGCCTGTTTCCGATTCTGTGTCTCCCTCTCTCTCTCTGCCCCTCCCCCGTTCATGCTCTGTCTCTCTCTGTCCCAAAAATAAATAAACGTTGAAAAAAAAAAATAAAATAAATAAAACCCGCATGAGGGGATCCTGGGGACCGGCTCCATTTCCGGCAGAGGCCGAGTTCTGGCTTAGGTAGAGGACAGGGCAGACACGCTCCCCGGGGGCCCACACCACCCCAGATCAGACTCAGAGCTGATCCCACAGCCCATAATGCTCTGGGCCTAATCCAGAACATCCAAGCCTACACATTTCATTGGGTGGGATCTTGGACGTCAGTTTCACCGGTCGGGAAACCGGTGCCCAGAGAGGTCAGGTGAGTTACCCAGGTCACACAGCATGCCGGTCCGTGGCAGAGACAGGACGGGCAGCTGAGACTTCCAACAGCCTGGCATTTGCTTGCTCCTGTCTCTGAACTGGGGAACACCAGGCTAGCATGGGAATGGCCTGGAGCTGGAGAAGGAGATTGTTCCTGGGCCACAAACCCCTTGGCCCTTTGATTTTGGGGAGGGATACTTTTGAAAATTCTGTCCAGGCACTAATTGTACAAACAAAACTGAAGGGCAAGTGGAGACGAGCGAGAGAGCCAGGGAGGACATTCTTAATGTATGAAGTCACTGGCAGTGCAAACTATCTAGGGAAACAAAGTTCTTGCGTCGACTGCCACGAACAAGGCTTTCCAGGGCTTGTAGTTGCTGCAGAGAAAATGTGAAGAACCTACAGAACATTCTGCAGCTTTACTCAGCCCTCCAAACGCAAATATTTGTTTTATATCAGGAAATGGCTCAGAGCACAGGCACAATCTCACTAAGTGCACGATTACGGCACCACGTGGCCAGCTAAGTGCCCCAGCTAAGTGACCCGGTATGATTCAGGATTTCTCCTGTCTTAGCCACTCCTCCGATCCACACCTTTCAACACGGATTCACCTGAGTGGGAACTAGGCTGAGGTTCTTCCAGGGCTAGGAACCCAACCCTCCCATTTGCTCCCTGTCTCTGGGGCCGGGAGTGGTCCAGCGCCCCCTGCTGGTGACCACTGCTCACTCCTCGGCTAGTGTATGACCCCGGGGCTGTCACGTCCAATGGCGATTCAAAGACTTCCCTCTCGCACAAGCGTAAAATGCCCCATGCCTGGCGCTGTCATGTCTTTCTTGCTCCCCTCTACCCTCCTCTCAACGGAGAAGGACATTCCTTTGGGGGTGGTTGGGGATGGATTATGATATCACATCCTGGGTGCCCCGGGGACAGATGAATCTCTGGCTGGAGGCAGGTGCCGGTCCCGTGAGCTCCACGCCATCATCTCTGGGCGCTTCCGTAGCCAGAGTGCTCACCATGCAGCCGAGATGCTGGAGAGGGTTGCCAGCTGTCTCATCGGATGGAATGCAAACAAACAGAGGCGGGAGAGCCTGGCTTGCTCCTAATGTTCTCTGCTGTGCCAGCGCCTCGGGGCCCAGGGCTCCCCAGGAGAGCCGAGGGAAGGAGGGCGGCCTTCTGTGCCCAGCAGAGCTCCCTGTCTTCAGGGAGGAGGAACGTTCCCCAGAAGGGGTCTTGGGGGGGGGGGGGGGACGGCCCTGGGGCATCCGGGTTACCCGTCTACTCAGCAAGATGCGGCTTCGGGAAGTGTGAATGTGCTTCTCGTGGGAAAGTGTAGGCTCTCGGGGAGTAGAACATAGAGAACACATCAGCAGTTAAACGAAGAGGGAGGGAGAGAGAGAGAGGAATAGGCCTCTAAGACCCACAAAAAGGCAGCACCAGAAATGAGGAAATCAGGTTTGGGAACCCTGAGGCTCCTGTCCCTGCTCACACACACTGCAGGGGAAGAGAGGGCCACTGGCTCTGGCCTGCACTTCCCGCTGGGGGCTGGGTGGGGGGAGGCGGCTTTCACTCCACAACTGAAAATAAGACTTAAATACCCATACCCCTCTGTTTAAAAAAAAAAAAAAATCAGTGACTCCCAAACTGATCTAACTTGGAAATCACTGATTTCTAAAGCTTAACTCAGACCGATAGGGAAAAAAGGATGATACAGAAGCTGGACATAAACTGGCTACTTCCTGATTTTGTCTAAGACTTGGCCTTCTTGCATTAAAAAAAAAAAAAAAAAAAAAAAAACAACAACTTTCGACTCTCCTAACATGGGTAGATTTTTCCCTGTCCTCTCTGGGCTCTCTGTTATCTTCCTTAGCTTTGGCCCAAGGCTTTCCCAATACTAAGCCTCCAAGTTGTCTATTAACCCAGACTTCCAGTAGGACTCCCTGAAAGTGACCAAATACCGGTGAACTTCAGAGCGTCACCCCATCTGTGAGGCTGCAAAGGTCTAGAACTCAAGCCCAGCACCCTGGTTTTACGGCGAGGAAAGTCGCGCTGCTGGTCTGAGCGAGAGGCTGGCAGAGCTGAGACCACAGTGGTTTCTGCTCAGGGATTTGGCCCACGTTTCACATCTTTCCCCGGTTCTTTCAATGACCGGCCACACAGCCACACCTGCACATTTCACTTCATCTCAGGCTTCCGGCTTCCGATAGGAGAACAGCCAAAATGCTTCCTTTCAAGATCTCTGCGTAATGGAGACCCTAGTTGACTAATCAGGACCTGCGTCTCTGGAATCCCCAAATCTCGGGCATTAAGTAAACACAGGGAAGCATTTTGTCCCCATAGAGCAGGACAACTGCAATAACACGAGAACCCACACGCAGAAGGCTGTAACGTGATATTTAATAAAGGTGACCTTCTCTCTTTCTCGGGGAACGAAGACCTGGGAGGGCAGATTTAAATCCAGATCTAATAATGCCTCTTCTTGGGTTCTGACTGTGGAGAGAGAACTTGGACGTGAGGGTTTGTTTATACCCCAGTTCCTTGTACTGGGGTGGAGGTGTGGGTTCTGTTTTAGGAAGTGTGCACGGCGTTGGCTGATGGTTCTGGAGGATGCTGGAGAGAAAAATGCACGCACACACACACACACACACACGCACGCACACATGCGCGCCCGTGGTTGCCATGGACCCTGGTGTCTGTCCCCCCGCTGGCTGGCTCAGCGGAAAATTTGGCCGAGTTGCAAGTCTGTGTGTTGAGGGTGGGAGTTACGAAGAGCAAACACATTTGTTTTTTCAGGTTCAGGAAGACACCAGCAAAAGGGACCCAAGGGAGGAGGAGACAAAAAATTTTTTTTCTAATAATTTTTGAAGTCAGAGCTGAATCTCATTTATTAACCTTGACGATGCCGCTTTACCCTCTGCTGTCTTCTCGAGGCCCGATGAGTCCCGCGAGGCACACCCTCAGCTGTCAGCTGTGATGTAACTTGCTGTTTACAACACATGTTCTGAATATGCCATGACGGCCCGCGCGTGATTGGGTCGGCTGCAAAAATTTCTAACCTGGAAGTCACCATCATATCGAGAATGTCTCGGAAAGCCATGATAAAGTTATCTTAGGGCTGGCTCATAACTTCTTGGAATAACTGTGCTTGCTTCAAATGATACATAGTCAGTAGATGGCAAGCTGCGGCCGATGGGAATAATTCAGGAACTCTCCAGGGCTCCCTAGATCTGGGAGAAGGAAGAAGTAAAGTTAATGCTTTCTTCAAAGGTGTCAAAATTGCCTTAGATTTTCCTGCAGCTTAAATCCGAAAAGTGTCAGCAAGGGCATTGCCAAAGAAAATGGCTTGTTAAATTAATGCTATGTTGGCCCGTTTAAGTGGAAGGACAGGATGAACCCCCAAGTCACAGGGTTGCAGATGGCATCAGACTTGATTATTCTGACTTAAGAAAACAAATTTTGAGAGAAAAAGTTTTATTTACTTAGGTTTTTTCTTCTTTCTTCTTTCTTTCTTTTTTTTTTTTGTAGAGAGAGAGAGAGCGAGCGCGCAGGGGAGGAGCGGTGGGAAGGGGACAGATCTGATCTGAAGCGGGCTCTGTGCTGACAGCAGAGAGCCCGATGCGGGGCTCAACCTCACAAACCGCAAGATCATGACCCGAGATCATGACCCGGGCTGAAGTCAGATGCTTAACTGACTGAGTTACCCAGGTGCCCCTATTTACTTAGTTTTATTGTGACATCAGAGTTGTGTAAATCAGACACATAAGGAAAGATTTAGGGGGAAGATCGTACTCTTCGGAAACAGAGTTCTCTGATCCCTGATCCACATTTGCAAGCCCCCAGGGTTGTTTCAATTTTGCCAGTGAGTTTCTAGAACTTACTTTGAAAACTCTTGAAACGACCTTAAGCCCTTGAAACTTTTTTGGCAACATGCCGCGGCGCCTTTGTAGAAAAGAAAGGAGTGATTACGACATGGAACCGATGGTGAGTTGTTGTAAGTTCCAGAGGTGTGGTCGGTCACTGCGGGATCGGATTCTGAACTTCCAAACAGATCTGGATTAACTACCACTTCAGCTGCTCAAACAGTGGGGGGGGGGGGGGGGGCCTCTGTGGGGGCCATGGAGAATAATATTTGGCCCCTCAAGTCCCATTAAGTCAACGACTCTTCAGAAAATAAAAGGTCTCACTTAGTGTGATTCCTGTAAAATAACACCATTTGGTTATTAAACTCATTTTCTTTTGGCCAGATGGCTCCCAAATGCTTTAAAATCACAAGTAGGTTGATGAATGAAAATGTAGGGAAGGAACCGGCGCCTGATATTTTTTAATGCGTGTGGATTTTCCCCTTCAGGAAACAAGGATAGTGTCTACCTTCCCGAGAATTGACGTCGCATTAAGATTAGCTCCCGATGGGGCGCCTGGGTGGCGCAGTCGGTTGAGCGTCCGACTTCAGCTCAGGTCACGATCTCGCGGTCCGGGAGTTCGAGCCCCGCGTCGGGCTCTGGGCTGACGGCTCGGAGCCTGGAGCCTGTTTCCGATTCTGTGTCTCCCTCTCTCTCTGCCCCTCCCCCGTTCATGCTCTGTCTCTCTCTGTCCCAAAAATAAATAAAAAACGTTGAAAAAAACAAAAAAAAAAGATTAGCTCCCGATGAAAAGAGCTAAGCTGTTACCATAAGCCCTGTTTCACAGGTGAGGAAACCCAGACACAACCGGGGGCGGGGGTGGGGGCATGAAGACCTCAGCAAAGGACAGACCCCAAGTTCATGGGAGGGGGGCGTGGCAGGGAAATTGGAATGAAGTTTTTGGGAACACCGTCTGGATTCTACTCCTGTGTTTCTTCATGATTTCAATTCAGTCTATTAAAAAGGAGCTCTGCACTTGGATTTTCTTCAGAAGGAAGCTGATTAGAGATAAGCACTAAAAAAAAAAAAAAAAAAACCCATCTTTTTTGCTAATGTTTATTTATTTTGAAAGAGAGAGACAGACCATGAGCAGGGGAGGGGCAGAGAGAGAGGGAGACACAGAATCGGAAGCAGGCTCCGGGCTCCGAGCTGTCGGCACAGAGACCGACGTGGGGCTCAAACGCACGGACCGCGAGATGGTGACCTGAGCTGAAATCAGACACTTAACCGACTGAGCCACCCGGGGAACCCCAAACATGTTTTAATTTTCAAAGTTTTTTTTTTTTCTTCTTTTTCTTTTAACCTGCTATAACCAGAAACCTTGTTAAATTTGGGATGCTGAGTGTGTCTGCGATGAAAAGATTGAGAAGCATTAGACAAAGCAGGGCTTCACTTGAACCTTCCAGAAGACGGCTTTCTGTTCTGTAATAGTTTCTTATATATCCCTAAGAGATGCGCTGAGGCCCAGCTGGCCATGAGGAAACGGGGAAGAGAAGGGGAAGGAGTCTGGATGGAGAGGCGAGAGCCATTGGCAAGCTAGCTTATCCTTAATCTGGTTTTCCTACAAAGCAGAGAGCATGGGTGCTATCATCCCAGCAGGGAGTGCCGTGCCCAGGAAAGAAGAGTGAGAGAACAGGGGGAAAGAGGCAGGAAAGAGGGAAAGCCAATAAGACGGTGCTTAACTGAGCTGCCCCCTGCTTGTGGTCAAGCTCAACGGGTTATGCGATCTGGAAGGACTATGTTTTGATGTGCCATTCAAATGACTGCATCTCGGGACAGCACTTCCATAGGAGGGAGAGATGGAGAGTTTACTCATCTCCTCCCATCTCCCACCGGTCAGAGGTTTGCACCACAGACAGTAACCACCCCCTGATTTCTGGTGGCACACATCGCGTAGACACTATGTGGTCCCGAGGTATCTCGGGACAGAGCCCAGTAGAGAAGCCCCAAGCTGGACGTGAGGCACTATGAAATCGCTCGTGCATGTCTGAGATGGGAGGCATGCTCCAGCTCTCGAGAAGCTGGTCACGGCTCGTGCAGATTGGTCAGAACAGCAGTGGCTGGGATGGAAAAAAGTGACCAAAGATCTCAGAAACATGAGAAAGAGAGAATCTGAGTAGTAGAAATCTCTACCCCGATTGCCTCCGGAAACATGGCTTTTTAAGTCATTACGTATGATATATAGACATATAGAGGCTATTTGGCATCCTCGGCCGACTGCGTACTGTTTCCCCAACGTCTATCTTCCTCTTCTTTTAACAGAACCCACAGTTTTTGACCGTGTACACGGCAGCACAGGATAAGGACTATGTACATTTCCTGGCCTCCCTTGCAGATAGTGTCCGTGTGACCTAGTTCTGCTCAATGGGAGGCAAGCAGAAGTGGTGTGTGCAACTTCTACTAAGTGTTCTCAAGTGGAGAGAGTATGATCTCCTTTGTCCTTCCCTTCATCCTAGGGACTGGAATTCGGAGGTAATCGATGGGACTCCAGTAGCCATTTTGGATCCCGGTAGCCATTTTGGACCCGGAGATGACAGTCCCGAATTGCTTCCAACAGAGCGACCTAAGCATTTAGGTCTTACTTAAGCCACTATTATTTTAGGCTTTCTGTTCTCTGGGCCAGACTTAATTCTAAATGATATGGCGTCCAAAGGATGGGGGATATAAATGGAAGAGAGGCATATATATATCCACTTGAAAAAATGGCTCTCACTGGCCTGTGTCCCCTCATCCCTGCCTTCTCGTAATATTTTTGACTAGCCTGCCTTGTGAGAACAGTAATAATTGCTACTTACTGAGCCTCTACTCTGAGTCAGGCACTGGGAGGCACTTTACATCTGGTGTCTCATAGAATATTTACAACGTCTCTGTGAAGGAGGTATAATTATTGCCATTATGGCCATTTTCCATAACTGGTTGTCCCGCCCCGAATCTTGCTGCATTCGGCCTACCGTATAAATAGTAGCCTGCTTGGTTCTTCCCACAGAAATCTCGTTGTAGCACCCTTCTGTTGAGGATATTTCCATGGTGTTTGAGTTATCTAATGCTATGTAACAAATCACCCCAAACACGGTGCTTAAAAAGATAGTTTCGGAGCGCCCGCGTGGCTCTGTCGGTCGAGCGTCTGACTCTTGATTCCAGCTCGGGTTGTGATATCAGGGTCATGGGATCGAGCCCCGCATCAGGCTCTGTGCTGGGCGTGGGGCCTGCTTAAGATTGTTCTCTCTCCCTCTGCTGCTCGTGCTTTCCCTCTCACGCTCTCTCCCTCAAAAGACAATGCGAAACAAAACAAAAACTTCTGCGCCTGTTGATCAGGAATGTGAGGAGGACTCAGCCTGGCAGTTTTCTCTTGGGGCCCCTTGCCTGGTTGCAGTCATAATTGGCCGGGGCCGCAGTCATGTGAAGACTTGATAGGGGTGTCCAGTCTGCTCCTAAGATGGCCCTCTCACGTGCCCGGGAAGCTGATGGTCGCTGTGGGACGGAGGCCTTCTCTGCGGGGCTGTTGTGCGGCCTCAGCGCCCAAGGCATCTGGAATGGAAGCTGCGCTGCCTCTTAGGCCTAGCCTTGGAGGTCACACCCATGACGTCCACCATATTGTTGTGGTTGAGGAGCTTGCCAGTGTCTGCCCAGGTCTGAGGCGAGAGACTACAGATCCCGCCTCTCCGTGAAACAGTGCCAATTGTCACTGGTGGACGGGGGGACATACTGATGCGGTCATCTTGGGGAGACACAAAGCCTTTGCCTTTAGCCATAGAGCTATCCTATCCCCCCCGTGGAACATCCCACACCCGGAGTCAGTTCTGGTTAGCGTTGCTTTCTGCCATTGCTGCCTTCGCGAAGCCATGAAGAAACTGATGATAGAATGAAAGAAAGCAACTGGTGTTGAGGTTCTAACGTACTGATACGGTTTGCTCTTTCTGGGACGGTAGATCCCGCTTGTGCCCGACAAACCCCTGTGATGCGACCGCTGGCCACAGCACAGACTACGTTTCTGGGTTTCTGTTGAGATGGATGTGTGGGTTTTCTTTATTTTTTTTAAGTTTGTTTTTTATTTTGAGAGAGAAAGGGGTGGAGAGAATGACCAAGGGAGAGGCAGAAGGAGATAGAGAGAGCGAGGGAGAGAATCTTAAGCAGACTCCACACTCAGGGCAGAGCCCAATGTGGGGCTCCATCATGGCCGTGAGATCACGACCCGAGCCGAAATCAAGAGCTGGACGCTTAACTGACTGAGCCTCCCGGGTGCCCCCGGAGGTGTGGGTTTTAAAGCCACGTTTCCCAGCCCATGGTCCTTTTTGGGCTCCCGACTCATTAGGAGACTTTGGCCACATTCCCCCTCCCTGGCCTCCGTCTCTTCAGCGTTTGCCTGGGAGAGGCAGGAGGCCCAGAGGCAGGAGAGGACACGGCAGGAAGTTGCCAGTGCGCAGGGCAGGCTGGCGGGGGGGGGGGGGGGAGAGAAAGGCCTTTGGTGGGGCAGCTCCAGGTGACTGGGTGACGTGTGAGGCCTGAGCCAGCCAGGCCCGGGGTCCAGCCGTGAAGCCCACACACCCACAGTCACAGCCGGCCTGGCCAGGAACGAAGCAAGATCAAATATGGCAGAACACAGTGAGCTGAGCTCAGCGGCTCGGAAAAGAGCGGGGTGGCAGAACAGGACGCGGGGGGTGTCCCGTCACTCAGAGGTGCCGCTCAAGGTAAGAGGGCGGGAGCCTCCCTTGGTGTTTTTCACAACACCTCACAACAGGTTGTGGCCTTCCTTCGTTCATGTCAGACCCAGAGCGGTGGGAACGGACCCTTCTCCCCACCCGGGGCCGTTTGTCCCCAGACCACGTTCCCTACGCGTCCTGTTCTCCCACTTAATCGGAGAGTGCGTCCCCCGCACCCCGCGCCTCTGCTTACTCCGTCTTCTGACCCGCAGCTGATTGTATAGGTGTTTGGAGGTGTCGGCTCTGAAGTGTTAAAAATAAAACCAAGCTTTCCATACTGGGATTTCTCATTATCGTGCTTACAAATGAGGCCCGCTGCCGCGTTTCAACAATTGGCTAACAAGCTCTAATTTGAGCGTTTCGGCTGGACCTTTGCACAGCAGGAGCCGACTCGGAGCAGATGCCTTCTCACAACTGCCTGTTTGGGGAGCTGGTCACGTTCCCATCCTAGCACAGCCTCCCTGAATAGAGAAGCCCCAGGTAGGGTGGACAAAAGGACGGCCAAGTCTGGAGAGCCTTCTGGTAGACGGCTATCGTGCCGGGCGGGCGGCGGGCCCAGGGAGAGGTTGCGGACGTCTGGCCAGGTACGCACAGCCTCCCCAGCCCGGCAAGAGGGTGCTCGCCAGGTGAAGGTCAAGGTGTGGAGAGGAGGGCTCGGATACTCCTTCCACAGCTTCTTGGCCCCTGTGAAATGTTCCCACCAGAAAGTGCACGGCTCTCCGACTGGTGCTGAGCTCAGTATACCTCGCGTGCTGAGCCCGCTTCCTGCCAATACTGTGCTTGTGACGGCAGAAGTCCTGGGCCAGGAACTGGGTTTGGCCAGTTCTTTTAGGGCAGGTTGAGTGGGTTAGCTGTAATAGACTTTTCTTTTCTTTTTTTTTTAACGGTTAGTTATTTTTGAGAGAGCACAAGCACGGTCGGGGCAGAGTGGGGTGGGGGGGGTGGGGTGCAGAGGATCCAAAGCAGGCTCTGTGTTGACAGCAGCCAGACGCACTTGGGGCTTGAACTCATGAACTGCGAGATCACGACCTGAGTGGGCCACTCAACCGACCAAGCCACCCAGGTGCCCGTGTGATGAACCTTTAAAGAGGAAGAGAGAGAGGAAGAGCTCAGTGGAAGCTAGATGATGTCGGTGGCTGGCACTAGGTCCCCACTCCTGTTGTCGTAACTGCCTGGTCCACTGATGGCATCTGGAGAGAAGGATCGAGGAGTGACCAGAAGCAGCAGCAGGGGCTGAATTAAGGAGCCGGGATCCCCCAGCCCCAGCCCAGAGGCGCAATGGAATGTTCAGGGAGTCCTGTTCCTCCCTCCTCCCCAGGCCCCTGCCCAGAATGTCTGTTTGGCTCTTGCTGAATCCCTCCCACAGAAGTGCTTAGCAAATGTTTGCTCAAAGAATGAACGAATCTGGCTGGCGCCCTTCTAGTGGTTTCTTTCACCCCTGCTCACGTGCCCTTAAGGCCCCCCAACTATCTACTCCAGAATCTCCCCTGCTCCCCGTGATTCCCTCCCCTTCTTAACATTTTTGCTCCCCTTCTGTCCATTTCTGATTAATTATTGGTCTCCAACCAACAGTTAGCCCTTCCCTGATGTGCTCAAGTTAACAAGGTCGAAATTTCTCAAATAAAACATGTACGTGTAGCTTTTATCAGGGATATTTCCAAACAGACAAGGAACTGGAAAGAGTAGGATAATGGCCCTCCTCCCCACCGTATGCTCATCACCCAGTTTCCCACAATTATCAGCATTTTGCCAATCTTGTGTCCTCTTTCCTCCTGACCTTTTTCCTTCGCGGAGGGGTTGGGGAGGAGAGAGTATTTTCATCCTCTAGCTTTCTGAGTGCAGCTAAAAGCCTCCCTTACCTTCATTACCACATTAGCTCGTTAGGCCCGCGTGGACAGTGTGGCACATCCTGGCTCAATTATCTTCTGTTTCGAATGTCACAGAGTTTTACTTCTGTGCTGTGAGCTGTTGGAATTACACAGTTCTTACTGCTTTAAGTGCCGTTATTTAGAATCCAATTTGGCTCGCTTTAGATGAGCTATAGAGTCTCTACATTGTTTCTCTTTTCCCTTTTTTCTTCTGAGGCTAAAAGTCAGAGCCGCCCAACCCCCTCCACCTGCCCCCTCACCCCCATCCCAAAGTGTGTTTCTTTTTCTCCCTTTCTCTTTTCTAACCATACCCTGAAGCATTTCACCAATGACCCTTTGTTATCTAACCACATGTCACCAGCTCAGGAGACAATCTGAAAATTGACAGCAATAAGGAAATCGCCTGGATCCAGGCTGCTTCTCGAGGAGCCTCAAGCCCCAAGACAGGCCTACTAGGCTGTGTCAGGGAAATTCTCCGTCTTCTTGCTGTCTGGAGGGACAGGGACAGATGGAGGGACACACTGGGGGGTGGAGAGCTTTCCTGGGGGGCATCTGGTAGGTCTGCCTACCAGGCCTTCCTTACGTGTATGAAATTGACAACGATTCCTTGTGTCAGAAATTTAAAATTTGTGACATACATATTTCTCTTTTATGTCTCAGTCCTGGCATGCTTTGTTTTGACCGTTTTATTCTTAGGCAGAGAACAAAAAGATCAAGTTCGATCGCTTCCTCACCAGCATCCTGAAGGCACACGTGACGATATTTGGGGGTTCCACGTGTGCCCTTCGTGCAGTCAGCTCTCCACGTTCTATGAATTTCTCTCAGCACAGCAAGCGCATCGGCCAGGGGGGTCCCAGAGTTCCTTTTCTCCTTGATTACCCAGCCCAGCTCAGCCAGGGGATATTTCCCAGTCTCATCCTGCCTGTGCCCAGACCTTCCCCACCCTCCCAAATCCCCCTAAACGGGAGCCAGTTGTGAGGGCCAGTGGACAGAGGGGTGTCTCGTGGGCTGAACCGGTCCCCTCGCCCTGGTCCCTTTCACCATCCTCCCTTCCTTTTAGTTCCTCTTCCCCCGTGGTCTCCCCCTCCCACCTGCTGCTTGGAGGCTTCTCGCAGAGACATACCTCCCGGTCCCAGACCTCAGCCCCCCCCTCCCACACCCTCCCTTCCCCTGGCCTTCACCTAGTGCCTCGGGTCCTCAGAGCAATGCTCAGCCACGGGGCTGCTTGCGAGAAGTGGCTACTGCATAGGTAATTGACAGAAATCTGTGTGTTGAGTTGCTTCATTCATTCGTCAGCCCTGCCCAGATAGCCCGCCTTCCCTTGTCATGAGAGCTGACATTTTTTGAGGGCTCACTGTGTGCCAGGTACATATTCACTCATTGTCTGTATTACCTTATTTAATCCGCACACCGACCCTATGAGGCAGGTGTTATTGTTACCCTCGTTTGGCAGATGAAGCACAGAGAGGTTCAGTCACTTGCCTAAAGGCACACAGCTGATAATTAGCAGAGAGGAAATTCGAATCTGAGATTCCCACTCAGCACCTGATTGGAGAACACAAAAATCCTTAAAAGAGAACCCGAAACTATGTAAAATTGCATACGGCATGGAAATAATTGGATAAGGATCTTGGCTCAGGTGGTGGAATTCTGATTCGGATGTTCTCCTTTTTCCGTTTTTATTTTCTCATTTCCATTAATTTTTTTTTTTTTTTTTTTATTATAGGATTGCTCACATAGTGACTGTCGAAAATGAACCTGATGGTGGAGCTTCAGATGACATAGAAAGCCAGTGGAGGAGACGCTTTTGGTTAGATTGCTTTGTATGTCCTACTAACCTCGGGCAGGCAGTCCCCCTTACGTCCGGCTTGTGACCTTGTTTAAGTCCTGTAAAGGAAGACCCAAATTCCCAGGAATCATCAGTGATTTCTAGTCATTACGGAAATACTATGGGCAAAGTTTCCAGAAAGAAAGGATCCATCTTTACGGATCTGAGGGTCAACTAAAATTGTAGGAGAAAGTAATTACGAGCGAGATAGATCTGTGATTATGACATTGCTTGGGACGAGAAATGAAAATATCCACAAACTCCCCGAGAGAAGACTCAGAATGGGAGAGCTGGGGTGTCACCAGGATAGACCTAGCCCAAACCCCCATGGTTTCTGCCTCCACTCTCCTTCCAGGATACTG
Source organism: Lynx canadensis (assembly GCF_007474595.2). NCBI lineage: Eukaryota > Metazoa > Chordata > Mammalia > Carnivora > Felidae > Lynx > Lynx canadensis. The sequence goes on from NC_044303.2 coordinate 9,083,243, forward strand.
TGGGCATAATCGGAGGGCAGGACCGTGTCCATTCCCCTTGGTGCCCTGACATCTAGCTACAGTACCTGGCACACAGCTGGTGCTGGGGGAAAAAGCAATGAATGAACGAACGGATGAATGAATGAACACGGTGACGAAGTGTTGCCGTGAAGTCAGTCAGGTGTGTGCAACCTGAACTGCCACTTAGGCATCTGTCATCTACTTCCCCTATTCGTCTTGCCAATTTCTTCGTCGTCCTTTAATCGCATCGCTCAGACCTCTCAGCACGGCTTCAGTCGTGGCGTCGTCACTCACAGTGGCAGGTGTCAGGCTTCGCCCACTGCATTATTCAGTGTGTCATGAGCTGCCTCGGTTCTAAAGGAGAAGGAGCCTCAAAAAAGTGGCTTCCCTACTTGCAGGCATGACACAGTGTCTTTGCTGCACGAACTTTTGGTCTCCCGCTTGGATCCTACGGAGGTAACCTTTGCAGGGGCCTCAGGGAAAGTGGGACAAGTGGGTAATGACACTGAGTGAAGGCAGTACAGACAACACCTTCCTCTGGGCTCTTAGACAAGCCTTTCCTGGCCCTCTCTGCTCCAGTCCCTCTGCAATAGGACAGGGGTGGCTGTACCCCCTTGTGCCACCTTCCGGGGTTCTCATGAGAAAAATAGACGGAGAAGCTCTCTGAAAAATTTGATGTTCTATTTAAATGTTCTCTCTGGAGAATGAAGTTTTCCTAGGGGCACATCTTTTAGCTTTTCCTATAACCCTGTCGCTCCCTAAGCCTTTTTCTTTTCTTTTTTTTCCTAAATGAGAGAGAAAAAAAAAATCCCATGTGCCATTTCCTCCTCTGCCTTTCTCTCATTAAGATTAAAAAAAAAAAAGGCATTATTTTCTGAGTTCCTCAGCAACTGAACTTTACGAGATAGGAAATTCTCAATTCTGAGTCAAAATTCACATGTAAACCAATTTTCTTAACCTGATGGCTGCTTACACATTCAGAAAAGCTTCAGATTTCTGTCTTCACATCACCGTGAACTCTCCATTTCTCCTGAGCTTGTTCATCAGTCTCTGAGAAAATTCTCCCAGCAACTCCCCCCCGCCCACAGTAAGGTCCTCCAGATCAGTGTGAAACCCTTAATTTAATAACACCATTACGGCTTCCCAACATGGGTAAATGAGATAAACTACATATACGCCAGGAAAGAAGGAAATTAATTTTTCTCAGTTGAAAAAAGGAGAAAGCCTTGCAAAAGCAGTAATTTGACAGCTAATAGCAGTAGGGATCATGGAGAATCCTTAATCAAGAGGTGGGGAGGTCATGTATCCTTGGCAGGTTTCAGAATACCTCCAGAGATCCCAACAGCCACAGATCGGAAAAGACCCAAGAGGCAAAACATCCCTTAAGACACGAAAAGTGATGGATGGGAGTCTGAAAAGAGAGGACCCCGTCCTATTCCGAACTCAGGTTTGACACTGGGGATTCACATTAAATCAAGAGTCCCCAGAACTTGTGTTTTAGCTACGTCAAAGACTTTTAGTCAATGTGTTGTTCAGGTCATGAGCAGAAGACACCCAGCACCTCGTTTTCCAGACCCAGATTTTTGGGGAGTGGAAGGGAAGAGATTCATAATTTACAAGACATTTAAAGTAAAATATAGGGGTACCTGGGTTCAGTAGGTGGAGGATGCAACTTTGGCTTGGGTTATGATCTCGCGGTTTGTGAGTTTGAGCGCCACATCAGGCTCGCTGCTCTCAGCACAGAGGGCACTTCAGATCCTCTGTCCCCCTCTGCACCTCTCTGCCCCTCCCCCTGCTTGCACTCTCTCAAAAATAAATAAACATTTTTTATTTATTATTTATTTTTTTTTAATTTTTTAACATTTTATTAATTTTTGAGACAGAGAGAGACAGAGCATGAACGGGGGAGGGGCAGAGAGGGGGAGACACAGAATGGAAGCAGGCTCCAGGCTCTGAGCCGTCAGCCCAGAGCCCGACGCGGGGCTCGAACTCACGGACCGCGAGATCGTGACCTGAGCTGAAGTCGGATGCTCAACCGACTGAGCCACCCAGACGCCCCTACATTTTTTAAAATAATGTAAAGTATACACTAAGATGATCAAAACAACGTGTAGTAATATTTGGGGGTCAATGCAAATGGGTACGCTGTGACCAAAACGTGCCGATCGTGTAAAGGTTGGCTGCGGACTAGTAGGTAAAAGAGCGGGGACGGAGGCCCGGAATTCATCACCGATCCCAAGCTGGGAACTACGCCAACTTTACTGCATTATTCTTGTGGGGGAAAACAACCCACCACGATTCTAGAATGCATTAAAAAGTAAATCGCATCCGAGGGAAGGAGAAATAGTCATTTTGTTATGCTTCCCAGTGGACTCTTAGAAAACCACAAGCCATCTTGATTATTGCACTTTTCCAAAGATATGGAAAAACTTGAGACAATCCAGAAAGAACGACACAAATGTCACGAGAGGACGCGTGCGTTCGTCCCGTGAGGGAAGGTTAAAGCCTCAGGACTATTTCACCTCAAAAGGGATGAAGTGTCGTTGTTTCAAACACATGACAGGGTTTGAGCAGGAGGAGGCTGGTCTTTTGTTTCCTGAGTCTGTGGGGGCCACCACAAACAGTATAGATGGAAATAAGGACGATAAATAGGCCTTCTGGTGGCTTTCTGTTTCCTACAGACCACGGCAAAGCTCCTTTGCAGTGCAAGCCCACTTCTCATCACTGCCACCATTTGGCTGCAAACCCATGCCAGCTGCTGTCCCTCTGCCTCTGTTCCTTTGTGCCTTCCACACATCTTGTCTCCACCAGCCTGGCTGGCAACTTTGCGGGTCCTCTGGGTTGTACCCACTCATGTTTCTGGCTTCTCCCAACACCAGGAGCTCCCAGCAACAGCGCTGGACCCAAGTGGGAACCCAATGGCAGGTTGTTAAATCAATGAACAATTTAAAGAGGAAATACTTCGTGCTAAAGCAAAGGCCAGGAGAGAGATGCCTATTAAGGAATTTGGGGGCGAAATGCTGTGTGCTGTGCTCTGTGAACTCCTCTTCACCCCCCCTGACCCAGTCTTCAGTCAAACCTACACTGCTCGCTAGTACTTTAGGCGGTGGGTTTTCTTGGGACGCCTGGGTGGCTCAGTCGGTTAAGCATTTGACTCTTGATCCCGGCTCAGGTCGTGAGCTCAAGGTTTGTGGGATTAAGCCCTGCATCCGAGCCCTGCTTGGGATTCTCTCTCTCCCTCTCTCTGCCCTTTCCCCACTTGCACTCTCTCTCTCTGTTTCTTTCAAAATAAATAAATAAATAAACTTGACGTAGTGGGTTTTGCCTCTAGGAATGTAGTTCAGTGGGTAGTTCTGCTTCAGGGTGACGAGGGGCAGAATACCTGTGGTTGTTCAACACCTGTGTAACATGGAAAATCTGCTTTGTCTTTGAAGAGGTTTTGCTCATCCTCCTGTTTACGTCTAGGATCGAATCCCTCGGGAAGACTTTTCTCGGTCTCATTTCCTCACTGATCCCAAAAAAGAGGTCGTGTAGCTAGCTGCGTAACTAGCTTTTCCCATGGTAGGTTCCCAATAAATTCTTCAGATCTCATGGTAGTTCAACACCCATGCCCATTCTGGGGTAGGAGCCATTGAATTTCTCCATTACGCTGACCATCCACGGCTTAGCCCACCTCGGCCCGTCTGTGCAGAATTGTTGCTTAGAGAGTATTGTCCTGGGAGCCACACAGCTTCCTGGGAGGAGGTGGATGGAGAATCTTTTAGAGTTACTCGGCACCTCCACTTGACCTGGGCCCGCTGCCCGGCGAACTTGACGAAGTACAGGGAGAACGCAGTGGTAGCAATTGGCCCTCTACCACCGGAGACCTCGTTCGGCAAACTCTGCTATTTTCCTGAAGCCATACTGCATTTTACGAGACTGGAAGGGATGGCGAGACTTCAGCTAGGTCACGCCTGTCTGTCTGAGCAGAACGGAACTCACTAGTTGCAGAAAGCTGGCTCTTCCTCTAAATCCCTACATGCCCCGATGACATTTCATCTTTTTATTTGTTTCCAAACCACGTTCCTCTCCCAAACAAGCCTTTGCTGTGTTTGCTTTAAGATACATCAGAACTCCAGTTTCCCACTGTGCCTCGTACCCCTTTGCCAAAATTATGCAAATTAAGAATAACCCCAATCTGGTTGGGGTTGCTGGTGATTGAAGAGTAATTGGGCTGTAATGTGCTAATCCGTATGCTAATATTTGTCCCTGAAGATACAGAGACCTGAAAATGCTAATGTGAGAGCCCCTCCATAACAGACTAAGATAGCTGGGAGTTTGGGGGAGGAGGAGAGAGGCGGGGAGCCAGATGGGGCTGAGAAGTCGCATGAGGGAATGGGCCTTCTGGAAACAGTGAGGGTTTTCGTTGGCTTCCTTACATTTCCCAGACTTGCAATGGTGACTACGTGTTACTATTACGAGCGGGAAACTGAACGTGGACCGTGGGAAGGAAAGATGATGAGGGACGCAGAAGCAGATGAGAGGGAGGTAGAGATGGGCCTTGCCAGAGCACCTCCCAGGAAGAGTTGGGTGCAGGGACGTTCCGCGGCACCTGACTGGAGTCTTTCGACTCTATGGTGTATATATGGGATCCACCTGCTTCCTGGCGAAGGAAGCGCGGAGAATTCGCTAAAGAAATCTTTAATATCTCCGAGAAGACATTAAAGGGTTTTAAGAGTGTCACAGAAAAAGACACATGTGACCAGGAAAGGACAGCCGGTCACTTATCATGGAAGTTCAGAGCTTCCCGCTTCTCCATCCACCTCCTCCCAGGAAGCTGTGTGGCTCCAAGGACAATACTCTCTAAGCAACAGTTCTGCACAGACGGGCCGAGGTGGGCTAACACGTGGATGGTCAACGTTAATGGAGAAATTCAATGGCTCCTACCCCAGAAGAGTTGGGTGCAGGGACGTTCCGCAGCCCCCTAGGGTCCGGGGGAGCCGCAGAGTCAGCTTTTAGGTGGTGAAGGCCCCAGCCGTGGCACCATGGGTCTCAGGGCCTCTGAGTCTGAGAGAAATCAGAAACGACTTCACACCCAGTAGGAGAAGCAAATGCGAACACCACTTGGAAACTGTAAATACCATACCCAGACCGTGTCTCTCCGTTCATTCCTTCAACACAATGTGTTCTACAAATAGAGATTAACTACAGTCCCAGCACAGTACCCTCTCCTCTCTGTGGGGGAAGGGAAGATAAGTAGAGATGAATAAAACATCCTTTTCCTGTCTAAGGAGAAGCAGGCTTTCTGAAGGGAGCTCTGGTAATGAACTTGCAAGGGCAGTCTGAGGCCGGGGGCCTTCTCGTGACTTCTGGCAGCAAAGAGCTCTGGTCCCCCTGGGCTGACTGAGGGCTTAGCCAGGAGGGACGGAGAGGAGGCCATTGGGGATGGTGGGATGATTGACTGGTTGCTTCGGAGAGGTGCTGAAGAAGGGCTGTGACCTCGCATGGAAGGTCTTAAGAAAGAAGGTGGTGATCATGCAAAGTGCCTCAAACGGCGGCCCTTTATTTGGGGGCTGCCTCTGGCCGCATTCTACACTTGATCTTAGCCAGAAGGCCGAGAAGTGATGGCCATGTTCTATCCCATACCTTCATCAAACCCTTCCCACACATGATCCCCCCAGCGGGAAGCTCTGAACTTCCATGATAAGTGACCGGCTGTCCTTTCCTGGTCACATGTGTCTTTTTCTGTGACACTCTTAAAACCCTTTAATGTCTTCTCGGAGATATTAAAGATTTCTTTAGCGAATTCTCCGCGCTTCCTTCGCCAGGAAGCAGGTGGATCCCATATATACACCATAGAGTTGAAAGACTCCAGCCAGTGAGACACGAGTGCTATCAATGAAAGCAGCAACCTGTCAGAGAATAATGTAAATAATCTGGACCAGAGGAAGCCATTTTCAAGGCATACCTTTCTGATGTCGTGGCTTCTGGTTTCCAGGCTCTGGTCTCAAATGGTGTCAGGCAAAGTACGTTAATACCGATGCCATTTATTTGTACCAATGTACGGAAAAGGTGGTGGAAATGTTGGAAGACCTCTGCAGTCTCATTAGTTGGGTTGAGGCTAGGACCCTGCTTTCCACGCTGGAAATTGGGTCTAAAACCAGGAAAGTGAAATCTCCCAACGACGCAAATAACATGCCATATGGGTACAGATGATCAGTGCTCAGTGCCCATTCTAGACGAAAGGTGTTTCCAGGATACTCTTTTAACAAAAGTAATGAGCTGTTCTTTGGTTGTAGGAAAAGAGGGTGTTTAGTGATCACACGTCTTTTTAATTAGTAATAGACACAGATGTTTTCCCATAGTTTTTTTTCTGACACAACTTACTTCTCTAATCAAAGGTTCTCAGCATAAAAATAAAGGAGACAGATTTCTTTAAGCCACCAGCAGCGTCTCCTCTCTTAACTTCTGTATTGTTGGCTCAACGTAAGTTACCCTGAAAACGACCACCTCCAAAGCCCTGAAAGTTCTCCTTGAATCATTTCACCCTAACAGGCTCTCTTATTTCATATAAACACAGTAGCAGGTACAATGCTTTAGGCAGGCAGAAACACTACAGGCGTCAAGCAAGACTTGTGTTAGTTTGCACCCATCTCGTTCATACTAGAGCTTTGTATAATTTCATTTCTCTCTCTATCAATAACAATCCATCTGTCCTTGAAAAAAAAAATTCATTGACCGTCTCCAGGCTTCAGCTGGCTTGTCTGTCAAAAGATGGCTGAACTAAGTGTGTTTCCAAGTACCTCCTGGTTTAACTAAGCTGCCACGCTGAAGCTGTGTCCCCCAGCGGGACACGAGGGAGGAACAGCAAGCCCACCCCCCTGCCCCCCGCCCTCCTGACAACGCAGCCAGGTGCTCTCAGCTTCAGAACATGCTTTTATGTTCTCTCTTGTCTGACCGGAAGGAAAAGTTGGGACAGCCCGACTTTTGCTTCAAGGTCCAGCTCCAATACCTTCTCTTGACCTGTCCGTCCCTCCTCCTTCCGCGTGTGTCAGCGGCCATACGTACATACGATGCAGGATCAACTCAGTTCTACAGGCGTGCCCCGAGCACTTTATACATATCCCGATTACAAAAGAGGCATTTCTACGATGATGGCTAAGTTTCAGGATCAGTGAGGGGGGCAAAGTGGTCACAGACAGAATTTACCTTTGAAAAGCCCTCAAGCTATCCCATGTGTGAGGGACTGTGTTTAGGAAAGCTACTCCCGTCTTTCCCCCCGCCCCTGCCGTTTTATTGAGATATAATGGACATATAACACTGTATAAGTCGAAGAGGTACAACATAATGATTTGATATATGATGTATTTTGTAAAATGATCACCACAGTAAGCTTAGTGAACATCCATACCCACACATAGTTATAATTTTTTCTTGTAATGAGAACTGTTAAGATCTTCCTTAGCAACTTTTTTTTTTAAGTTTATTTATTTATTTTGAGAGAGAGGGTGTGAGCTGGGAAGTGGCAGAGAGAGAGAGAGAGAGAGAGGGAGAATCCCAAACAGCCTCTGCACGGTCAGTGAGGAGCCTGATGTGGGGCTCGAACCCGCGAACCACGAGACCATGGCCTGAGCCGAAAACCAAGAGTCTGACACTTAACCGACTGAGCCGCTGAGGTGCCCCTCTTCGCAACGACTTTCTAATAGGCACTGCAGTACTATTAACCGTAGTCACCGTGCTATACATCGCATCCCCTGAGCTTGTTTATTTTAATAGCTGGAAATTTGTACCTTTTGACCCCCTTCACCCCTTGCCCCCACCCCAAACACCCGCCTCTGGCAACCGCCAATTATTCTCTGTTTCTGCGAGCTTATTTTCTTCCGCTTCGACATAGAAGTGAGATCATACAGCATTTGTCTGTCTCTGACTTATTTCACTTAGCATAATGCCCTCAAGGTCCCTCTGTGCCATTGCAGGTGGCAGGATTTCTTGCCTTTTCATGGCTGAGTAACATTACATTGTGTATGGACGCATACCACATTTCCTTTATCCGTTCGTCTGGTGACAGGCATTTAAGTTGTTCCCATGTCTTGGTTATAGCGAATAACGCTGCAGTAAACTGGGGGCACAGCTATCTGTCTGGGGTATGGATTTCCTTTCTTTTGGCTAAATACCCAGAGGGGGAGTTTCTGGATCGTACGGGAGTTGTACTTTTCATTTTTTGAGGAAGCTCCACACTGTTCCCCATAGTGGCTACATGAACGGTGCATATGGGTTCTCTTTTCTCCGCACCCTCGCCAACACTTGTTATCTCATATCATCTTGATATTAGCCATTCTGACGGGCTTGAAGGGATAGCTTATTGTGGGAAAACTACCAATGTCTTTATCACTGTCAGTATGTCGGCTCAGGAGGCATCTGGGCCAGGAGAGTCAGGAGAGTGGGTCTGGTCAGAGCCCTGCCGCTTGGGCTCCTGAGATAGTCATGCCTTTCTCTCTTTCCCTGGAAAGCCCAGTGCTCAGGAGTGGAAACTTGGGCACCTCTCCGATTGTGTCGGCTTCGTATTTTCCCACAGCCATCTCCTGGGCCGTTCTTGAGTGACGTCAAGTCTAGGGTCATGTCTCTTCATCTTCGGTGCTCAGCAGGGCTCAGGCTTTCTCTGGAAGCACACAGCGAATGACTGGCTGACCGACAGACCATTTACCTTACGTTAAAGCCATGTTCCTGGGGCGCCTGGGTTGGCTCGGTCGGTTAAGTGTCAGACTTCGGCTGAGGCCATGATCTCGCGGTTCGTGAGTTCGAGCCCCGTGTCGGGCTCTGTGCTGGCTGTGCAGAGCCTGCTTGGAATTCTCTGTCTCTCTGCCCCTCCCCTGCTTGTGATCTCTCTCTCAAAATAAATCAATAAACTAAAAAAAAAAAAAAAAAAAAAAAAGTTCCTGCACAGGAAGTCAGTGACCTTTATTTTAAAGAGAACTTTGTAATCAAAACCACACTCAGATATCACCTCACGCCAGTCAGAGTGGCCAAAATGAACAAATCAGGAGACTATAGATGCTGGAGAGGATGTGGAGAAACGGGAACCCTCTCGCACTGTTGGTGGGAATGCAAATTGGCGCAGCCGCTCTGGAAAGCAGTGTGGAGGTTCCTCAGAAAACTAAAAATAGACCTACCCTATGACCCAGAAGTAGCACTGCTAGGAATTTACCCAAGGGATACAGGAGTGCTGATGCATAGGGGCACTTGTACCCCAATGTTTATAGCAGCACTCTCAACAATAGCCAAATTGTGGAAAGAGCCTAAATGTCCATCAACTGATGAATGGATAAAGAAATTGTGGTTTATATACACAATGGAGTACTACGTGGCAATGAGAAAGAACGATATATGGCCCTTTGTAGCAATGTGGATGGAACAGGAGAGTGTGATGCTAAGTGAAATAAGCCATACAGAGAAAGACAGATACCATATGGTTTCACTCTTATGTGGATCCTGAGAAACTTAACAGAAACCCATGGGGGAGGGGAAGGAAAAGAAAAAAAGAGGTTAGAGTGGGAGAGAGCCAAAGCATAAGAGACTCTTAAAAACTGAGAACAAACTGAGGATTGATGGGGGGTGGGAGGGAGGGGAGGGTGGGTGATGGGTATCGAGGAGGGCACCTTTTGGGATGAGCACTGGGTGTTGTATGGAAACCAATTTGACAATAAATTCCATATATTGAAAAAAAAATAAATATCTACAATGGGCAAATATAGAGAGACCAAAAGTCAATTAGTGGTTGCCTAGTTAGAAATGCAAGAATGGGAATTGACTGCTAACAGGTACAACCTTTCTTTTGGGGGTAAAGGAAAAGTTACAAAATTAGATTTTGGTGATTATTGTATAACTGTGAATATATCAAAAGCCACTGAACTGTATACTTTATATGGCTATATTATATGATATATCTCAATAAAGTGTTAACAATTTTGTGGAAAAAAATTCCACATGTGAATGAAAAAAAAAAAAACAACAACATCAACAACAAAAAAATAAAGAGACCTTTGTAATAAGCCATCTCCACTGAATGAGAAAGGAGACCCAGGATCCAGAGAACAAGGGATGGTGGCACCCAACGGATTTCGCGGCGTGTGTCCTTGGGGCTGCGACTTATCTCTTCCACCCCCAGGGAGCCAGGACAGGTCAGCTGTTTCAGACGCCAGTCACGGGGTGGTTTCTATATTAAATGACCTGTTGTACTAATGGTGGGGTACCAAGGGGGTGGGGACCAAGGGCATTAGTAGGAGCAACTGGGTGCCCCACAGCAGGAAGCAGCCACTGTGAGACCGTCATGAGACTGAGATACAAAGCATTTCATCACAATCGTTCAGGGGTGTCTCTGTCCCTCGCAGGTTGGTTTCGCTCTTACTTTTTTTTTTTTCTCTCCTGAGCCCAGGCCCCCCCTTGACGTGCCCTCGCCACCACCGCGATCATTCTTTTTCCATCTTCTCCACGCACTCAGCTTCAATCTGGGGAACGAGGCGGGGAAGGCTTTCCTCCACCTCTCTGTATTCAGGAGCCCTGCGTCCGCTCTCCGCCGACTTCCTAGTCCAGCTCGTAAGCGATCAGTCGGTGCAGGGAGCACAAATGGATAGACTCGGGGCACCCGTCTCCCCTCCACCCTCCCTGCCCAAGTTGTGGCCGACCCCCCCCCCCGCCGAGTCGGGGAGCCTGGCAAGCCACGGTCTCCCTCCTTGGTGTTGACTACATTTTCCCACCTCCATGGTCACGAGGGGAGAGGCCCGACACGTCTACATCTAGATTTGGGGTTTACTCCCAACGAGGCTTGGAAGGAAACAGTCATTCGCATCTACGAGGCACCCTCTTTTATGCTTCCCTCCCAAGTCCCATGCAGCAAGCAGCTGGAGACAGCTGTTGGGGGAAAGCAGGGCTTGCTTGTCCTTACCTCTCCTGCCCCCATCAGGGGGACAGCTCCGACGGAAGACTCCCGGGGCAGGAAAGGGTCAACGCGGACAGAAATTTCCCGAGGCCCTAGACACTGTTTTGAGAGCGAAGGGAAGTCTGGGAGCGGGGAGTAAATGATGGGTGTTATTTTCGGTTGCCGGTTTAAATTATTAGTGTCCTCTGCTTAGCTGGTATCCTGAGCACCGAAGTTACAGCCTTGGCCTCACGACGATCTGTGTCCCTGCCCAACCGACCAGGCACGGGCGAGGAGCACCCGTGCTGTCTGAGGACCCCGAACCTTCCGTTGCAGCCATAGGCAGCTGAGCTGCCCACCAGGCTGACAGACCCACGCCTGGCACGGGCATGTGTCAGCCCCGCCTGGCTGTGCCGTCCTCGTGGTTAGTGGTTTACGACCACAGAAAACAGGGGCGGCTGCAACTCAGGATGAACCTATGTCAGCCTATCCTACGTCTAGAGAAAAGGGCTTTAAGTATTAAAGAAAGCGAGATCCTGGATCGCCTGCCCTTGTTCTCTTGTTCCTCCTTTAACCACTCTGGCCTGATGTCCTGAAGGGACCTGAGCCACGTTCCTGGCAGGGGTCTCCCCATCTCTCTCTCTGTCTCTGTCTCTCTCTGTCTGTCTGTCTGTCTCTCTCTCTCTCTCTTAAACCCTGCACGGATGCCCCTCCGCTGCTCTCCACTCTCATGCATAATTCTCTTCTCAGTTCCTCTTAATAATTTACTCAGCCACTGAAAATAACACCCGCAGTGGGCTCCAAGCTTCCAGACTTTCTTGAGCTCTCAAACAGATACAAGAGCCTTCGGGAGTCTGTGCGCGGCCATCCCGTTGGTTCTTACGACCCCCAGCTCTGTATCCTCCCAGAGGGGAACATTCGGCGTGCGGAATATTTAGGGCCTTTCTTCTCCTTTTTCGCTGCTGCCCTGCAGCATGTCATTTCACCAGGCAGCTTACATCCCTTCAGAAAGTGGACCAGATCAGGGAAAGAAGACAACACTCAAAGGCAGATCCTTCTTGCCACAGCATTTACATATATATATATATATATATATATATATATATATATAATTGGTACTGGAAGATTTTGAAATTAACAACACAAATATGACGTCGTGGGTTTATTTATAAATTTCGATTTCCCATGCTAAGAATGGTTCATCATGGTCCAGAAAAGGAGCGTCTGTTTACACGTTCAATTTCCTGATGATCGCAACACTGCAAACACGGAAAATCCAGAGGAGAGCTGTTGAGGCTGTCTGATGCACAGTGCAGGGTTAAGCGCATAGCAGCATCTCACTAAATTCGTTCTGGTCTTTTGAGAGTAGCTTCACATTGTCAAAAGTATATTTTGGGGCGCCTGAGTGGCTCGGTCGGTTAAGCGTCCAACTTCGGCTCAGGTCATGATCTCACGGTCCGTGAGTTCGAGCCCCGCGTCGGGCTCTGTGCTGACAGCTCAGAGCCTGGAGCCTGTTTCAGATTCTGTGTCTCCCTCTCTCTCTCTGCTCCTCCCTTGTTCATGCTCTGTCTGTCTCTGTCTCAAAAATAAATAAACGTTAAAAAAAATTAACAAAAAAAAAGTATATTTTATCTCAGGCCCTGCTTTGAAAATGATAGCTAACTTTTTTTTTTTTTTTTTTTTACAAAAAGCATTTTATTGTGTGCCAGGCTCTGTGATAAGCACAGAAGACTTGGGAGATAGCATTCTTGTCACCATTTTACAGTAAGGAAAACCAAGGCCCGGAAGGCGTAAGCGTCTTGCTCAAGATTTCATAGCTAGTAAGTGGCACAGCTGAGACTTTGACCCTGCATCTAACTGACTCCAAGTGTGCACTTTTAATGTTTCTTTAATGTTTCTTTATTTTTGAAGGAGAGAGAGACAGAGCGTGAATGGGGGAGGGACAGAGAGAGAGAGAGAGAGAGAGGGAGGGAGACACAGAATCTGAAGCAGGCTCCCACAGAGCCCAATGCAAGGCTCAAACTCATGAGCTGTGAGATCGTGACCTGGGCCAAAGTCGGATGCTTAACCGACTGAGCCACGGAACCACACCCTCCAAATGTGTATTATTTTAACCTCAGAGAGCACCGTCCTGTAGGAGCATAAGATACCTAGAGTCGATGGAGTGGGAACTCAATGCTGGAGGTCTGGTTAGTTGTTTCAAAGCACAGGGATCTACAGGTGGCTGGGTGGCTCGGCCAGTTAGGTGTCCGACCCTTGATTTAGGCTCATGATCTCACAGTTTGTGAGATCAAGCCCCACGTCGGGCTCTGGGCTGACAGCGCAGAGCCTGCTTGGGATTCTCTCGGCTCTGCCCCTCCCCCACTCACACTCACTCTCTCTCTCTCAAAGTAAATAATAAATAAACATCCAAAAAAAAAAAAAAAAAAAAAAGCACAGGGATACAAACCACCTCCCTCAGCTTCCCTTTCTAGAAACTTAACTCAGCATACCCCAATCATTTCCATGGTATCTACAGAGCACTGAAGGACAGAAGGTTGAGTTGCATGTTTTACAAACTCATTGCTTTCTCCTTAATAAGGGATGGTGAGCCACACCCAGTGTAAGCCTGACCCTGCATTAGTGATTGAATATCTCTTGATGTTATAAACGTCTTTGTGGCTCTAAGGTTTAGGAAAACTTCATAGATGAGGCAGTCAAGCTCACTTGGTCCGTTCCAAGTGGCCGGACGTTGACAATTCCCATTCCATGGTTTAGCATAGCCGGGATAGCTAAAGAACAGTAAAATGAAAACTCATTTCCTGTTTACCATTCTGATTTCTTCTGAGAGCTAAACATATCCATTTTCTTGCCCTCTGAAGGTTTCCTCTGTCCTGTTTATTTAAGAGAATACCTTGTTGCCTTTTCATTTTGTTGGGAGAGGAAAACTTCTTCTCTATCCTTCAAGATTCTTCTGGCTGGTCTAAGAATGAAATTGACATGAGGCAGATTCACAGGAGAAAATCAGATTTAGTTCTGTGCCTACAGGGAATCCACATAAATATGGGTATTCCAAAGACAGCCAGGCAAAATAAAGTATATATGTCATTCTGGACTAAGAAGAAGGGGGTGGGTGTCTGCGGCCGCAAAAGGAAGGCAAGTAATTCCCGGGAAAGACAGAAAGAATACATGTTTGGTAAACACATGTTTTCTGTGCCATCTAGAAGCAACGGGACAGTGGAAGGACCAGATTAAACAGGCCCTGCTAGGTTCCCGGCTCTCTATCATACCCAGTTCATATTATACTATAGTCATCTATGATGGTAACTCCCTTCCTACAGTAGGCCCTCTGTCTAAATTCTTTTAGGCAGTTAGGGCGGAGGCAAAAGAGAAAAAAAATTCCTCAAGTCTTCCATTTCTGAAAAACAATCAGCCTAAAATAATCCACATGCCAAAGAGACACATTTTCAGGTGGCAGAGGTACTAGATAAGGCAACCCTTCCAAACTTGTAAGGACGAGTGGCCTCATTGTGCAAACCATCGTGTGCGTTTCAGACATCTAAGGGGAGTAACAGGCAGCCCAATTCTAACCTGGCAAGGGTCACGTTAGCCCAAACATTACTTCACCCAGCAATTACCATGGTTTCCTTGAAAACTTTTTGGGTTCAGAGTCACCAGTGGCTGGAGCAGACTCCACAACTCACTAAAACCTGACGAATGGCAGCTTGCTCATGGCGCTGGTATGGGGTAGTGATATTAGAAGTTACGTGGTTTTCGAAACAGAAATGGCTTGCCAGTTGTGAATACAGAATGGATGGCAACATCTGCCCCCCTCCCCTCTCTTGGAGCAAATATTTGCTGGTTCCGATAATGTGCAAGTATTTTCCCAAGGTCTGCCTGGTCTCAAGCAGGACAAAGGCAAAGAAACGGTTCTCGCCATCCCGGTACAAATCGCTGATGCCATGGTTATCATTATGCTTTTCTCTGCATCCTTTTTTATGCCAACATATTAGAACAGTAATATTCACCTTCATGCTAGAGAGTACGTCTAACAACTAAATTATAATGATAAGCATTGTCACCCAGCCCCTTTCTTTATAGAGAAAAAATTGCTCAAAGTCTTCTGGAAGCGATGGGGATTTTCCACGACTGGACTGAATTCATCTAAAGAAATAGAATGTGAAATGTGCAAGGAGTTTATGCATTAAATGATAACCTTGAATCATTTGGGGAAGAAACTGTTGATAGGAAAGCCTCATAAAATGCATTCGTTCAGCCTTCCAGCCAAACCTTAATTGGGAATGAATTTCTCCCACAGGCTGTGCTTGGTAGTTGGTAGAATTTTAAAAAAGCAGATGTCGTTTCAGTCTAGGTGGGACCACTGCGGCTGAGAAACCTGGCATTCCACTCTGCAGGTAATAAGGGTGGAAAGGAAGGACCGGGGTGGAGGAACAAGCCAGAAACAAGCTTGGGACACATTTGAAGAAAACAATACCCTTGCATTAACACAGTGGTGCTGTACCAACGTGATAGGTGCAGAGACTGATTGCACAAATGGCGTAATGGGGGAACCTGGCTTCATCGCAGTCCCTCTTTTCAAAATACCTGGGGGTTTTCTTTTGCCCAAATGCTTGCGATACAATAGAGTGATATGGTTGCTTTAAACAGCTAATATAATAGCAGGCTCCACTGAGTAGAAATAGGAGGTCTAGGTAGTAACAGTAACAAAACAGTAACAATGTATGTCGGTAGGATGGCAACGGAAAGATATAGTCAATTCAAGACACTGCAATTTAAGATGTATCCTAACCTATAATAATGTGTCTACAGAAGGGAAGTGTAGGGGCAGAGGACTCTGGAAACAATGCCAGACGTGAAATGGTGAGAGGTTCTGAGCGTTTAGCTTGGAAGGAAGAAAACCAAGCAACAACAACTGTCTTCGCATGTGGGAGGAGCTGTTTGGAGGAAGGAGGAATGAACAGGTTTAATTTTAGGAAAGACAGATCGGAGCAAAGAGGGAGTAAACGTGGAGGGGAAAGCGGAGGAAGTAGCTAAGGAAGGAAGCGCCAAGGAGGTGATTTCTAGCTCAAGTCAAGGAATCCACTTTCTAAAACCAGCTTCCTCACAAACCAAAATGCTCACTAGTGGAAATAGCACTCTCCAGGCATAGACAGTTCTTTGTTGTCCACCAGAACGTAAACTCTGTGACCATTTGTCAGGACTTTGAGGAGAGAGTTCTGGCATCAGGCGGGATGTTAGTTGTCGAAGGTCTTATTCATCTCCGAGATTCTGGGTTTCTGTGATGGGCCAGACCTGAAATGGTCCCGCTAAGAACGTTGGTAGTCAGGGCGGGAGATAGAGCACAAGTACCTGAGCTCATTGATCAAAGTGGTTTTAAACAGATGCTGTGTGAAGCAGACCAAATCCCTTGGACAAATCTGTTGGGCAAATCCGCCATGATGACTGGTCCATGACCCCTGCTCTCACATTCTTTCCTTCCGTTTAACCACACCCTTAAGTACACCCTTGGGGCATAGTGTCCTTGATTTGCCCTGGAGATAAGACTGGGACACACACCTATTCTTAAACATTCTCCTCCTGGGTGGTCCCTCAGCTGGGCTCCCTCCCAGCCTCTAGGGCTATAAAAGCAAGTCTTAAGGGATGTGGGGGTTAGAGGGGGGCGGGCAGAATCTACTGGTTTTGTGGGTTTTGTGGGCACCCCAGATGTGCTTCTGCGCCCAAGTCCCCTTAATAAACCATTTCTCATCAAGCTGAACTTGTCAGTCTTTTTCTCTGGCCTTATGGCTCCTCAGGCCTTTGGAGGTCGTTTTGCATAGACTTCTCTTTCACAGAACAGACAGGCTACTCTAGAGGCATTAGTTAAAGCCCCAGAATGCCTCTCAGGGACAATTCTAGAGAAGGGACATTTCCCTAAAGAGTGGAGTCAGAGAGTAGGACTGGCAAGGTCCTCATGAGATGTGCTCCTTCTGTGACAAATATAAATGAGAAGAGTCACTTGGTCACTGGTAACAGCTCCCCTCAAAAATTCCAGGTGAGGCTCTGGGGAAAGGATGCCGAGCTAGGCAAAGGACAAAGAACAAAGACAGAGAAGGAAATATGGACTCAATCCGAACAGAGTGCTTCCTCCAGGGGCTGTCTGTGAGAATGGTTTGTCATTCTTGCACTATTTCAGTGCAAAGACTTAGGGAACACAGACGCACACACAGGATGGTGGTTCAAACTGACTGCTTCATCAGATGACAAAAAATAAAACTTTGGGGTGCCTGGGTGGCTCAGTTGGTTAAGCATCCAACTTCGGCTCATGTCGTGATCTCAGAGTTTGTGAGTTCGAGCCCCACACTGGGCTTGCTTCTGCCAGTGTGAAGGGTACTTCGGATCCTCTGCCCCCCCCGCCCCCCGCCCCTTCCCTGCTTGCACTCTCACAAAAATAAATAAAACATTAAATATATAAATATAAATATAAAATACATAAAAATAAAAATACATAAATATATTTTTATATATTATATACATTTATCTTTATATATGTTTTATATAGAATTATATACTATATATTATATATGTAATATATAATATGTATAATTAAATATAAAGTATATGTATTATGTATAAATATAAATATAAAATATATAAATATATTTTTATATATTATACACATTTATCCTTATATCTATGTTATATATAATTGTATACTATATATAACATATAATATACAATATATAATATATATAATATGTAAAACATTTATTCAGTTCAGTCCAAAATTTAATACATGGGGGCATAACATTTGTTTCAAAAACTTACTCTTTCCTTACTATACCAAGAACTCTTTGAGGTTTTTTGTTTTGTTTTGTTTTTGTTGTTTGGTTTTTTGGTTTCCCTGGAGTTTTGCAGAGCATCTGGCACATAGTAAATGTTGCAATAAATATTTAGTATACTAAACAGAAATGCGTTTTTTGGATGGTAGATAGGTTGAAGTACGTGGGCAAGGCCAATGACTCCAACTTTCCCTGGTCTTCTGTTGTCTCAGCGGAACCTCCCTCTGCTCTAGGTAGAGCATTATACTCTGAAGCACTTGATTCCGGCATATAGTCCTCTAGCACCTTCCGTGGCAACCTCAGTTGATTTGCTCACTCATTCGCTCAACAAATGTTTATCGAGCCCTTACTTGTGCTAAGCTAGCGCTGGGTTACAGATAAACAAGGCCAGTAAGATACCTGCTTCCTGCAACTCTCCTCCTGAGTCTGTGGTTGGGAGAGTCCCTAGGAACAATAAAACAGAAGAAAACAGTTTCTTTTTTAAATAACTAATTGAGATATATTGATATAGTGAATGAAAGCGACTTTTAAAAGAACTCAATCGTAGAACCTCTGTGATTCATCAAAAAGGTAAAATGATTACAATCAAACACCACTCCCACCTGATTTGACCAAGGCCATTGTTATAAATAGAAATCGTTCTATCAGATGTCTGGAGAATCACTTTCTCTATACCTGCCACCTGCTTGCTCATCAGCGATTTCGAACAGGTCGGCAAATAAGGAGATTTGAAAGGGCTGTGACAACCACACTATTGACAATCTGAATGTAAATTGGGTCATCTTGTTGCTCTATGGTTGGTACTCCTCTCATATCCTCAGACTAGCATGGCCAAAAGATGATAGAGGAATGGAAAGAGAAAGAGAGAGAGAGAGAGAGAGAGGTGAAAGAG
Source organism: Lynx canadensis (assembly GCF_007474595.2). Lineage (NCBI taxonomy): Eukaryota > Metazoa > Chordata > Mammalia > Carnivora > Felidae > Lynx > Lynx canadensis. The sequence goes on from NC_044303.2 coordinate 9,101,847, forward strand.
GGCAGATCCAGCAGACCTTGAAGACCAATTAAAACAGAACGGGCTGGCGGAAAAAAAGGACACTGTGGACAAGAAAGGAAAGAAGGAAGTGAGAAAGGAAGAAAAAGAGGAACTGAATTTTTTTCAGAACCATTCAGCTCTAGTTTGAACTTGCTGGAGAATAGACATTTCCTTGCTGTTGATCTGCGGGGGGCCACTGCAGTCGGCTGCCTGCGTTCCCAGGGAGTGTCCCCTGATGTTGGAGGCCAGTGATGGATTGAATGTCACCAGCTGGATTCTGCCCAGAACAAGGCGACGTTGACGCCAGGGTAGCCTGAGCGCAAAGGAGACCCAAACCCAGGAACAGATGGCAGAGACGCACTAAGTGTCTATACTCAATCCCTCTGAGATGTCTCCCTGGGAAACACTGTTTCCTCTTTCTCGATTGGTAAAGCAAGACATTATAATATTCTCCAATTGTCCCTACCTACGTAGGGTAGGTTTCGTAAAGGCAGCGTTAACAGTGAACTGGGCAAGGGCAAGGTCAGCTAAGTGCTGTTGAGACAAGAGGGCTGAGAAGCAGTGTAACCCACCCCCTCTCGCTGCATGGGGCTGGAGGAGTCCAGGAGGGACGACAGAGCCTTGTGCCTGCCTTACCCAAATATTGTAAAGATTGATATGATCGTGTTGGCAAACCGCTCCATGCTCCTGAGAGAAAGAGAGCTACAAGGATATGATTTTATTATTCATAACGCGGCGTGTGCTTCCCGTTGGAGAACTCAGATGCAAACTGCCTGAGGGTTGTAATTTCACTCCGCTCCTCCCCGCTCCTTCTGAGTTGGGGACTGGCAGCTTAGGTTTCTATATTTGAAAAATGAGTGCCTTCATTACTCCAATGCAGCAGAGAAGAACGACGGAGCAGAGAAAGTTCGACAAGAGCAGCTCTATTGCCCTGGTGATATTTGCCCCAGATGGGACAGTGCAGCCAGTAAGGGGGAAATCAGACCAACAATGAGCCTTGTCTCCACTGAGTCGGGATTCTCTGTAAGCAAGACACTGCTAAGCTAAAAAAAAAAAAAAAAAAAAAATCAATAGCAGGAGAAACAAGATCAAACCATGCCCGGGTTTCAATGCCTTGGGGAAATAACGGAGAGAAGGAAACTTTATTAAGACGATCCCGTCAACTCTACCCATTCCTCGGAGGCGTTTCTGCTTTAAATATTCCAGTCCATTTTGGAGAGTGGAGGCAGATTGATCTTGCGCTAAATGGACGTTTAGTTAGATATAAGATGTGTAACCAGAGATGGATTTTCCCGTGGAGGCGTGAGGGGGGAGCCCCTCCAACTCCCACTACGGACAGGTCCAAGACTCGCTGTGCTGCTTCATTGCCTGAGAAGAAACTAGAATGTTGTTCACAGTGCAACAGGGACACATCAGAAGAAAGGAAGAACAGGCATACATACATGACTTGGAGAAATGATGCGAGATGGGGCTTTTTTCCCTAGCTACCGTCCTTAAAGGAATCACAAACAAATGACCCTGTAACTTCTCAGTACTAACCCCAGAGCAAGGAAAAAACAACAACAACAAACAAAACCATTTTATTTTCTGGTCTTTCTCCTTTTTGTTTCACTCTTAATAAGCTCGGGACAGCTGTGAGGCGCTCCTCCACCCCCCACCCCTCCCCCGTTGTCCTGACACTTCACTGCAAAGCTCTAAAAATTGTCCGGCGTGTATCGTATTCAAGCTGGCGCAATCCAGCAATTTCTTGATTATTTGACTGGGGGCCTGCAACAGGTTCAATGCTTTCCTGAACACCGCGGAGTTCAGAAAAGAAAACTATTCTCTGTCCTTGTCCCGAAGGAGCCTACGGACTTGCCAACACGCAGGAAGTTGTTAGAGACTATAGCACAGGGGATTAGTAACCCAGCCCCCTAAAGCATGGGACGTAGGATACCTGCTGCTTCTCCAGTCTTGAGGAACAGTCCTGGGGCGCCTGGGTGGCTCAGCTGGTCGAGCGGCAGACTCTTGATTTCAGCTCAGGGCGTGATCTCAGGGTTCGTGAGACTGAGCCCCACGTCGGGCTCCCGCTGACTGTGCCCGGAGCCTGCTTCTGATTCTCTCCCTCTCTCTCTCTGCTCCTCCCCGGCTCACGTTCTCTCTCTCTCAAACAAACTTTAAAAAGAAAATTTAAAAAGAAAAGAAAAGAAAAACAATCCTGATGCTGATAAGACTCCTTTGCTGCCTCCCTGCGTCCTTCATTATGGTCCTGGGAATCCCACTGGGCCCAGTGCCCACCCAATTGCAAGGATGGTTTCACCTCCTTTCTTAGCAACTACGCTTGAGATAGGGAGTTTGTACCCAGCGGCAAACCTTTGTCCCCTCCTCCCCCAGGGCGGCCCCCAATCCTGTCCCATCCCCCATCTCCTGTTAGGGGTGTGTGCCGATCTCTTCTCTCCCTCAGAGACAAAGCTTCAGAGCGCTGACCTGTCCCATCTGCTGCCCCCAGGGATAAGAAATTGATTTTGTTCCCACGAAACAGATCGTTGGCTGACAGAAGGTCAGGTTCAACCCTCTAGGAAATGCAAGCAACAAGATGTATGAGCTCTGAACCCGAAATAGGAACGAAGGGGCTAACGCTTCTTGAGTTAGGAGGGCCTTCTGCTACATCGCTAAATGGAAAGAGAAGGTCAAGGGAAAATTTGGCGAAGGCAGATGAGGCCTTCAAAGGCTTGCTTTGGGATAACCATGGCCCCCTGTGCTTTGGGGGTGGGTTTCTTCATCCTCAGCCTGTCCAGAGCCAACACAACCCAGCAGCTGCTTTGCCCTCGAGAGCCAGATGTGAGATGTGAGCCACTCTCCGAGGACCCAGGCTGCTAAGCGGCCTCCTAGAAGTCCACCCCATCCCCTGGCCTGCACGGTGTCCTGGCAATGTGTCAGGGACCTGGGCCAACACCTCCCTTCCCCCGACCAAGCACCTGAGTGCCAGCATTTGAGTGGAGCCTGATGGGGGTAGCTGTTTCGGTAGCAGCAAGAGCCCCCGATCTGTTAAAACTATCAGCCTAGGGGCGCCTGGGTGGCGCAGTCGGTTGAGCGTCCGACTTCAGCCAGGTCACGATCTCACGGTCCGTGAGTTCGAGCCCCGCGTCGGGCTCTGGGCTGATGGCTCGGAGCCTGGAGCCTGTTTCCGATTCTGTGTCTCCCTCTCTCTCTGCCCCTCCCCCGTTCATGCTCTGTCTCTCTCTGTCACAAAAATAAAAATAAACGCTGAAAAAAAAAATTAAAAAAAAAAACAACAACTATCAGCCTTGAAAATCGCTTTCTAGGTAAAGAGTCGGAAGCCTCTTGTGCCTGCAGTTCTACCAGCCAGTCGAGGAGATTTGGTCCAGGTCTCCTTCGTAAAGTCTAGAGCTTTTCTTCCGCAACGGTCCAAGATCCTGCTCCGTTATTGCAGCCCAACCCGCATGCCACCTCCTCCGAGATGCCCTCGAAGACCGAGAGACACCCTCCCACCCCATACCTCATTTAACCCTGGCCCATTCCTGTCCCTGGTCATCCTAGCTAATGGCTCCGCAGTTTTGGTCCTTATCTCCCAGCCCTGTGTGTGTCCCCCGTGTTCCATTCCTCGCAGTGTCACCACACGCTGCTTGGCTGGAGGTGATGCTGGGCACAGCCAGCGGCAGCTTTTGATTGGCGAGGATACAACACTCGGCCTCCCCGGGCTCCTGGGTCGCTCAGTTGATTAAACATCTGACTGTTAATTTTGGTTCAGGTCACGATCTCATGGTTCTTGAGTTCGAGTCCTGTGTAGGGCTCTGTGCTGACGGCATGGAGCCTGCTTGGGATCCTCTCCCTTCCTTTCTTTCTGCCCCTCCCCTGCTCACGTTCCCTCTTTCTCCTCTCTTTTTCTCAAAATACACAAAATGCTTAAAAAATTAAAAACAAACAAACAAACAAACAAACAACACTGCCTCTTGCTATTTGGACCGGTTTGTTCCTGATGTGGAAGGTTGGGATCCAGGAGCAAATGATCAAGAAAGAATTCTTGAGATACCTTCGGGGCAAAAAGTGGTGCTGTTAAAGCAGAGGGACGGAACCAGAGGCAGAGAGAGTCGCACCGGGCTGCTTATATGCTTTCAAGTTGGGTGGGGGCTAGGGATAGTGTAAGTCTCTAAGGAATTCGGAAGCAGGGTTTCCAAGACCTTGAAGGACTAGCTGCTGTTAGGAAAAGGGCATTTACTACTGTCTAGTAAAACCTTGGGGTCATGAGACCCCTCGGGTGTATATCGGTGGGCCATACGCTTGGAGAATGATTGCTAACCTATACCTTGGGGGGTGGCGGTGGACGTAAAGGAAATTTCCAACGGGATTTTTATGTGTTTAAGACTTACCGGATCCCGGAGGTTGGGGCTAATGTCACACTAAGGTTGCCTTTTTACCCTTAGCAAAGTATTAACAGGAGGCAGATGAGTTCCTGGAGGAAGGTCAGGCTGCCTGTCTCAAGTAGTCGTCAATGGGCTGTGAGTTGTAAGGAAATTATTTTTTTCTTTTGCCTTTGTTGCTGAGTCTTGCTCCTGAGTCTCCCCCAACCTCTATGCTCTCCAGACATCTGGCTGATGCGTCGTCAGTGCTCCAACTTTGCCCTGGTCCCAGTCTCATTTCTTACTGGGTGCCTATTCCGTGGAGGGGAGGCGTATACAAAGATGAAACAGAGCCAGGGCCTCCCCCGCCCCCTTCTCCCCATAAGGGTCTGACCTGTCTCCTGCCGGGTTGGCATCTGCCCCAGGCTATAGAACAGGGGGAGTCGGTCCTATAAAGGCAGTGCCTTCCAATCCGCTTAGGCACACAAATCAAATCCTGCAAATAGGGCACTAAGAAGAAGAAGACACGTGGCCAACAAAGATCTGACAGCTCTTAGTGGACCACACACGGAACGTGAGTCAACTTGCTGCCGTGGTTTTAAGAGGCGTGAATGAGCTCCAGGTGAGCCGCCTGTAAGGGCTTCTGATGGTGCCCAGAGGAAGGCTCTCTTCTGCAGCCCCAGACTGCCCTTCTCACCTCACAAATGCGTGTCACTGGCCTCAAGGGACAGGCGAAAGGAAGTGATGGATAACTAGACAAGGCCGCATTTCCGATAATTGAAAGTGGAGAGAAGGACAAGCTAGCTCTCCGCTAAAGCATGCCTGGAGCACCGGTCCCCCGGGGGCCTCTTCTCAAGTCACCAGCTGAGCTCAGTCCCCTCTCCCCACCCCCAGCTCGTTCTCAACTGCTGTCCACGAGGAGAAAGGCAGGTGCCTTCATACCCTTTCCACTTCCCCTCCCCCAGCCTGCAGGCCCCGCCCAGTGGTGTCACAGCATTAAATAATCACTGGGCCCAGGTGGCCTCTGGTAGGGCTTTCTAGCAAACAGGCCACCTCTGACGAAAGCAGCCCAAACAGCTGAGCAGTTAGAAAGTGGCAGCGGTCACACGTTGTGTCAGCCCTGCAGGAAATGAGAGGGCGATAAATATTCAGCAGCCACACCTGCCCACCCCCAATGCAGCGAGATCTCTGAAGAGGATGCTTACCTCCAAATGGGTCCCTCTCCCCAGTGGGCGCCAAGCTACTTTGAGCTCAAACACTGATTGGCTGGGCTAAAGACAGGTTCATGGTGCACTGTGCCCAGGCGCCTGTGGGGGGGGGGCGGGCGGGTGGAGTGGGGGGGCACCTCTCAGCCACCCAGCCTTGGGACAATGTGGAGTCACCCTGGGGAAACCCCAGAGCAATTGCACCAGAACGCCAGGGGTGAGAGGGTGGGGTGGAACCCGGGAGTTAGGATTATAAAAAGAATCTTTTTAGACCTTTATTTGGAAATAATTTTAAACTTGCTGACAAGTTGCAAAGTAAAGCTAATACAAAGGATACCCATTCGTAGCATCTATTGGGAACATTTTAATCTATTTGCTTTATCATTTCTCTCTTTCTACACATACACACACACACACACACACACACACACACACAACATCAAAATTTTTTTCTGGTCCTTTGCCCCTAAATGCCTTGGTATGTATGTACTTCCTAAGAATGGGGACATCCTTCTATAGACGGTGATTAACTTCAATAAATTTAACATTGTTACAATACTTTTGGAATCAGTCTGTTTTCTCACACTCCAGGTGAGCTCCGTGTAAAGCCAAGTGTGAGAGGCACTGGTGTCACTAAAACTCCCCCTAGGATCTTGGTTCCTGGTGAAGTGAGAGAAGTGAGAGGATTCATTTTCAGAATTAGCAAATAAAAGCTGTGCTGTCTAGTTAACAACAGGTTTATAACCTATTGGAAATATGTACGAAAGGCCACACACACACACACACACACACACGATGGAGTCCCAAACCCTTAGACACTTCACTTCCTGGTTCTTCTTCCTCTCTTCATTTCACAAGCTTATTTTTTCGCGGGCTTTGCAATGAGCATGTGCCAAAGAACTGAAGTCTCTGTGTCACCTCAAGGAATGTACCTTTGTTCCAATCAGACTACTTTTTTTTGCCTTGCATGGGCACAGGCGACTTCCGGGCAAGACCGTAACCCCTATGGTCCTCAGCCAATGAGAAATCAGGGGAGGGACTTCACGCTAGGAGATAAATTGCCTGCTGTAACTGCCCAGAGTGTCCCCGTCCATGGGACACCGCTCTTGCAAGAACATTGATTAAAGCGTCACTTCACTGTGCCTCAAGTCTCCGTGTCCCTCCTTTGATTGGGTCAGTGGGCTTATATCTCACATGAAGGAAGCAGAAAGGAGGTTGATGGCCAGACTAGGTTTTCCAGCTCCCTTGGATTCCAGCAGAACAAACTGGCCCATGCACAAAGAAGATGCGGAAGAAGTCTGGGTCTGAGGTGTCACTCTCAAAAGCCACATTTCTGAGACCCTCCCCCTTTCTTCTTCCATCCCAGGGCTCCATTTCCCCCTGGGGGACCTCTCGTGACTGAGGCTTATTTGATAAGCAGCAAGTGATTTGTTAACAATCTAATGTAGTGCAACAGCCTACTGAGAAATGACCATGAGCTTGGTTCATACTACTTTGGACTTTTATAACCAAAATAAGTATGTCCCCTTCCTTACAAATCATCCTCCCAGCCTTTGAAGAGGAGTGTGATGGTTATAACTGTATGTGTCAACTTGACTGGGTCACAGGGTGCCCGGTATTTGGTTAAACATTATTCAGGGTGTCTGTGAGGGTGTTTCTGGAGATTAACATTTGAATCCGTAGTCCGAGTAAAGCAGATTGCCCTCCCCAATCATTCGACCCAAGGACGGCCTGAATAGAGCAAAAAGCTGGGTAAGGGAGAATTCACTCTCTGCCTGACTGTCTCAAGCTGGGACTCAGCCTTCTTCTGCCTTCAGACTTGAACGTAGACTGGAACTAACATCAGCTGTTCTGGGCCTCCAGCTTGCAGACTGTAGATTTGGGGAGTTTTCAGCTTCCATAACCACAGGAACCAGTGAATCCAGACTGATACAAGAAGTGAGCTGGAGTTTTCCAGAAGAGAAAGAAATGGGGTAGAGAAAGTTGAAGAAGGATTTTCCAACCTGGAAGGTGGTAGTTGGATATTCAGAGATGGGATGGTGGGTTGTAGGCTCTTCAGGGAAGTGACCTCCTCAAAGGTAAGTTCTTTGAGGTGGCACATTCTCAGGTAGGGATGGCTGGAAAGGGCTGGGCAGAGAGTGCCAGGGTCCTGGGACCCAGGTGAAGATCCTCTAGGGCTGAGCCTGGCCCAGGGTGGATGGAGCTACCACACAGGCCTTTAAGGAGCCACTCTGGCTTGGCTGGAAGCCAGGCAGGTGAATATCTCCAGGCAGAGCCAGAGGGAAATGCAGGACCAGCTCTACCGGCAGTCTAGGTGACATCCAAGAGATGTGGCGGGATGAAACACGTTAAAACCTCAGGTATCTTATATACCCTTGGGAAGGCAAGGAGACCAGAGAATGACCCATACTGGATTTCCAGTTTTCCCTAAGTGTCAAGAAGTAATTGACATCCGAACATGCATATAGGGCCCAAATTCATCTCCGTGTCCCAGTGTTTCTCTGGGGGAATGGTATAGAACAATTCCTCTTCCTCATAACATTCCTTTAGATACTTGAAGATGATTGGGAGTATTTCACGAACTGTTGTTCCCTGGGAGAGAAAGTGAGCTCAGAATCCTCTGAAATGGATTGTATTTGCAAAAGGGCATTTTTCTGAGGAGGGAATCCCATAAACTTGATCAGATCCTCAAAAGGAGTTGGACCTAAAAAAAACAACATGCCATTGTGGGAGAATGACTGGAATCGGTAATTCCTTCATTCACTCAACAAGTATCCGTGGCACCTCCCACACCTCGGGCACTTAGCTCCAAGTAGAATACTGCGCACACAGTGGCTCCTACCCCTAGACTTTGCTCCAACCGTGTGTGGTCTGTGCTGCTTCTTCACAACTGGCCTCATTGCTGTCTCTCCACCCTAGAGTCTCAGAGCTTCTCATGGCCAAGCCCAGAGCAAGCGTTGGCTCCAGGAGGTTGAAATTTCTGACTTCCATCCTGACTTCACCTCCCCCTGAGAACACCTTGAGGCTTCTGTCAGAAAATATCCCTAGTGAGGCATTAGCAGTGTTCCTCCTGCAGTCTTCCTGGGATATTGGGAAGGGTGGAGAATCCTCACCAGACCAGGAGCAAATCTCCACTGGTGAGACTGCAGCCTGGTGAAGCGTGGGTGGGGGAAACTCTGGTGGAATCAGGCCTCCCCAGAACCCCACATTGGGTCACCTGGATGGTGTCCTTCTCCTCCTGGGGCCCCTGTGTCTCTGTCAGTTCACACCAGCTGCTCCACAGTGCTTCAATGCCCACCCACCGCTCTTCCTCCCCATCTTTGGCATGCTGTCAACCCCTGCTCAGTTGCCTTCTTTCCACTGTCGGCCCACACAAAGCCCGCTACCCTCTCTTCAAACCCTCACTCAGGGTCCGCCTCTGAGTTTGCAAGGTCTCTGGGGCCTGGTCTCTCTCTCACCTCCATGGCTTCCCCGATCTCCTTTCACCTCCATACCATCTTATAGCCTGTATTTTGTACTTAGTAACTTATTTTTCTTGAATTCTTTAATTGCTTCCAATGGGAAGGTCTTACCTGCCCTAATGAAATGATTAACTTATAGGAGTATTTTTTTGCTTTCATAATTGAGATGGGTTTTTTGTTTGCCTATCAGCACAAAGACTTTGTGAACAATACACACATACTCCAAGTACTAGAATCCAAAAAGTCACAGGGTTGTAACACTTTTCTTTTTTTTTTTTTTTTTTTTTTTTTTTTTTTTAAATTTTTTTTTTTTCAACGTTTATTTATTTTTGGGACAGAGAGAGACAGAGCATGAATGGGGGAGGGGCAGAGAGAGAGGGACACACAGAATCGGAAACAGGCTCCAGGCTCTGAGCCATCAGCCCAGAGCCCGATGCGGGGCTCGAACCCACGGACCGCGAGATCGTGACCTGGCTGAAGTCGGACGCTTAACCGACTGCGCCACCCAGGCGCCCCTGTAACACTTTTCTAAACAACTACCTCAGATGCTTTCTAGCTTAAGTTTGGAGAAAAATCTCCCTTAAAAAGAAGCTATTAACAACCAGTATTTTCAAATGTGGACTAGTTGTTTACTCTAAGGTCCCACTAATGTACAATTTCATATGAGGCACCTCACATATTTACAAGTCTCCAATTTGTTACAGCAAACTAATAAAGTGGTTGGAAAAATATTATTGTGCCTCTACAAAAGACATTACAGATAGCACTTGACTCTGCTGGGAGAGCCAAAATCAGGGAGCGGTTTTGTTCAAAAAGCAACTGTAAAAAAAAAAAAAATAGCTTGGGTAGAGAAAATAAGTAATTTAAAATGCTTGAGACATGTCAAATGCAAGATTGAGACTTCCAATTACCATTCAGTTATGCTTCACATTATAGGTTTAAAAACAACTGCCCCCATCCCATCAGTTTATGGAATGTTAGGTTGACACATCAAAGACTGTCAAAGACTGTCACGATTCAATAGCCTGCTATGTTTTAGTTGAACAGAAAAACAACCAGCTAGGATGTAATTTCACCTCTTAAAAAGCTTTTGCACTTAGCTAAATAGAAAAAAAAAAAGTGGGGGGTGGGTGGGAGGGGACAAAGTACGTGATGATTAACTTTATGTGTCAACTTGGCTGGGCTATAGTATCCAGTTATGTAATCAAACACTAATCCAGGTGTTGGCTGTGAAGGTATTTTGTAGATATGGTTAATATCTACAGTTCGTTCTCTTTAAGTAAAGTTGATTACCCTTGATAATGTGGGTGGTAACTCATCCAATCGCCTGAAGGTTTTAAGAGAAAAAACTGACATTTCCTGAAGAAAAAGAGATTCTGTCTGAAGACAAGATCATTAGTTTCTGCCTGAGTTTCCAATCTGTTGACCTGCATTACAGGTTTCAGACTTGCCAGTCTCCATAATCATGTGAACAGATTCCTTTAAATAGATTTCCTAGCCATAAGAAATCTTCCTAGAACTCTGACTGATACCAGGTAGAATTTATTCCTTTTTAGAACTACAAAAATATCTGCATTTATGAAAGAGCTTATAAAAATATTCCCCCAAAGAGATTGTACAACTGGTAGATTTAAGGTCTAACATATAAATGATTACATTAAATGTAAATGGTTTAATTATACCAATTAAAAGACAGATTTGGCTGAGTGGTTAAGACACATGACCCAACCATATGCTATCTACACTAAATTTACTTCACATGTAACAATATAGGCAGGTTAAAGTAAAAAGAGGAAAAAAAAATATATTTTGCAAACACTCAAAAGAAAGTAGGAGTGGCTATACTAATGTAAAGTAGATTTCAGAGCAAAAAAAAAAAATCAAAAACAGAGAAGAATATTATATAATGACAAAAAAGGTCAATCCATCAAGAAAATATAGGGATCTTTAATGTGTATGCACTAAACAACAGATCTGCAAAACATATGAAGCAATAAATGATGGAATGGGATGGTGTAATAGACAAATCCACAATTACAGTTGGAGACTTCAACACCTGTCTTGCAACAATTGATAAAGTGACTTGGCAAAAAAATCAGCAGGATGTATAAGAACTAACAACATCATCAACCAATAAGTGATGACATTTATAAGACACTTTATCCAATATCAGCATTATACACATTTGCTGCCAGTGCTTACAAAATATATACCAAGATTGACAATATTCTAGGTATAATATAAATCTCAACAAATTTATAAGAACCGACATCATATGAAGTGTGTTCTTTGACATCAATGGGCTCAACGAGAAGTCAATAACAGAAAGATGATAGAAAAACCACTAAACACTCAGAAACTAAACCACACACTTCTAAGTAATCCCTGAGTCCAAGAGGAAGTCTCAAAGGAAATTAAAAAATATACCGAACTAAATGAAACAAAAATAAAACTTATAAAAATCTGTGGAGCACAGAAGAGCAGGGCTGAGAGGAAAATTTAGCACTAAATACATACTTTAGGAAAGAAAAACGCCTCCAATTAATAATGTAAATTTCCATCTCATGAATCTAGATAAAGAGTAAAATAAACCTAAAACATGCAGAAGAAACACTAAAAAGTAGAAATCTATGAAATTGTAAAAAGAAATAAAACAAAAAGCCGGTTCTTTGAAAAGATTAATAAAATTGGTGAACATGTAGCAAGACTGACAAAGAAACACAAGAGAATATGCAAATTACCAACAGCAGGAATAAGCAAGAGATAACGGCACAAACCCCACAGATATTAAAACGATAAGGGAATACTACTAACAGTTCTAAATACACCAAAACTTGACAGCTTTGATGAAATGAACCAATTCCTTGAAAAAGATGAACTACCACAACTCATTCAATATAAAAAAATTTGAATAACCCTATAACTATTAAGAAAAATTCCTCCCAAAAGAATATATGGGCCCAGATGCTTTCATTGGAGAACTCTACTGAGTATTTAAAGAATTAGGCCCAATTCTCCTAGAAATAGAACAAGAGGGAGGACTTCTCAATTAATTTTACGCAGCTGGTATTACTCTGATGCCAAAACGAGACAAAAACAGTACAAAAAAGAAAACAATAGTTCACCAATATCCTTGGTGAATATATGTGAAATATATGTTGTGAATATATATATGTGAAAACCCTTAACAAAATACCGGCAAATAGAATTCAGAAATACATGAAAAGAATTATACCCCATGACCAAGGGAGAGTTTGTACCTGGCTAGTTCAATATTAAAAAATCAATCAGGGAAATCTACCATAATAACAGATTAAGAAATGAAAATCTCATGACAATATCAATTGCTGTAGCTAAAGCATTGGATAAAATCCAATACCCATTCATTATTTAAAAAAAAAAACTTAGAAAAATAGTAATAAAGAGGAACTTATTCAACTTGCTGAACACTATTTGAAGAAAACCTACAGCTAACATTATATTTGATGATAAGACATGTAAGAAAGAAACACTGAATGTTTCCCCCTAAGACTGGTAAGAAGGCAATAAGTCTTTCATCTGTCTTATTCAAGATCTATTCAATGTAGTATTGGAAGTTCTAGTCAGTGCAATAAGACAAAAAAAAAAAAGAAAGAAAGAAAGAAAAAATAAACGATGTAGATCAGAAAGCAAGAAGCGAAACTGTCCCTACTTGCAGAGGACATAAATGTCCACACAGAAAATCCCAAGAAATATATTTAAAAATCTCCTAGAGCTAATAACTGAGTTTAGTAAGGTTCGACGATCGAAGATAAACTTACGAGAATCAATTGTATTTCTATGTACTCGCAATGAAGATATGCACACTAAATTTAGAAATATAATACCATTTACAACTGCTCAAAATGTGAAATACTTACATAATCTAACAAACTGTCTATAGAACTTGTATGCTGAAACCTACACAGCACTGATGAAAGAAATCAAAGACCTAAATAAGTCCAGAGACATATTATGTTCATCGATTAAAAGACGCAGCATAGTAAAGACGTCAATTATCTTCAAATTGGTATACAGGTTTAATGCAATTCCTTTCAAAATCCCAGCAAAAGTTTTTATAGATATAGATAAGAATTTCCTGATTTATATAGACATGCAAAGGAATTAGAATAGCTGAGACCATTTTGAAAAGGAAGAATACAGTAGAAAGAATCAGTCTACCCAAATTCAAGACTTATTATAAACTTACAGTATTCAAGACTGCGTATGTTTAGCAGAGAGATAATCATAGTGGTCAACGAAACAGAATAGACAACCCATAAATAAACTCACAGTAATATGTCCAGCTGATTTTTCACAAAGGTGCACAAGCAATTCAACATAAAAAGATAGCATCTTCAACAAATGGTGCTGAAGAAATTGGATATGCAGTGGTAACTAACCAACTAACTAACTGAATGAATGAATGAATGAATGAATAGACAGTAACCAACATCTTACACCTTATACAAAAATTTGTTCAAAATAGGCAAATAAGATGACACATTTACATTTGTTGATCTTTGCATTAAAAAAAACCTTGGGGGGGGTGCCTTGGTGGCTCAGTCGGTTAGGCATCCGACTTCGGCTTGGGTCACGATCTCACGGTTTGTGGCTTCGAGCCCCACATCAAACTCTGCTGACAGCTCGGAGCCTGGAGCCTGTTTAAGATTCTGTGTCTCCTTCTCTCTCTGCGCCTCTCCAACTTGTGCTCTGTCTCTCTATGTCTCTCAAAAAATAAATAAATGTTAAAAAAAAAAATAAAAAAAATATATGTTAAAAAACAAACCTGGAAGAAACAGTGTTCTATGGAAGCAGACAGTGAACAGATGAACAAAGTTATAGTTAGTTATAGTTAGATTTATAAAAATTTATAAATTTTTATTTTGTTCTAATTTTTGAACTGTATAAATGTTATTACTTATCTAAAAAATTAAATTTAATTAAAATAAAAAGTTACACTACAAAGCCAATTAAAATCTGTTCAAAAAAAGTTACCTCAAAAATGAATCGTGGATTTAAAGCTAAAATGTAAAACTGTAAAACTTTTTGAAAAAAAACATAGGGAAAATCTTTGGGGTCTAGGGCTAGGCAAAGATTTTTTTAGATTTGACACCAAAACACAATCCTTAGAAGGAAAAATTGATAAATTGTACTCAGTCAGGATTAAAAGTGTTTGCTCTTTGAAAGCCTGTAAGAGGATGAAAAGATAAAATACACACTATGAGAAAATATTTGCAAATCTGACAAAGGACGAATATCTAGAACATATAAAGAACACTCAAAACTCACCAATAAAGAAGCAAACGATCCAATTAGAACATGGGCAAAAGACCTGAAGAAATATCTTACTAAAGACATTTGCCATATATGGCAAATAAACACATGAAAAGATGTTCGGTGTCATCAACAATTAGAGAAATGCAAATTAAAACTGCAGTGAAATATTACCACATACCTATCAGAACAGCTAAAATAAAAAAAGTGACAACATCACATTGGAATCAATCTAGATGTCCTTCAACGAGTGGATGGTCAGACAAACTTTCTGGAATACTATTGGGTTATGTAAAAAGAACAAACTATGTATACACAATACTGTATATCTAGGTAAATACCCAGAGAATCATGGTGAGTGAAAAAGTCAGTTCTGAAAGTTTGTGGGTTATATGATTTCATTTCTACAGCATTCTTGAAACCGCAAAATTGTGGAAATGGCGGACGGATTAGTGGCTCCTGGGGTGGGGAGAGGGGCAAAAGGGACGTGGGCATGGCTGTAAAACAGCGACACCAGGGTCCTCGTGGTAATGGAACCGTTCTATATCTTGACTGTATCGATGTCAATATGCTGGTTGTAGTATCGTACTAACTGTCATGCAGTTTTGCAAGATGTTTCCATTGGGGGAAACTGAGTGAAGAACATGAGGAAATTCTCCGTGTTATTTTTTATAACTGTGTGTGAGTCTACTATTATCTCAAAATAAAAATTAATTTAAAAAATTGAGGAGCCTAAACAACCAGAATGAGTAGACTGTCCAAAAACTTTTCGTTTTGCTAGAGTTTTGCTTCGTAATACTGTTTGAGAGAATAGCATTTGCTGACCTTTAGGTATTGTTTTAACTAAATTGTAATTTCATTTTCACAGAGTTGGTTACCTTCCTAGAATATCCATGTTTTGGTTTCACTCGTAGTATCTTTAAGGGAACCTAATTAATTAGCCTTCAATCCAATGAGATAGAAGATAAATGCTGGGGATGTCATTTTAAAATATACATAGGGGCACCTGGGGGACTCAGTCAGTTGGGCATTTGACTCTTGATTTCGGCTCAGGTCATGATCCCAGAGTCATGGGATCAAGCCCCACATCAGTCTCCATGCTGAGCATGGAGCCTGCCTGAGATTCTGTCTCTTCCTCTGCCCTTCTTCCCCACTCATACTCTCTCTCTTTTCCCCTAAAATATCAGCCGCAAGACACCGTAGAAAATCAGCACTTAGAACGGACACTTCCACTGGGGTTTTCCAAAGAGCTTCCTGAGGTCTCTAAATTAGAAGCACCACAGGGAGGAATACCTGCTTGTGACACGCATAAGTGTGTCACACATTTTTATTTCTAACATCAGTTTTCTAAAAGGATTTTGTTCCCAGCTTCTCTAGCTTCTCACTCTGAGGGGTATGTCCTGGGATGGTCAAGAGGTGAGTGACCCAGAAAACCAAAAGAACCTTATTTGTTTGGCAGAAGAAGTCAACAGCCTTAGCGGGCGTTAATCAAACCTCGTCGTTTCTGTGAGAAACGTGTACAGAGCTTGTTTTCTTATGGCGTGTCCTATTTACTATTTGATATTACAGTGTGTTTGAAGCCCTACTACTCAACTGTATCAAGGGTGGGACATTTTCCCTTGCACGTAACCTATGAATCCTTGCATTTGAAGTTGGTCAGTCTGCCAGTCGGCATGTGGCCTAGACATTCACTCCTGTTACGTCATTCACCAGTGGCTGGAATGAACGTGGTCTTGGCACTATATGGAATCCGTGACCACTATATGGAATACGTGATGTGATTCTTAGAAATCTGATAAGGATTCTACTTTAAAAAAAGGTATCTCTTTCTCAACTCAGAAAGGCTTCACACACCCAACTTAAAGACAATGCAGTGAAAGCATTAATAGGAAACATTAGGGGCTTAAATCTAGGTGTTCTGATCCCAAGGCTGTCTGACTCTCCCTTTAGGTGACTTTCAGAATTATCCTACTTAGGGCAATTCTTTGTTTCCTCCTCTGGGTGTACTTCTTATCTCAGAGGCTGATTACAAAAATTTAGTCGGATAATACATGCAAAAAACTTTGTAAACTCTAAATCCCTTCACAAATGTGAAGTGTTTCTGTTGAAGTTTAATATCTCGTTCTCTCCTACATTGCTTCATTAAGAATCACCTGGGAGAGTTTAGTGACTGCCAGTAACTTCTTCCCTTCCTCTCTTCTCCTTCCCTTCTTTTTCTTCCTTTGAAGACAATGGCATGGCCAGGGCCAAAGAGGCAGTGGCTGAAGAACAATATCAGGGCTTGAAGCCGAGAAGCTGTCAAGACTAAGGTGACCAGTGTGGTCAGGAGATTGGTTATAGAGAGAGAGAGAGTGAGAGAGAGAGACTGGGAAAATATCGAATAGATTGAGGATTACAGAAGCGAGATTTATATTCATTCCACAGAGGACTCACAGATATGGTGAGAAGGAAGCCTAGAAGGAACCTTGAGGTGTTGAATGGAAATTAGACGTACTGGTGAGACAGGACAGTTTTAAAGTATATATCCATGGATATGTATGTGTATATGTGTGTGTGTGTGTGTGTGTGTGTGTGTGTGTGTGTTTTCTAACTCTGAACAGTAAGACAGCCTAGAACCAATGACACCTTTGTAGCAATGACACCTTCACAGCAATGAGTACAATGAGCTTTTGATTTCTAAATACTAAAAAGGTTCCCGAGATCTTTGGAGATAAGGCTGGTTCCAGGGTTAGGGCCTACAAAGAATTGGAAAGTCTGAAACGTTTTGCCCAGAAGGTAAGGAGATATTATGCGGACATGTCAAGAGAATCTAGGAGCCTGCATGAAGGGACTCTCACTGGCCAAATCTAGAAAAATTGGATCGTCAAAATATATAATGATAGAAATGGATTATAGTCCTTTCAATTAAATAGAATACATGAGTCCCTAAATAAATAAACAAAAAAATGGGGTAAAGGGAAAATTCTTTCCTGTAGTAGAATGACAAGAAAGGGAGAAGAAATGATGGAGTTAGAAAATCACCATTTGGCAACTCCAGTGGCCATGAAAAAGCTCTTCTCTGCAGAGTTCCAACTGCAGAGAACATAACTGACCTATAGCTCTAGATGATGTGTTCTGATAGCAATGGCCTAGTTTGCTGAAGTCCTGTGTTTTTAGTCAATGGCTGTGAGAAGAGGGGATACGAAGGCAGCCTTCTTCCCAGGACGCATGGAAGTCTTCTGATGGGTAACTTTGACTCAAGGAGTCCCATGGCTTTACTAAAATTTCCTTAGAACTGTACCACAGGCTGTTTTCCTCCCTAGCTTTCCTTCCTTCCCTCTTTTCTCTACTATGATTAAACCATTCCAATCTGGCATCTCCCCAAGCCTCCTCTGGCTCTGGCCTTCGCCCACTCACCCTCACAGGAGTCTCCCCAGTGCATCTCTTGCACTCTTTTGAACATCTAACCCTGTCTTGGTGTCTGCTTCTCAGAGAGCCCTAACTAACCCAGAAATCATCACTGGAGTATTAATTCGGGTGAGAGGCACCAATGGGTGGAGGTTTAAGCTTTGATGAGAAACATGACGCTGACATAAGTCTTGGATTGTCTTCCTAAGTCGTTACTTATCAAGCATAAAGGGAAAATGGTGCCTTTATAATGGAGGAGGCCGACAGACTTCAACCTGACCAGGTGATGAAGGTTAATGTCACCAGTGGTGGGACGGGTTGATGTGTGTTCTCTGATGTGTGAGAGGCGTGAAGAATCACTTCTGTGGTATTCCCATCCAGCATGGATGGTTTGAGTCTGGTCATGAGGGAACATTCATGGACCCCGTTTGGGGACATGCTACAGAAAAAAAGCATGAAGCTCACAAAGGTAAGGAAAGACTGAGGGAAGGTTTCAGATTGAAGGAGATTAAAGAGACATGATCATTAAACGTAACATGTGATTCTGAATCGGATCCTTGACCGGAAGAAAAGAAACACGGTGAGACCAATTGGGAAGATTTGAATGGGGCTGTGGAATGGATAACAGTGTTGAACCAATGTTGACTTCCCCTTTGGTAGGTTGTATACTAGAGAGGTGTCTGTGCTTTGGAAAATACACGGGGGAAGGCTTTCAAATAGTTCAGGAAGGGGATGGTCGTTAATAAAGGGTACAGACACACACACACACACACACACACACACACATGCTCACATAAGAGCAAATAAGGGGAGTGTTAATAATCAGGGGTATCTGGGTGAAGAGAGCGAGGGAGCTCTTCATGCCGTTCTTGCATCTTTTCTGGAAACTTGAAATGATTTCAAAATAAATTATGAAAAATACATTAATAAAATATCGGTGGCCAGGTCCTGACCCAGGCCAGTTCAATCAGGAACTGCCAGACCACCCGGGCATTCTTTTTCAAACTCCCCTGAGGTCTCCAGCATGTGCTGGAGTGGGAACCACAGCCTCGCCACCTCAGCCGCCATCTACACTGACGTAATAGTTGTCTTCCATCTGGAAACTACGACGGGCCCAGGCCCTGCAACCAATTCAGTCTCCATCTGGGATGGTTTGAGAAGCTCTAGACCAGTGACTAAGTTTAGCAGTCCTGTTACCATCAGCCTTGTTCTGCCCTTGATGTTTGAAAGTGGGCTGGGCCTTGGCCTTATGATGTCCTCTTGCCTCGTATCCCAGTGACCAGCGCTTTCTTTTGGCTCCCTCGGGCCCCATTTCCTAGTTCTCCCAGGGACCAGAATCCCATTCCTATTCTCCCCGAGAGGGCGAGGGACTGTACCACCAGCTGTCAAGGCCCTTGGATGACAAGTGTCTTCCGGCCTGCCCATTCCCTCACTCAGCCGGAAGTCTTTTGCTATTCTCCAGCCTGTTCTGGGGCACCCCTGCTTTCCCCTTCTGGGCCTCTGCATGCCACTGTCTAAGCTCCTCCATGCCACCTGTCACAGACACTGCCCACCACCTGCCACTGAGATCCCCTCCAGAACATCTGCCTCACAAAATTAGTTAATGCCCTGCACACATTCCCACAGCACTCTGCATATTCACTGCCAGACGCGCCTCACATTTTAGTGTTTAATTGTCTGCTTTATGCAGTAGATTAAATTCCACGAGAGAAACAGCTACGTCCTACTCATTGCTACATGCCCAGTACCTATTTAGCATATGGCCCCAAGTCCATAGTAGGTACTTGGTAAATATTTGTGGAATGAATGAATGAATGAATGAATGTCTAGTGTCCAGAGCCAGCCTGACCCTCTTTAGCATGATCAGTCTCATCACCAAATATCACCATTCGCATATACTTGGACACAAAGCACGATGGGACCACAGCAAGGTCAGCGCTTGGGGAAGCCTGGGGTTTAGTTCCCCAAAAGGCAAGGATCTGCTGACTTTTTCGGCAGGCGTGGTGAGCCAGTCTTTCAGGAAGAATATGGCAAGGCGCCTTTAAAATCTCTCTTCTTGAAACCAAGAAGACAGTGACACCACTGGAGTGAGGGGGCATCCCACCATGACAGAGCATCTTCCGCATCTGTAGTGATCTACAAAGGGTGTCTCAAGGATCTTAATTAAAATGCAGATTAGAGACTTCTCCTAAGGCCTGTTGAATCAGAATGTCTGACCCTGGGGTCCAGGGAGCTCTCTCTCTCTGTCTCTGTCTCTGTCTCTGTCTCTCTCTCTCTCTCTCTATATATATATATTTTTTTTTTTTTTTAAGTAGGCTTCATGCCCAGTGTGGGCCTGAACTCATGACCCCGAGATCAAGACCTGAGCCGACATCAAGTGTTGGATGCATAACCAACTCGTGACCCGGAGATCAAGACCTGAGCTGAGATCAAGAGTTGGATGCTTAACCAATGGAGCCACCCAGGTGCCCTAGGGCTCTATATTTTTAACAAGCTTTATGTTAAAGCTGCATTTGGAGAAATTCTGAGTAGAATGAAAGCAGAATCCACTTTCTTCAAGATGGGATTCTGGCATGAGTCAGGTTGGATAGCCAGACTCTAGCCATGAGCTGGGGGGGATTTGAGGTTGTTTGTGGAGAGCCTGATAAAGAATTTGAAAGCAGGAGGACTTTTTTTTTGTTTTTGGTATGTGTATGTGTATTTTGATTTTCTTGAATGCTTTTATTTATTTTCACCTTGATTCTTTTTCCTTAAAAAAATTAATAGACTTTATTTTTTAGAAGAGTTTTAGATTAAAATATTTTTTTTAATTTTATTTTTGAGAGAGAGAGAGAGAGACAGAACACGAATGGGGGAGGGGCAGAGAGAGAGAGGGAGACACAGAATCCGAAGCAGGCTCCAGGCTCTGAGCTGTCAGCCCCTGTGCAGGGCTCGAACCCACTAACCGTGAGATCATGACCTGAGCTAAAGTCAGAAGCTTAGCCGACTGAACCACCCAGGAGCCCCTAGAAGAGCTTTAGATTTACAGAACAATAGAACAGACAGTATGAAGTTCCCATGTCCCCTTCCTCCCCACCACAGTTGCCCCTATTATTAACAATATGTGTCGCTGTGGTACACTGATTGTAACTAATAGTTGTAATTAACGAACCGATACTAAAACATTATTATTAACTAAATTCCATAGTTTCCATCAAGGCTCACTCTTGGTGTTACACATTCTGTGGGTTTTGACAAATGCATAATCTCAGATATTCATCATGGTAGTATCGTGCAGAAATATTTTCACAGCCCTAAAAATCTGCTATGGTTCACCTACTTACCCCTCCTCCCTCCCCTGCAATCCCTGGTAACCACTGATCTTTTTACTATCTCTCTAGTTTGGCCTTTTCCAAAATGCCATATAGTTGGAATCATACAAAACATAGCCTTTCACTGAGGGTTGATGGGGGGTGGGAGGGAGGGGAGGGTGGGTGATGGGTATTGAGGAGGGCACCTTCTGGGATGAGCACTGGGTGTTGTATGGAAACCAATGTGACAATAAATTTCATATTAACAAACAAACAAAACATAGCCTTTCTAGATGGGCATCTTTCACTTAGCGATATACATATAAGTTCCTTCCATATCTTTTCATGACTTGATAGCTCATTTCTTTTTATCGCCGAATATTATTCCATTGTAAATATGTGGCAGTTTGCTTATCCGTTCATTTATTGAAGGACATCTTGGTTGCTTCTAGTTTTTGGCAATTATGAATAAAGCTGCTATAAACATTTGTGTGTAGGTTTTTGTATAATTATGTCTTCAACCATGTTGGGTAAATACCGAGGGGAGTGATTGCTGGATTGTACAGGAAGACTATGTTTAGCTTTGTAAGAAAGTGCCAAACAGTCTTCCAAAGTGGCTGTACCATTTTGCATTCCCACCAGAAATGAATGAGAGTTCCTGTTGGTCCATAGCTTCACCAGCAATTGGTACGGTCAAGTTTTCAGATTTTTGCCATTCTAAGAGTTGTCCATGGATCGTTAGTGTTGACCCTTGTTTCATTTCTGTTACGAGTAATTTCACTGATTTTTCAAAGAAACAGCTTTTATTTTCATTGATTCCTGTTTTCAATTTCATTGTTTCTGCTTTACTTTTTATTTATTTTTTCCTTGGTCTCAAGTTTATATTGTTCTTCTTTCTCTACTTTTCTAAGATGAAAGCTTGGATAATTAATTTAGGTCTTTCTTCTTTCCCAATATAGACACTCAATACTATAGGCTTCCTGCATTTTCATCTAGTTCAAAATATTCTGAAATTTCTCTTTAGAGTTTTTCTTTGATTCATGTGATAATTGGATGTGTGTTGTTTAATCACCAACTATTTGGGGATCTTCCAGCTATTTTTATGTTACTGATTTGTAGTTTAGTTCCACTGTGGTCTAAGAGCACACTTTGTATGATTTATATTCTTTTAAATTCGTTAAGATGTGTTTTATCGCCCTGAAGGTGGTTTATCTCGAGAAATGTTCTACACAAGCTTGAGAAGAGTGTATATTCTGAGGTTGTTAGATGAAGTGTTCTATAAATGTCAGTGAGATCCAGGTGATGAGCCTTGGAAATCAAGCCCACAAGACAAAGTCCCTGGCTGGTATGTGGAAAC
Source organism: Lynx canadensis (assembly GCF_007474595.2). NCBI lineage: Eukaryota > Metazoa > Chordata > Mammalia > Carnivora > Felidae > Lynx > Lynx canadensis. Next base: position 9,124,182 of record NC_044303.2, read on the forward strand.
CACTCATGTCCTTCCTAGACTGAATTGAACATTCATTGAAGGGGAAAGGAATGACAAAGACCCAAAGAGGTACCAGAATTGATAGTACCTTCTGGAATCCGGGCATCTTGGAATTGCCCCTGTCATTTGCCAGGTCCACTAGTAAACCCCAAACATTTCCTTTATCTTCTCTTATGGACTTGTATATCTAGACGTAGTCTCGCAAAACAAAAATTTTATGAGGGCAGAAGTCAGGCCACTCCACCCACGGGCTCAGGGTTGGCTTCGGTGAGGACAGCAGCTCCACGTCCTACAATGTTCTACTGCAATCTACCATGGAGATCTTGGGAGGCCTGTCTGAAGCTTCCAGACTGGCATACCTCAGCTCCCCCCCTCCGCCCTGCACTGTAAAATCCTTGAAGCTGATGGCTGCTACCCCAAGGGGAGCAACCCTACTATTCTTTTGCAAGGGCAATAGCTGAATAGCATTGCATGAGAAGGAGGGGACTTAAATTCTTGCGGATGCAACGAGAAAGATGAAATACAAATGTAAACATTTTAAAAATATTCAGCATAAGAGTCAAGGAACCCTACCTTCAATTTACCTGCCTTGAAAACATGTATTCTGAAAAATGCTCAAATGGGCTTCTGGCCAAGATAGAATAATGGGGACCGGATTTCTCTTATCACCTGACATAACTAAAATCATGTGACATAACCAACTCACTCTATGTGCCTAAGAGGAATGAAATCATCTGTCCATACACATTCTGGAACACGAATGCTTGTATCAGCTTTGTTAGTAATGGCCTCCAAATGGAAACAACCCGAATGCCCACCAGGAGGTAAATGGATAAACAAATTGTGACGCGTCTTTACAATGGAATACTACTCAGCAATAAAAAGGAATAGAAATATTGATCTCTGCAACAACATGGATCGATTTCAAAACATTTATGTGAAGTGAAGGAAGCTAGGCAAGACTAGAGTTCATATTATATTTCTTTTTTTTTTTTTTTTTTTTTTTTAATTTTTTTTTTCAACGTTTATTTATTTTTGGGACAGCGAGAGACAGAGCATGAATGGGGGAGGGGCAGAGAGAGAGGGAGACACAGAATCGGAAACAGGCTCCAGGCTCTGAGCCATCAGCCCAGAGCCCGACGCGGGGCTCGAACTCACGGACCGCGAGATCGTGACCTGGCTGAAGTCGGACGCTTAACCGACTGCGCCACCCAGGCGCCCCGTATATTATATTTCTTTTAAATAAAATATATGAAAATGGAAACCAGTGTCTACCGACAGAAAACAGATCAGTGGTTGTCTGGGGAGCGTGGGTGGGGTGAGAATGGGGAAATGAGAGGGTGGGATTACAAAAGGGTTGGGGGAAACTTTGGTGGGTCAGGGTTATGTTCATTATCTTGATTAAGGTGGTGGTTTCACAGGGGCACCCATATGTCAAAACTCACCTCTTTTCACACTTAAAATCTATACAGTTTATCATAAGTCAACAGAGCTGCTTAAAAATTTGTTCTTATTCCACATTATCTTTTGTTGTTTTCCCCCTTAAAAAAAAAATGTTCAGGGGCGCCTGTCTGGCTCAGTCGGTAGAGCATGCAACTTTCGATTGAGAGTTCGAACCCCACACTGGGAGTAGAGTTTACTTTAAAAACAAACAAATAAATTGGGGCGCCTGGGTGGCTCAGTCGGTTAAGCGTTCGACTTTGGCTCAGGTCATGATCTCGCAGTTCGTGAGTTTGAGTCCTGTGTCGGGCTCCGTGCTGACAGCTCAGAGCCCGGAGCCTGCTTCGGATTCTGTGTCTCCCTCTCTCTCTGCCCCTCCCCTGCTCATGCTCTGTCTGTCTCTCTCTCAAAAACAAACATTAAAAAAATGAAAAACATTAAAAACATTAAAAATGTTTTTAAACATTAAAACAGGTAGAGAGGGAAAGATTAGGACCTGAGGCCCCTGGATGGGGAAAAACACATATTTTGGAACAATGAGAGGTTGGGAGCAAACTCTCTCTGGCATAAAGTTCCTCTTGAGAATGTGCGGGGCCTGGGTGGCTCAGTCAGTTATGTGTCCGACTTCGGCTCAGGTCATGATCTCATGGTTCGTGAGTTCAAGCCCCTCATCGGGCTCTGTGCTGACAGCTCAGAGCCTGGAGTCTGCTTCAGATTCTGTGTCTCCCTTACTTTACTTACTAGATTACCACTTTATCATAAAAGGATGTGATAAAGTTAATTTGTGTATTGAGACCCATAAAATGGAGGCTGCCCCAGTGGCCCTGGCCACATCACAAATCTAAACCTGAGTTGGCCTTCATGTATAAGATGCACCTATTAAGGAATCCTGACATACACTAATCACAAGCCTCCAACTCAGCTTTAGCTAATTTACCTTAACCTAGAAAGTAAAACCTGCTGGCCTTAGAAGGAACTGTCCGGCCTCCTAGCCAACCACGCTCTGTTTCTGCACAGCCTCCCCTCTAATTCTATATAAAACTCACTCTTGACCCAAATCTTTCAGGAATAGTGCTTCACTGCTTGTGAGGCACTTACCCCTCCAATCTATGGATTGTTTTCCCTAAAACAAAGGATGTCAAACTCAGTACTAAGTTATTTTTCTCATTTGACAGATACATCTCAGGAATAGTCCAATAGACGGGATGCACAGGGCAAGGTATGGGGGACTAGGCGGAGAGCTTCCGTGCCTTATGTGAGTGCACCACCCTCTCAACACCTCCAACCTGGAAGCTCTCTAAACCCGTGGTTCAGGGATTTTTACGAAGGCTACATCATGTGGGCATGATTAATGGTATGATCATCCATTGGTGATTGACGACATCCTCCTCCAACTTGATTGACGACATCATCCTCCAACTCTCCCTCTTCTCTCCCAAGGTCAAGGGATGGGACTGAAAGTTCCAACCCTCTAATCACAAGGTTGGTTCCCCTGGCAACCAGTCCCATCCATTGGTCTTTCCAAAAGCCACCTCATTTTAACGTGAACTCAGGTGTCATTGAAATTTGTTATGAATAACAAAAGACACCCACTTCACCTTTATCCCTCTGAAGCTATTTCAGGAGCTGGGAACAAAATTAAATATAACCAAAGATATCACCGTAGCTCTCATACAGAAAATTATAAGGGTTTTAGATGCTGTGCGTCAGGAACTATGGACAAAGACCAAAATGTGTGTTTCTTATTATGTCACAATATCACAACCCTCATACACTTTTGGTGGGAGTAAGCAAGTGGCTCAACATTTCTTTTTTCAACGTTTATTTATTTTTGGGACAGAGAGAGACAGAGCATGAACGGGGGAGGGGCAGAGAGAGAGAGGGAGACACAGAATCGGAAACAGGCTCCAGGCTCTGAGCCATCAGCCCAGAGCCCGACGCGGGGCTCGAACCCACGGACCGTGAGATCGTGACCTGGCTGAAGTCGGACGCTTAACCGACTGCGCCACCCAGGCGCCCCATGGCTCAACATTTCTGAGGGCAGTTTGACAATAAGTATCTAAAGCCTTAAAATGTGCCTAACCTTTTAAAACGTGCCAGTCTGTTTTAGGGATTCACTCTGTGGATACCTCCTGTCTTAGAACATGAGAGAGACATAGTTTCAAGGGTGCTGATTTCAGCCCTGTTTATATTTGCAAAAAAAAGTTATAAACAATCCATATGTCAAACAACTGGAGATCGGCTAAATAGTTAATAATATGGTCACGCAAAAAATAGGTTCTCCAGAAACAGACATGGAAACGCCTTGGGGGTACATATGTGGGAGGGAAACAGAGATGGCAGGATTGGTGAAAAGATCAGGGATGTGGGCCCAGTAAAGCTTTGGCCGACCCGAGGAGGGGGCTCAGGCTGAAAAGGCCAGGGTGTTCGAACCTGCCCTCACTCAGCCACTGGATGTGAGCAAGGTGGCAGGCCAGGTGGCCCCGTGCAGCAGAGGCCTCCCTGAAGGAGCTGAAAGTTGGAGGAGGTCTGCTGACTGCACACGGCAGGGCAGCGCGCCCTTCCTCCAGGGCATCTGGCCAGCAAGGATGTCCCTGTGCAACACCGTCCTGCTTCTTTAATTCCGTAGGGTCTGCTTCCTCTTCTCTTTTCTCTACTGACCTGCAGAGTCCGTCTCTTCACGAAGTATTTGTTTATTTTAGAACTTACTTGTAGAAGCGTCTGGAGCAAAAATGCTATTGAAATTAACGGGAAAGACTGTTAAGTAAAGGAGATTCTGGAGAGAATTCCGTGCAAAAAAATTATCGGTACACTCACTGTAACTTGAATCTGATGGACCGGACAAAGGACGGTGATGAATAACCATAGGAAAAGCAAACCTGAGCGTTCCCTCCTTTCCTAGCATTCCTGGGATGAGCCTTTGCTCATGAATGAAGAGCAGGGTTTCCCTGTCTGGGTTAGAAGTCATTGAATTGGCTTCCTACACTGTCATCCTCCTGCCTGGATGCAGCCAGAGGCCCAGGGTATGGATGCATTTGTTTGCATTGTGGTGGGGGTTGGGGGGGGTGCAGGTTGGGAGGTGTTTTCACCAGGACCAAGGACACAGGACAGCCTGTGTCTGCTCTCTGCCTGGGGAGAGATAGGGTGACACCCTGGGACCAGCCAGTAGACAGAGCATAGAGCCCACCTGGGAAGAGAGAACATTAGTCTTAATAGCATCAGAATTCTGGGTCAGGCAATAAAAGCTAGAACTATTACAAAAGAGTACTGCTAATTATGGAAGGAGACATGGGCAGGTGGCTGTTTCTGTCTGAATCTCCATCAGAATCTTATTATCAGGCAATGAGTCAAATGCAGAGTAGTGGTTTGCTAAACATAAGATAAAAATAAACTAGAGTGAAGTAGTCTTTTCAAAAACTGGAAATTCTGACTTTGCCAAATATTAGCAAGGATGTGGGTCAATGGTATCTTTATTTTGCTGGTGGGAGTCTTGCTGTTAAAATATACGGACGCCATTTGGGATTCTGTCTCTCAGTGTTGGACATTTGCCTTCTCTGTATTTCAACAGCTTCACCCCAAGAACGTACCCTCGAGAAACTCTTGCACATGCGCCTAGGAAATAATGTGGTACGATGTTCATAACAACACTTAGAGCGCAAAGCTGTACACAATCCAAATGCCCACAAACTAGTGAATAGATAAATAAAATATGGGATATTATTTGGCAATAAAATGAAGTAGTGATTCATGCTACAACACAGATGAACCTTGAAAACATTTCGCTAAATGAAAGCAGCCAGGCACCAAAGGCCACGTATTGTATGACTGTTTATACGATATGTTCAGAATAGGCGGATCTCTAGAAACAGAAAGTGGATTAGTGGTTGCCAGGGAAAGGGAGATTGAAGGGACTAGTAAGTAACTGCTAATAGATATAGAAAGTTCCTTCTTAGTGTAATATAAATCTCTAAAATTGACTGTTGTGATGGTTTCACAACCCTGTGAATAAACTAAAAACCCTTAAAGTGCATAGTCTAAACAGATAACTTGTGGGTGCGTGAATTGCATCTCAATAAAACTGTTCACCAAAAAAACCCCAAAAACCCAAAAAAACCACCCAAATGTCCAAGAACAGGAGGATGAATCTGTATAGTGTATATTTCTGTAACAGAATATTGTACAACAATGAGAAAATGAATGAGCCACAGTTACATGCGTCGGCATGGGTAGATGTTGGTAACATGGTTGTAACACCGGCTGGGAACCTTGAGGGAAAACAGCAAGTCCCGGAAACTATACAGAGCGCAGTTCTCTTCTTAGAAAGTTCAAAAACAAAGTCAGACTAAGCTATCCATTATGTAGGTGAATATATACGTGATAAAACGGCAGTGAAAGTGAACGAAACAAGGGAATGGGTAAAATAAGGTAGATACAACTGGGAGCGCTGGGGTCGGGAAGCAAGGGGGCAGGGATGCTGAAGGACCGATGGCAATGGTATATCATGACCACCAAGTGTTAATAAATCAAACTCGGTGTCCCCGCATGCTATTCGTTAACCGTGAATTAACGGCAACAGCGTCATGCGAAAGCTTGAAATGTGTTCGTCGCTGTCGGTGTGGTCGGTATCTTATTTAATTTTCATCAGGCCCTTACGAGTTAGGAACTATTGCTATTGCCACTTCATGGACAGGCAACTGAGCTTTAGAGAGTTCACACGACTAACAGTAGTGGAGCCCGAATCCGACTCCCCCGCCTGTCAGATTCCAGAGCCCTTGCGAGTTACTCCGTCCTCTACTGACCACCCGCTACCCCGTCCGACCCGCCCCACAAGACAGCAGCTCAGACTGACTGGGTCCATCAGGCCCCTGAGCAGGATACCACCAGTGGGATCTGGGGGAGCCGTGGACACAGAGGGCTAAGGAATTTCCTGGCAGGATATCGCATCGAGTCAAAAAAGAACGCCTATTAGTTTGGGAAACGAAAAGAGCAATGAATCATGGGCTAATTCGGGGACGTTATTAGAAACCACTGCTGGAACAGAGAAACCTTCTAGGAAGCAGAAAATTCGGTGCAGAAAATTAGTGACAGCAAAGCCTCTGCCAATTCGTGGGGCCGAGGGCGGAGCGCCATGGACTGCCATTCAAAGGAGCTTCCGAGTGGCCCTTGTCTGTTTCTGTCAGAGCTAGCCTTATTCCATCCAGAATTAAGTTGAAGACTTAAGTGGCAGCTATCGAGCTGTCCTCTGCATTGAAGCTCACCTCACTCACCTCACTCACCTCAGGCATCCTCTCCTCTCTGGTCTTCATTAGCCTAGAAGGTGCTCCGCTGACCTGAGTTTCTCATCCACACAGGGGAAGTGCCTTTGAAGGAGCCTCAGTGAGCTCTAGCGGCCTCCTCAGCACCAGCTAGGGGCTTTGTCAAATAAAACACTCAGGCCAGATTAGGGAAGGGCCAAGTAGGGAAAGGGAGCGGGGAGCGTGAGTGGAGTGAAGGAGTCTTTCCAGGCACCTGTTCGCCAATGCTCTTTGGATCAGTTCAGTGTTTCCTGCTCGTTGTCAGCCCACACGCCGCTTAATCTACTTGAATTTCTGTTTTGAAAAGAGGGCAGGAAGAGCTGTTGTGCAACACTTCCAGAGAGAAGCCCTGATAGACCCTAAGGGCATAGGCCCCCGGGGTGGTCTCTCTACTGTTCCACACTGTGTCCGGAGAGCCGTCCACACTCTCTGAGAGCAGAGGGAACACGGACAGAGGGAAGGCAAGCCTTCAAGGGCACCGCGATACCAGATCACAATCCCAGAAGGGAAGAGGTTGACCCAGAGTCCGCACCACATGTCACTGACTATATTGACCCATCAGTTCCCGGTAGGGAACGGTCCTTATGAGTGAAGGAGAAGTCCGAGTTCTTATCCTCAAGAAACTTGTATTACAGGTGGTGAAATGACACACGGCGAGGCGAGGTTCATTTCCGCATCACCAGCCAGGACTCGTTCGAGAATGCTACCATCCACCCGGAAAGCAGATACTCCGGGCTTCAGAGTGTAGGGAACATTCTCCTAGAATACCAGGCAATATGTTCTTCTTTGATAACCACATCCGTGCTGTCAAAGTTTGACTATGGTCTCTGTCTTTGCCACCTGAGTTTCAGAAGTTACAGTTCAGGAAGAGCTCGGTGTGAGTCTTCACAGCTTGGAACAGGGCTCCATTTAACTAGATGAGCAATTATTAGCACCGTGGAGGCCTCCTGCAAAGCAGCAGCAATGCCAACGGTCTTGCTAATTGGGTTCCGTTTTAGGAGCAGACATGGGCCCTGGATAAAGGCCCTGGGAGCTCCTCCTGCTTGTCTGGAGTCTGGAGGACGAACGGAGTTTGTGCACTCTGAGGGGCCAAGTCCTGCCAGCCAAAGCCAGATTAGTTTTGGGGGTGGCTCCCATATGTGAAAGCTTTGAACTGAAAAGGATTTGGTCTCAGGGAGACAGATGCTGCTCGCCTCGCCTCATTATCCGTTTTGGAAGACGGCATAGCATCTTCAGTCCTGAAAGACTTTCCGTGTGGACGAGACCCTCCCCCAGTTGTCCCCAGACACCCACAGGTGCCATCCAGAGGGCTCCCTGGCTCAACCCAAGGAGACTGATGGTGCTCTTAAGCCATAAGTGGGTGTCACAGCCACAGGTCTCCATAGCAACCTTCCACGCAGAAAGAAGGACATTTGTAAATATGCATTTTGCAAGCCCCCTTTTTCGATTTTAAATATCAACCTTTTGAGAACAAGTTGCCTTGCCAGCTCTGTTCTGCTACTAGAAGAGTGAGAACGTGGAGGCTTCTCATTCGCCCTGATTGCTCGCAGCTCACTGGAATCAATTGGTAGATGCCCCCTCGAGCACATTTTGTGGGCCCAGTGCCTCGCAAGGCGACGTTGTGGACACAGCAGGGAGGGAACGTATACCCAGCCCAGGGCTCACGCAGCACAGTGTCTCCAGCAGCCACCGGACCACAGACCTCCAGGGGGCCTGGGCCCTGGGGCCTCTGGTGAGCAAAGCAAACTGCTTTGGCTGTTGCCCTTACGGGGCCCTCACCAGGGTGGGCAGTCGGCTCACCAGTGGAGCTTTGGTAAGAAGATCCGTGGTTGCACAGGGTTGTAGGGAGTGGGGAGGGAGGGATGAATAGGTAAAGCAGAGAGGATTTTTAGGGCGATGAAAATACCCGGTATAATACTTCATGCCATTATACCTTTGTTCAAACCCATGTACAACACCAAGAGTGAACCCTAACGTAAACTTTAGACCATGGCTGGTTATGACGCGTCAATGCAGGTTCATGAATTATAACAAATGTACCCCTGTGGTAGGGGATGTGGATAATGCGGGAGTCTTTGCATGTGTGGGGGCAAGGTATATGGATATCCCTTTTCAAGTTTTCTGTAAACCTAAAACTGTCCTGAAAAACCAGAGCTTTGTTTAAAAAAAAAAAAAAAAAAGAGGATCACGTAGTATATGCTCAATAAATAACTTTGAAAAGGACAGCAGGAGGGCAGATGAAACTGGCATTTCCTCTTGGTCTCTCTTAGCGATGAGCCTGCTGGTATTTCATTCGCTATGCACGTGGCTAACTGGTTCTTTGAGTCTCTATCGAATCCATTTGATCAAAAGTATGTAATTTCATTCTGTCGTTAGCAATGAACAAATAAGAGCAAAGCAAGCAAGCACACAAACCCTCTCCCCCAAACGACAGACGCCTTGTCCTATCCCCAGACATGTTGATATGCCAGAGCTGAGGTGGTCATGGATATCTGCATGTTAAAAAGCTCCTCAGGGGACTTGGCATATAGGCCTCCGTTAAAGCAATCAGGTAGGCATTCCTGGAAAATAGGAAAGAGACCTAAAACTGCAGAGGCTCGAACAGATGGGGTTGCATTTTTCTCTCTTTTAAATTTTTTTTTTTAATTTATTTATTTTTGAGACAGAGCATGAACAGGGGAGGGGCAGAGAGAGAGGGAGACACAGAATCTGAAACAGGCTCCAGGCTTTGAGCTGTCAGCACAGAGCCCGATGCGGGGCTAGAACTCACAGACCACGAGATCATGACCTGAGCCGAAGTCGGATGCTTAACCGACCGAGCCACCCAGGCGCCCCTTCTCTCTTTTAATAATCCAGAGGTAGGTAGGCAATTCCAGGGCGGGCAGGTGACCGCCCTTCGGGCTGTCCCGGAGGCAGGGTCGTCTACAGCGTGGCTCGACCACCTAGAGGGAGCCCCTATTCTATGTCAGTCTCCGGCCTAGGGAAGGGGGATCGGGAAAAAGGTAGCAATGACCTGGGAGAGGCATACCTTCCCCTCACTCAGAAATAACCACACAGCCGTACCTTGCTGTTAAGCGGGGTGGGTGGCTAGGAGATGCAGTATTTGTCTGGGCCCCACAAGCTAGCTGGAGGTTGGGGAGGAGAGGGGGGGGACTGGGGACACAGTCACAGCTGCTGTCTCAGGTGCCCAGGCCCTACCCCAGGCCAGCTAAGTCAGAGTCATTGCCAGTTCAACCCAGGTGTCAGGACTTTCAAAGTCCTTTCTACAAAGAACAGTTTTTGGGACCCGGAGGCCACAAACTTCGTTTCCCAGGAGAGCATACGGAGATTTCTGGAAAGCTGGCACAGAGCTGTTGGCTCCTGGAGGTCCCAGCTGTCCTGAGTGGTCCACAGATGCAGTAGTTCTGTCGTTTCCAATGTACAGCCAGCCTGGACATAGCTCGAGCTCTGGCCTGTCATCTCTGTCTGGGTCTAGGTGAGCAGAGGTGTTACAGCCCACGCTATAAAACCCACTCAGACAAATTACCAGCCGGTGGCCTAAGGTGATCAGCAAGCTTTGCACACGCTTCTAGGGGAGGTGATAATGCCGATAAACCCAAAGAACAAACTCTCGGAGAATAAGCCTGTCTAGAGGCATTGCAACGTGATGTTCGAGGGAGCCCTGACTCTGAGCCCAGCTCCCCCTAGCCATGGCCTTTTTCCTCGTCAGTAAAACAGAAACAGTGATAATCACGGCTAACATTTACGGGGCACGTGCTATGTGCCAATCATTTTTCTAGGTGCTTAATGGATAGCAACCAATTTAATCTTCCTCCCGGTCTTAGAAGGCAAACACTAGTGTCTCGTCCTATTGTATCCACGAGGGAACTGAGCCACAGAGAGGTCGCATCCAAGGTTACACAGCTAATAAGTGGCCAAGGCCGGGTTTGAGCCCTGGTGGTCTGGCTTCAGGGTCCATGCTCCCAGGTCTGCTGATACCCTGCCTAGAGAGTAGCTTTAGGTCAGGGCTTTGTCGTGAGGAGTAAGTAGGTTAACGGGTACCAGTCAAGTCTCGTTGCTCCTAGTAGATGTTCTTTAGAGGAGGCTACTCTTATTAAACTCACAAGTTGATCCGTAGCTGTTAAAATTAGGACGTCCGTTGTCCCAGGACCTAGCGGAGTGCCTAGGACATGGTAGGCACTCAGTGAAAATGAATAAAACGTAGAATTGTCTTCAGAATCCCTCTCTCCCTCTGTCTGTCTCTGCCTCTCTCCCTCTCTGTGTCTCCCCGTCTCTCTCCTCTTCGGTGTCCTTGGCGTTTGGAGCCACACACGATTCCTTTGTGCTTCTGGGCTGGGAGAGGCAGCCGTCAGGGGACGCTCTGATAACCACCGTCTGGGCTCCAGCTGGTTCGCCCCTTGAGCTGTCGCTCAGCTCTCAGTGAAGGATTCCAGAGCAAACCTCCTCTCTCTGTGGTCCTGCCCACCCTTTCTGGGCACTCAATTTGGACACAGTCATTTATTTTGTCGCTTCTGTCTGAAACTTTACAAAATTACTCCCTTAGCTTCACCCAGAATACTATTTCTTGTCCTGAAATAGCATCTTACACGCTCACCAGGATTTTTTTCTCTTTCCTTTTCCTGGGCTGTAAAGTCCAAAAAAAAAAAAAAAAAAGGCACAACGTCATAAACCGTGGGAGCATTTTTAGACATTGTCTGGGCCTCGCCCCTCATTTGCTGAGGAGTCATCGGAGCCACAGACAGGGAACCTTCCTCAGGGTGTCACTGGGGCCTCAGGGTGTCACTGGGGCCTCAGGGAGGGGCAGCCCTTGAATGCAGTGACCTGGACAATCAGTCCAGCCTCGTTTCTCCGACTCAGGTCAGGCGAGAGGCCCAGCCCGAGGGAAGTTGGTCTGCCCCTGTCCTCACGGCTGTGGCCCTTTGTACCCCCCCCCCAACCCCCATGCCTCATCTCAGTCCCATCTGAAATATCGGGGTCCTCTGTCCTCTTTCCCCAACTCAGAATCAAGCATGACTCCTCCAAAGAAGAGGTGGTCAAGGAAATAGAACGAGATGTGACGTTTTTCCAATTAAACTGTTCCAGGAGGCTTTACTAAATCAGTGCTTTTTATTTGGTGTTTCAAATGTTGTTTCTCAGAGCCTCCCAGTGAGGGGTGTGGAAGCGGCTATCACCGCCTCCCCCACAAAGCACAAAGAATCCAAGCTGCCACCTTCCTGAAGCTATTTTTATTGTTGAAGCTTTTCTGGGCCTAACATTATACTCAGGGTTAGTCAGAAGCCGTGGAGAACGCCTCTCGCTGTGCAACCCTGGGCTGCCCCAGAGCACAGCTAGGCCGGAGGGGTCACTCCCCCTTCAGAGCACAGCTAGGCCGGAGGGGTCACTCCCCCCTTCAGAGCACAGCTAGGCCGGAGGGGTCACTCTCCCCTCGGAGCACAGCTAGGCCGGAGGGGTCACTCTCCCCTCAGAGCACAGCTAGGCCAGAGGGGTCACTCCCCCTTCAGAGCACAGCTAGGCCGGAGGGGTCGCTCTCCCCTCGGAGCACAGCTAGGCCGGAGGGGTCACTCTCCCCTCAGAGCACAGCTAGGCCGGAGGGGTCACTCCCCCTTCAGAGCACAGCTAGGCCGGAGGGGTCACTCTCCCCTCAGAGCACAGCTAGGCCGGAGGGGTCGCTCTCCCCTCAGAGCACAGCTAGGCCGGAAGGGTTGCCCCACGGGGCCGGGAGGCCTGGGGTGGCTGAGAACCGAGGGACACGCTATGGGGCAGGCCAAGCAACATGCGGACAGGGTAATGCCCCTCAGGATGTTGTGAGGGGCTGTTCACACCCGGGTTTCCCCCCTCTTTGCTCCCAGTACTATTGTTCTGAGTGCAGAACAGTGAGGCGAGATGGAAGACGGGTAAGAAAACGGGGTCCACACCAAAGTCAAACCCAGGCCTCCTGACCCACCACCCGGCCCCCTGCCATCCCTCATGGCAGGGATCGGTGCCATCTCAGGCCTGCTGGGCACTGTCGGGACAGACTCAGGGGTGGGCAGGGGCTCTGGCAGAGTTTGGATGCATCGGGGATTAGGTTTGGGTAAAACTCACAGGATTGAAGCTTTACATACAACCTTTTGTTGATTTTCCAAACTGAATTGTTTGTTATCTCCCACGAACCACGCTTCCGACAGAAGAGAGAAGATGCTTAACCCAGAGCACAGGAGCGTAAGAAACAGTTTTCTGTTAACGAGAGAGAGGCATCCATGTCACGGGGGCTTATGCTCAAGCATCTGTTAGTTTGGGTGAGCCGCCCTGCAAGGCAAGGGAGAGACCCGTGCTGTTCCCGACGGCACTGGTCCATCCGTGCAGGCTCCAAATACATGAATTACGTTGAGACAGGTCACATTCCCACGTCTTCTGCTCCTCTCTCTTTCTGCTTTAAGCAGAGGGCTTTGGAGCCATCCCTGTTTGTGGGAGAATCTTTCGTCCTTTGTTTCACTCACATCCTTAATAAAGGGAAAAAGCCAAATCAGTAATGATACACAGAACCTTTTGCTACAACCCTCCTCCCTAAAGAAAAGCTTATTTGATTTTTGTTGCTGTTGTTGTTAATTTTAAATCAGGTATTGCTCAAAGTTGCTGCCGTCTCGCACATTAGCAGAGCCTGGGGAATTTAAAATAATCCTTGCCCCGTGGGCATCGAGACTTAAACATCAGTATTTTTTCTTAACTCTCTAGATGATTCCGAAAGACAACTGAGTAGAGAGCCAGTGACCTGAGCCAGTGTTTTCTCAGACTTCAGAGTGCATACGAGTCACCTCGGGACCCCAGTAAAATAAACACGTTGATTCAGGAGGTCTGGGGGTGGGGTTCCAGAATCTGCAATTCCACCAGGCTCCCAGGTGATGCCAGTGAGGCCAGTCTACAGACCATGCCTTGAACAGGTGAGGCCAAGGTATACTTGTTGGCCCCCAATGTCAAGTGATTCATGAGGGAATAGAAAATATTGAAGCATCTCAGGCAAAAGGAAGGCTTCCTTATGGCATAGGAAGGGAAGACAGTTCCCTCGAGGAACTTCCCCCAAGTTGTTAAGAAATGATTTTTTGGGCCTGGGGCACCTGGGTGGCTCAGTCGGTTAAGCGTCTGACTTCAGCTCAGGTCGTGATCTCATGGTTTGTGAGACAAGCCCCACATCAGGCTCCACACTGACAGTGTGGAACCTGCTTGGGATTCTCTCTCTCCCCCCTCTCTCTGCCCCTCCCCAACTCACTCTCTCGCTCTCTCCCTCAAAATAAACAAACAAAACTTTCAAAAAAAAAAAAAAAAAGGAAACGATTTTTCGACTTCCTACATAGATGGTTTATAGAAGAATCTGGCCTTCCGTAATCCAGAACGTTCTAGACCAGAGGGACCTGGTAGGTCACAGGGGTCAGTGTTTCCCCAATCCTAGTTAATTATCAGAATCACCCAGGGAAGCCATCTAAAAATTTAGATTCCTGGGATCTGCCTGAATAGCCTCTCACTAAACATATTATTATTATTATTATTATTAATGTTAATTTTTTTATTTTTGAGAGAGAGACAGAGAGTGTGAGCAGGGGAGGTGCAGAGAGAGAAAAGGGAATAGAAGATCCGAAGCGGGCTCCGTGCTGACAGCAGAGAGCCTGATACGGGGCTCGAACTCACGAACCATGAGATCGCGACCTGAGCCAAAGTCGAAGGCTTAACCGACTGAGCCCCCAGACGCCCCTAAACATATTTTTCAATAGCCAGTTTAAGTTCTGACAGATTTGGGACCCCTGCTAAAGCAGGCCGCCCTTCCTTCCTTCCTTCCTTCTCTCCTTCCTTCCTTCCACCCCAGGCCCCACTTCCTGCTTCCTCACACATCCACATTTTATGGGAGGTGGATGAGGCTGCCCCAGGCAAGGGCTTCTTTGCAACAACGTGGGTACTTCCTGCTGCAAGAAGAAAAATCTGAGTGCTAGACAGACCTTCTTAAGGGTCACAGCCATTTGAGGACCCAGATTCTGGCTGATAAATCCAGGCTAGGAGTCTGCCTTTGCTTTTCTTTTTTTTTTAAATTTTTTTTTTCAACGTTTATTTATTTTTGGGGCAGAGAGAGACAGAGCATGAACGGGGGAGGGGCAGAGAGAGAGGGAGACACAGAATCGGAAACAGGCTCCAGGCTCTGAGCCGTCAGCCCAGAGCCTGACTCGGGGCTCGAACTCACAGACCGTGAGATCGTGACCTGGCTGAAGTCGGACGCTTAACCGACTGCGCCACCCAGGCGCCCCTGCCTTTGCTTTTCTGGACAGACAGGTTAATTTTATGAGACGGTAAAGCCAACAGGCAGGTATATAGATAGCTAATAAAAAAGGCCGCTTGACCCGACCGGAGGAGAAGGAGATTTGTGCTTGTCTAGACAGCCATAGCCACTTGGAGAAGAGGAACCTCATATCCCCTCTGGCTGGGCACCTACCCCTCCGGTTTACCTGGGTTCTGGCCCTGGTGGGGGTTTGCTCTCCTTATACAATTCTCCTGGGATCCTTAGGCCCGTTCAAAGACAGAGGGCAAAGATTTTGAAAGCCTCATGACAAATTACAGTCACGGTCCTAACCTATGAGCAGAAATGCTTCTGCGGGCCTCACTGGGACTTCCCCCAGCCTTCCAGCTTTGTGTCGTGA
Organism: Lynx canadensis; assembly: GCF_007474595.2. Classification (NCBI taxonomy): domain Eukaryota; kingdom Metazoa; phylum Chordata; class Mammalia; order Carnivora; family Felidae; genus Lynx; species Lynx canadensis. The sequence goes on from NC_044303.2 coordinate 9,139,576, forward strand.
GGATCCTCTGGTTCTACATGTCTATGTCATGCCTGGCTCTGCTCACATGGAACATACAAGGGAGTTGCTGATGCCGCGTCTGTTTGGTACCTAACACCCAGACCCGGTGCCTGGATGCACCCATCCCGGCCAGGAACACCACCTGAGTAGGACTGAGATTGTGCCATAATTGCTCACTTGTGCGATTTTTTTTTTTAATGCTTACTTAGTCATTTTGAGAGAGAGAGAGAGAGAGAGAGAGAGAGCAAGCACGTATGTAAGCGGGGGGAAGGGCAGAGAGAGAATCCCAAGCAGGCTCCTCGCTCAGCGGGGTGCTGGATGCCGGGCTCGATCTCACAAACCGTGAGATCATGACCTGAGCTGGAATCAAGAGTCAGACACCTAACCCACTGAACCACTCAGGGGCCCCTCATGTGACTTTTCTTAACCAATAGGCTTTTTTTTTTTCATTAAAAAATATTTATTAGGCATAAATACTCATTTTAAGTCTTAGTACGTATTTAATCATTCATCCATATATTTATTTTCTGAGCACACACAATGTATCAGTAAACACGATGTATCTGTATGTTTCAATGCCATGATCCTATTAGGTGGGTATGATTGTCTTCATTTTTCATATAAAGAGTCTGAAATTCAGAGATTATGAGCTACTTTTTCAAGATCACACTTCCAGAAAGCCATTTAACTGAGGTTTGAACCCCGATCTCTCAGGCTTCTGAACACCTTGTCCTTCCCTCACATCAGATTGCCTAAAAACAAGAGCCTCTCTCCTTTTGGAGATTGAGGAAGGTAGCTAATTGTAAAAATTCTTTGTAATTGTTTTTAATGTTTGTTTATTTTTGAGAGACAGAGAGAGAGAGAGAGAGACAGAGCATGAGTGGGGGAGGAGCAGAGAGAGAGGAAGGCACAGAATCCGAAGCAGGTTCCAGGCTCTGAGCCATCAGCACAGAGCCTGACGGTGGGGTTTGAACCCACGAACCTTAAGATCATGACCCGAGCTGAAGTCTGGTGCTTCATCGACGGAGCCAGCCAGGCATCCCCGTAATTTTTTTTTTTTTTTTATTAAAGATCCTTATTTGGCAAAGACATGGTCAAGCTGAAAGATATACCACCAATCGAAGTTAGTCTCAGCGCATACCATCTTGCCATTTATAATTCACTGCACACTCATACATCGGTGAGTTAAAATCTGTGCGTATTATTTTTTCTGAAAAGCCTTCCTTGAGCCTCCAGTGGAAATCAGGGCCCACCTTCCATTATTACGTAGCCACTTTATTTCCTCCTCCCTGCACAGACTGCATCCCTGGCAGTGTGACACATGCTGGCAGGCACAGCGCTGCCTGTGGCCAACCTAGGGATGGACGGAGGGACGGGATGACAGGAGTCACTTGCTGTATACTCCTTTGGGAAGTATTTATACCTCCAGGTTGTGGGTCTATTTCTCTAAAATAAATTCATTCGGAATCATTTTAGATTTGTAGAGAAGTTGCAAAGATAGTAGAGTTCTCACTCAGTTTCCCCCACTGTTAACATCTACTTTACTATGGCTCATTACAATGTCAGGCTCATTACAATGTCAGGTACATTTAAAAAGCGAAGATTTGTCTTTTCCTGTGCAGTGTGGGTAACCACCGGTCACGCAGCCAGAAGGCTCGAGTCTCCGGAGCGTTGGTCGGAGTTGACGCTCGTAATCTCCGTTTTCCCAGGGCACCAGGAGGATAACGGGATGGCCTTGCCAGGGTTTCTAGGGAGGATTAAAAAAGACCATGTCCGTGAAAGCCCCCAGGATGCTGCGTGGCACACTTTTGAATATGAACCTCTGAAATCTGCCTTGCAACAGAAGTTTCCATCAGGCTGTGTTTAAGGCATGCTGGGGTTTCCTATGCATGTTACTCTGCATGCCATCCCCCCCGCAAGGCTGAGCCCTACTTGTGTTTGCTTGATATACTCTCTACATTCGTCTCCCTCCTCCTTCCTTCCCTCGTGCTCTCCCAATAAATACTGTTTGACGAATTCAGGCCAAGAGCAGTGGCTCTCAACAGAGATGTTGTTTCCTCTTCTGGATTGCATCCGTCAAAGTTGCTGGCCAACCCAGGTGGTCCCAGCCAAGCCGAAGGGTTGACACCGATGTGCGGCCCATGCATCCTGAATTCTTAAGCAGAAGAGAAACATTGAACCTGAAGAGACGGCCAAGGTGGTACAGAGTTGAAATCATTTCCAAATCCGCCCTGTTACTGGTAGAGAGAGGAAGGGAAGGGGGAAGCGAAGGGGGCTGGGTAGGGGATAGGAGGCGCAAAAACAGACATAATTAGAAAATTTGGGCTCTGACATTTTCCTCACCCCCCACCCCCCACCCCCCGACTTACTTGACGTCCCCGGAGCTAGACGCCGAGCTGGCACGTGTGTTTTCAGAAATGAGTAGGATACTTGAACACTTCAGAATTAAAATGACAGTCTTGAAGTGCACGCTTGGTGACTGAGGCCGCCTGCGTCTGCTCTCACACAGATGCCCTCTGAAAGAGGTACCTCCTTTGGGCACATCTCACCTCGCCCACGAACGTCCTGGAAGCCAGCAGATGCCCGAAGGGAACGTGGCTTGGGGCTGTGCCTGCGTAATGAGACTTCACTTTAAGGCATTCTTTCTTGTTTATCCCAGTCCATTAAGAAGATTCCACTCCAAATGAGTAGTTGCTGACCCTATTAAAAACTGTCCATATTCCTTAATTAGCACAAAAGAACTTGAAATAAAATATTTACATACTGCTCTTTCTTTCTTTTCTTTTCTTTTCTTTTCTTTTCTTTTCTTTCCTTTTTTTTTTTTTTCTTGTAAGGAGAATGGGGTTGTCCTTTGATACCTGCTTTTCCTTGCATGCCCAGATTTTTAATTGGGCCACTCCCTGCATTTTGGGTCTTTGGCTGCAAGGCCATGTGGGTGGAGGAAGTCTGGGGTGTCTCCTCAGCCAGGCAAAGCAGACGGCCAGAAGTCGTAGGAAAGCGATCTTTCTGAAACGGGAGAAATAAGACAGGGAAAGACTGTAAAACTCCCACTAGCGGCTGCCTTTCGAGTAGGGTGTAAAAAGAACTGCTCTCAGCCACCTTTGGAGGAAGAGAACAAAGAGCAAAAGGTTACACGCCAGCGTTTTGAAGAGAACTGTGGCTAATCTTAAAAAATTATCACACATAGAATGTTCTAGAAATCTAGGTAGGTGCCCCGCCCCCCCCCCACATTAAATACAGTTTGAAATAAACCAAGGTTTATGGAGGTTTATTGTGAACCAAGATGTTCCTATGTGCTACCTGTTGAAATGAGGGTTCGCCTATACTCGGGCAGAAGTAGAAAATAGAGCTGTTTCTTGGTACATCTAACTACCAGTAGGTAGGAAAGGGCTTTGAGCGTCAGCTGTACGTTGTGAAACGGTGTTTTGGGTGCTTGTTTCTTCATTCCTTCTGGGCAGATGCAAACTCTTGCGGACAGGCTGTCATGCGTTCACTGTGCTCTCTCCTTCCCCTTTCAGCTCTCATTTTCCCTCCTTTTGCCCTTTCATTTCTGGAAGGCCCCGTGCTCTACAGAGAAAGGTAAAAAGCAGGGATGGAGGGGCAGGGATGGTCAAGGGTTGAGGTTCAAAGGAAGGACACAGAAGAAAGTAGAGAGTTGGTAAGAACAGCTTTGGCCTAGGAGTTAAGAGTGAGCTTTAGGCTCAGGTCTGGCACTAAACTACAGCCACAATGATGATGGTAATTTAAAATATGAATAGCACTTACTATATATTGAGCATTATTTGAAGCACTTTTGTTTGTTTGTTTTGTTTTTGTTTTTAGAGGGGGGGAGGGAGTGCAAGCTGGAGAGAGGAGCAGAGGGAGAGAATCCTTTTTTTTTTAAGCTTTTATACCTTTTATTTTTTAAAATTTATTTTATTTTTGTTTGTTTGTTTGTTTATTTATTTATTTATTTATTTATTTATTTTCAGAGAGAGAGAATCCTAAGCAAGCTCCCCACTCAGCATGGAGCCTGATGCGGGGCTCGATCCCACAACCCTGGGATCATGACCGAGGCACCCAGGTGCCCCCTGAAGCACTTTAAATTAACCAGTGCGGATGAGGGAGGTGGATGCAATTGTGCCCATATTACAGATGAGGACACTATAGATCGGCCCTGCATTTCAGCAGAATGAAAGAACCACACTAAGGTGCTTGAAAAATAAGTCAGACGTGGGTGAACCTGGGAGGCATTATGCTAAATCAACTGAGCCAGACATGAAAGGAGGAGTGCTGTCTGATTCCACTCGTATGAGGTAAGTGGAAAGCCAAATTCACAGAGACGGAGGGTTGAATGGTAGTTGCCAGGGAACGGGGGCGGGGGAAATGGGAGTCCTCGTTGCATGGGTTACAGAGTCTATGTTTTGTAAGACGAGACAGCTCTGGAGACGGGCGGCCGTGATGGTCACACAACACTGTGAATGTGCTCAGTGCTGCTGAACAGCGCACCGAAGAATGGCTGAAATGGTAAGTTTTATGTTACGTCTTTTACCGCGATAGAAAAGGAAATAAATGAATAAATAGAAAAGATTCTTATTATTCATTTGTGACTTTATAAGATATGCATGTGTTTGAAAATTAAATGCAGAGAAGAACAATCAAATTAAAATAATGCAATTCTGGGGGTGCCTGGGTGGCTCAGTTGGTTAAGCGTCGGACTCTTGGTTTCAGCTCAGGTTACGACCTCATGGTTTGTGGGTTCAAGCCCTGTATCCAGCTCTATGCTGGCAGTGCGGAGCTTGCTGGAGACTCTCTCTCTGCCCTCTCCTCTCTCTCTCTCTCTCTCTCAAAAATAAAGAAACTTTTTTTAATGTATATTTATTTTTGAAAGAGTGCAGGTGGGGGAGGGGTAGAGAGAAGGGGACAAAGAATCCCAAGCCGGCTCCTTGCTGACAGCAGTGAGCCCGACGTGGGGCTCGAACCCACAAACTTCGAGGTCATGACCTAAGCCTACGTCGGACGCTCAACTGACTGAGCCACCCAGGCACCCCTAAATAAACATTTTTTTAAATGTTAAACATTTTTTACCAGGAAGATCTGACTATAATAATGATTTCTATCCGATCTTTTTCTTTGTGTTCATCTACCTATCTGGCTCTCTCCTGTATATATAGCAATGCAAATGTTTGAGTTCACACTATAGAAGCAGTTATTCATTTTACTTTCTTTCACTTGACATTATATGATGAGCATTTTCCAAGCAATTAAAATTTATCTCTAAACATAATGGTAATGGCCGCACACCAGCTCAGGCATGCTCTCATTTATTTAGCCCTCCTTCTGTTTTTGGACATTTAGGTTTTTGCAATTTTCTGCTTTGTAAATAGCTTTACAGCAGTCCTCCTAATGCGCTCATCTTGGCCCTGCCTCTGATTATTTCCTCAGCCCAGCCTTCTAGAAACAGAGCTACGGGGTCAAAGGACAAGTCAATATTCAAAAAGCCTTTTTACTAATTCTGCATATGTGTTGTGTGTGTGTGTGTGTGCGTGTGCGTGTGCGTGTTTGAACTAGTTTCAGAAGTCCTTCACCTGCCCTTTGTTCCTTTGGAGACCTGGATTGTCAACTTCTTTCCACCATTGCTGGCTGAGTGGTCCTCAGTTTCCTGCTCCCTGAAACTACCTTTAGGGAACACATGTTTGAACTCTGCTCACCCCCTTAGTCCAAAGCTAGAGATCTGAGCAAAGGAGGTCAGCTGGGCAAAGTGAATTATACAGGGTCTGAGGTTTTGTTTGGGTAAACATGGCTGCTATCACAGAGGACGGTGTGAGGTTAGGGCAGAGCTCAGTCCCCAGGGTTGTGCACTGAAGCATTCGGCAAGCTTCCTGCTTTGTAAGAGCAAGGAAAGGGAAAGCTTGCTCACGCTTCCTTGACTGCTGGAAACAAGTGGTTAAATGTAGCCTGGGCCACCCTGGCCTTTGGGCTTCTCTGCATTATGTCACTTACTCCTAAGTCATGCACCAGCCCCAACCCTCATAGGGGAAATGGTCAATCTCTGATCCCCCAGGCGATTTTTGGTTTCAGAAACCCTTCTTGCGGTTTCTCATCAGGGTCTGCTGACCTTTTTCTCATTCTGTTAACTCCACTTCTCCTATGTGACTCCTTTCCAACCCCTCAGATCTCCACTCAAATGTGATTTCCACGTGGAAGCTTTAGTGACCCTCTCAACCGAGATCAACACCCCAATGTGCTTTTTATCAGTGTGAGTCAAAGTTTGTTATTACACTAAGTTGAGTACTCATTTGATTCATGTATTATTTAATGTTTTCATTCAACAAATATTTTCTAAGTGGCCTCTGTGTGCCAGGAACTGTACTGTTTGTGGGGATTGCAGAGATGAGCAAAACCAGATTTGGTTCCTTTCCTTGTGGAGTTTATAGTCCAATGGGAAGAAAACAAATAAAAATCGGATTCCGATGTTCAATAAGTGTTATAAAAAAGGGAACGAAGCAGGTGCAACGACAAAGATTGGTGGAGGGCCCCAGTCAGACAGAGCAACCATGAAGACTGAAATGGTGAGAGGAGAGAATCGTGGGGAGAGCCAGGAAGAAAGAAGGAGGCACAGGGAAGGCACCGAACCCGGGCATCTGGGGCATCTGAGGAACTGGAAGGCATGGAGGGAAGTTTTTGTGTGTTAGGGGAGAGGGACACGAGATGGGGGAAGACAGGTGGACAGGATCGGAGTGGGCTGATGGAGAAGGGCAGGAAAGCAGGGCAAAGCAGCTGAGTGGCCGAAAAGTGTCCACGGGAGTTGACAACATGGCAGTTGGTAAGGACCTTAACAACATTTTCCGGCAGCAGCCAGATTGCAGGAGGTTGAGGAGGAAGTGGATGGTGAGAGCTTAGAAACTATGCGTGTAAGAAGGGAAGTTAGAGCCGTGCAAAGGCATAAAAAAGATTGGGTGGGCCAATGGAGTAAATGAAGTCAGTTTCCCTGATTTTCTTTTTTTCTTTTTTCCTTTTTTTTTTTTTTTGGATGGGAGATCGTAGAGCATGTTTATAAGCTGTGGGGATGACTCAGCTCCGAGAGGCAATAAATGGGGAGCTTAGTCCTTGAGAAGATAGGATGGGATGGGATCCAGAACAGAGATGAATAGATAAGGCTTTTAGAGGAGGAGAGCCACCTCATCCATTTTTTACCACTTTATTATGGAAATTTTCAAACATATAAAAGTGTAATGAAACCCCAGGTACCCATCACCCCTGTGTCAACACATGGCCAAATGCATTTCGTCTATAATCTCACCCGGTTTATCACCCCTTTTCCCAGATTATTTGGAAACACATCCAAGACACTATAATTTTCCACCCATAAAGACCTCAGTTGTATGCCTACAAGATAAGGGCTTTGAAAAAATTACAACAAAACCTATCGCGTTGAGTAATTAGTAATGCCTTTCTTTCTTGTTTTAATAGTTAGTAATTTCTTAATGTCATCAAATATCCAGTCAGTGTTCAAATTTCTCTGTCTCTTGTATGTTTTTATCTTTTATCGCTGGCTCGTTCAAATCAAAACCAAAACGAAGTGCATACACAGAATTGGGTTGACATCCCTTTTAAAGTCTCTATCTATAGGTTTCCCCCTCCCTTTTTCCCCCCCTCAACATCTGTTAAGAAATCAGACCTTTGTCTTATGAAATTTCTCACATGTGGAATTTTGCTGATGTGGTACCCAAGGTGTCATTTAACACCTTTTTTTCCTCACTTGTAAATTCTCTAAACTGTTGGTTTACGTCTTACCTCTAAAGGCTTGTTCAGATTCAGGTGTGGTGGGGGTTTTCTTGGGGTGGGGGAGGCAAGAGCACCTCCCAGGTGGTGCCATGCCCTTCCTGGGGCCTCAGGAAGCACTGTCATGCTGGGTTGCCCTGCATCTGGTGATGTCAAGATTAGTCCCTCAGTCGGATGTTGCTGCCTGCTTTGCTCTCCAGAAAGCTCGTCGGCAGGTATTTGCTAACGGTTTTAGCAGTTACAGATGATCCGTTATTTCGTTAGGAATTACAAAATGATGCGATTCTAACCCTGTCATTATGTCCTGGCTTGAATTATGACCCCTAGATTCATATGCTAAACTCCTACCCCCATGACCTCAGAACCGGACTGTGTTTGGAAATAGGGTGTCTGCAGATGGAATTAAGTGGAGATAAAGTCAGACTGGAGTGAGGTGGGTCCCCTGCCCACTACGACTGGTGTCCTTAAGGGACATCGGGACACAAAGACAGACACACATGCGGGAAGAACGCCATCCGAAGATTGGAATTATGCAGCCACAAGCCCAGGAACTCCCCAAAGCTGGGAGAGAGACCTGGAACTACTCTCTCCCGAGTGTCTTCAGAGAGAGCAGTGCCCTGCCGACACCTTGATCTTGGACTTCCAGCCTCCAGAACTGTGAGGCAATACATTTCTGTTGTTGAAGGCATTTGGTTTACGGTACTTTTGACAGCAGCCCTGGGCAACTAATGCACATTTCTTCTGCAGTTTTTGATAGGGATTTATGTCTTAAAGAGAGAGGGAGCGCTCTTCCCTCGTCAGGTATTTGGTTCTTCTGAGGTGCAATTCGTACAGGCAAGGCAGGATGTGTGCGTGGTTTGTTCCCCGTACTCACTAGTTTTCAAAATATTGAATGGTTTCCTAGTATCCTCCAAAGGTGACCAGTGAGGTTTTACACGTATAAACTGTAAATCTGAAAATAATTGATATATCTCAAACTATTGAAGTTATTCATCTTATTGATGATCAAATTGCCTTATCTTTGGCCAGAGGTAGTCCCTTCCAGATGCCTCTTGAGTCCTTTGGAAGAATATCCATTTGATGACTTTCTTGATTTTTGGTATAATAAGCTGTTCCGTGTTTGTTTTGCTGTTGGTAAGCTTCCATTTCTCCAAGAGCCTCTCCTTCTTCTTCTTCTTCTTCTTCTTCTTCTTCTTCTTCTTCTTTTCTAACTTTATTTATTTATTTTGAGAGTGAGAGAGAGAGAGTAAGGGCAGGGCAGAGAGAGAGGGAGAGAGAGAGAATCCCAAGCAAGCTCTGTGCTGACAGCGCAGAGCCTGACAGGGGGCTCGAACTCACTAAGTACGAGATCATGACCTGAGCGGAAGTCAAATGCTTTACGGACTGAGCCACCCAGGTGCCCCATGGCCTCTATTTCTTTTTTAATGGGAAATGATATTTAGAGACTACAATCTGGCTATTAGCGATACTCATTGCTACCAGGTTTATTCCTGTTTCCAGACCTTTCTGGTGGATAGAGCTAGAAAAAAAACTTAAGAGAAAATACATCATGAGGTTATGATACTTGTTTCTTACACACTGGAATTCTTAGTTCTTAGTCATTCACTTTATTTTAATAAATTATTTGGTTTATTTCACATATGTGTCTGCATTCCAATTTTATTATATAGTTAAAATACAGAATAGTTGAGATATGTGTGTATATATATATATATATACACATATACATATCTATATACATAGATATATACACAAAGACACACACACATATATATATATATACACTTCAAAATGGCAATGCCAATATGATTATTAACAATAATATTGTTGAAACAGCTTAAGATTTCTTTGTGACTCTTTTAGTCCTTGGGATATATGTATATATATGTGTGTGTATATATAAGTATCTCCCACTAAAGAGGTACAATCAAACTACTAGGTTTTAAAGTCATCTGACATAATTTTTGTCTATATGGTTAAGCCACTGAATTTATATACATTTACATCGTTTTCTTTTGCTTTCAACATTTTGGGGGGGGGGCGGGGAATATGCTTTTGTTTTTGATTGAATTTTGTTTCCGAAGACATTCAGAGGACTCCTAAGTCAAGCCTATGAAATAAAGATCGCCTAGTTTATATTGTCTCCTTTGTTGTCTGGTTTCCTCCCTAGGTAACACACAGGTAACAATTTTGATTAGTTTTTTGGTTCCTCCTTTCATTAAAAATGTAAAGTTATAGGTTTGCAGGCAATTTTCCCCTGTCCTAGGATGTAAGGTAACATACCTTATATGCCATTTCTCCATTTTGCTTTTTTCACTTAACAACAGATCCTAAAGATCTTTTTTCTCAAAAAATTTTTTTGACATTAATTTATTTTTGAGAGAGAGACAGAGAGAGACAGAGAGAGAGAGAGAGAGACAGACACAGTACCCAAAGCGGACTCCAGACTCTGAGCTGTCAGCACAGAGCCCAACACGGGGCTCGAACCCACAACTGTGAGATCAGGACCTGAGCCAAAGTCAGACACTTGACCGACTGAGTCATCCGGGCATTGCCCTAAAGATTACTTTAGAGTAGGGTGTAATAGTATATCTCATTCCTTTCTGAGATGCAGGGTTCTCCGTGGTATGGATTTGACGGGGCCACGGTTTCTTCAACTAGTCCCCTAGTGAGGCACATCTGGGTTGTTTTTTCCCGTCTTTAGCTGTTACAAGGAGTATTGTAACAAATAGCTTCGTGCGTAGACCTTAGTGTATTTTTGCCAGCCTATCTCAGGGATATTTTCCTGAGTGGGATTGCTAGGTCAAAGGATAGAGTGCATACGTAATTTGGTTGAATATTGCCAAATTCCCCTTCAGAGGAGCTGCGTTAGTCTGTGTTCCCACCGGCGGTGTATGAGAAGGCCTATTGTCCCACAGCCTCACCAACAAACTTCTGGATGTTTGCCAGCATAACAGATGAAAATGGTATTTTTATTCCATTCTAATTTGCATTGCCTTTTCTCATTTCACTAGTTTTAAAGGGAGAAGACACGGAGAAGTCTGAATACAAATTTGTACGTTTGGTGTTACGTGGATGTTTGCCCCTCTAAGCCCAAAGCTCCGTAAAGGTAGGCCAGAGGCTGTTTGGCTCACTCTTGTATCTCTAGGGCCGAGCCCAGGGCCTGATGAGGAGGAGGCACTCGCCAGTGTGTAATGAAAAGGGTGAAGGAATGAATGAATGAATGAAAGACAGGAACTGCTTTTTGGCCCATCTCATAACGACACTAGGCTATCTTCAACACCTTCCCTTCACCTTTTCCTTCTCACACCTATAATTAAGGGAGCCCTTTGGAAGTCCCAATTAAACGTGAGTTTCACACGAAAAATAAAGTCGCAGAAGGGACTTGCCTCATACCCCGTCCATGAGGTTAATGGGTTGTGTGTTTTTAAGTAAGGGGTGGGGATGGGGTACAGCAAGAAAATGTTACTACTGTTGACAGATACTGGGCAGACCAGCTTGGCCAGGTAAGCACTGGCACAGGAATGATGAATTGCTGGTTTAAGGGAGGCGATAATCTCCATGCAAATTCCCTGCCTCTTCATTCCATCCCATTCACAGACTCCCAGAATTGAAAGCAACTTCAGGGCTCATTGGCTCTTGCCCCCTGGTCAAGGGCATTCTGGCACTCATCCAGCCTGTCCTTCCTTGTCCGTCTGGAGCGCATCTCAGAGGGCGGTCCTTGCTACCTGCGGCTGGACTAAGTCTAAAGGCTCCTTGGCATATAGCCCTCCAGAAAAATTCGTTATCTTACCATTTATATTTACCTGTCTCCTGCCCCCCATCCCCTCCCTGAAAATCTCAATTAGCTTTACCCTTTCCTTAAATAACATGGCCCTTCACATGAAGACTCACTCCTAAAACCTCCACCCCTTCTTCCCAGCTAGACACTATCCAAAGCTACATTTCCTTGACCCCATCAAAATTAAGGATTTCCACTTAATAAAAAAGTCATGGGGGCGCCTGGTGGCTCAGTCGGTTAAGCGCCCGGCTTCGGCTCAGGTCATGATCTCGCAGTTCGTGAGTTCCAGCTCTGTGTCGGGCTCTGTGCGGACAGCTTGGAGCCCTGGAGCCTGCTTCAGATTCTGTGTCTCCCTCCTCTCTCTCTGCCCCTCCCCTGCTCGCACACTGTCTCTCTCTCAAGAATAAATAAACATTAAAAAAAAAAATTAGGGGCACCTGGGTGGCTCAGTCGGTTGAGTGTCTGACTTCGGCTCAGGTCATGATCTCACGGTTCGTGGGTTCGAGCCCCGCAACAGGCTCTGTGCTGACCTCTTGCTCAAAGCCTGGAGGCTGCTTCGGATTCTGTGTCTCCTTCTCTCTCTGCCCCTCCCCCGCTCACACTTTGTCTCACTCTGTGTCTCAAAAGTAAATAAATGTAAAAAAAAAATTAAACAAAAATTAAACAAAAATCATAGATGCAATGAAAAGGCAAATGACACATCAGGAAAACACATTTAAAATGTCTAAACCTGGGGCGCCTGGGTGGCTCAGTCGGTTAAGCGTCCGACTTCAGCCAGGTCACGATCTCGCGGTCCGTGGGTTCGAGCCCCTCATCGGGCTCTGTGCTGACGGCTCAGAGCCTGGAGCCTGCTTCGGATTCTGTGTCTCCCTTTCTCTCTGCCCCTCCCCTGTTCATGCTCTGTCTCTCTCTGTCTCAAAAATAAATAAAACATTAAAAAAAGAATTAAAATGTCTAAACCTGACAGGGTACAAATATCTACAGTGTCTAAGGAATTTTTGCAAGTCAATTTTTCAAAACCTGACTGGATCAATAGGCCAAACACTGGTCAATTCACACAAGAGGAAACCCACAATGATAAGCAAATAAGAACCGTAATAAGCTATGACTTTATACCTATCTGGCTGGAAACAACGAGAAAATTGGCCGATGACAGGTCATGGCAGGGCTGTAAGGAATACAGGACTGTCTTGTGATGCTGGTGGGAGTATAGATGGGGGACAGCCCTTCTTTAGGACAATCCAGCGGTACTCGGGCACATGCACTTACCTAGGACCCGGAAACCATATTCCTGGGAATGCTGCCAGAGAAAGTCTCACACTGGTCTCTGAAGGAAGGTGTATGGAGATCCTTGCCGTGACCTTGATGGTGGGAACTGAGACTTGAAGGCACTCCAGCTGTCCATCACTAGGGGAATAAGGAAGGGACATGTGGTACGGAACAGAACACAGAAGCAAGGAGAAATGAAGCAGGGGTGTGGTCAGTTCTCATTACTCGTGGCAGTTGCGCTGTATAAAGTCGCCACAAACATGGAATTAGCAAATACTCAACCTTTGCTCCTAGAGGAAATACCGAGTTGGAGGTTCCTACAAGCCTCTAGTCACAACAATTTTTTTAAAAAGGGTTTTTTTTTTGATGTTTATTTATTTTTGAGAGAGAGAGAGAGAGAGAGAGAGAGAGAGAGTGTGAGCAGGGGAGGGGCAGAGAGAGAGAGGGAAACACAGAATCTACAGAGCCTGATGCGGGGCTCGAACCCACAAACTGTGAGATCATAACCTGAGCCGAAGCCGGGCGCTTAACTGACTCAGCCACCCAGGTGCCCCGGTCACATTGTTGGTCAGCTCATCAACACATAACCTTACTTTATGTGGTTTTTTTTTTTTTCTGTTTAAAGACACCTTATTTAATCCATATTGTTGATTCATTGAACAGCATTCAATGTTAACATTGAACTCATGGCTAACAGCTCTGTAACCCATGCCTGAAGGAAGCTTATCTATGTGAATTTTCTGCAAGGCATATCGCAGGCTTCTTACACTGAGGAACTCTAGACAGCCCTTCAGCACTATGTTTGGGACCATTTTATACAGCAAACCCATCAAAAATGCACAGAAATATGAAAAACTGAGCACCAAATAGACCACCCAAGGGACTCTGGATTACACAGTATGAGAGCTGAAACCGGAAAGCAGAGTGTGTCTTTGTTCTATCGCTGCTGAGAACGTATCTGTCGGTGACTCACATTTTTTTTCTTTACCCTGCTCATGTCCGTGAATGACCATGGGCATGCTCTCAAGCTCCTCAAGTATTGATTTGGGGGTTACAAATAAATTTTCGTGAGTAGGTGAATTTGCAAACACAGAATCTGAGAATAATGAGGATTGATTGTATACTTAGCAACCCTATTAGTTCTCACCATCTAGAATTGAATGAAAAAAGCCAGAGAGAGAATCAGATACACGGTACAGTACTATTTATGTAAAAATGTGTACAAAGCAGCATCACACGGTTTTCAAGAGCCCACACATCTCAAGGGATACACGTCACCCCCTTAAAATGGTTGCCTCCTGGGCGAGGGAGAACAAAACAAGGAAATACATGAATCAACAAATTAGAGACATCAGTGTGCCCAGAACGGAGTGTGACTAACTTACTGCCCTTTTCCCACCTTCCCTTTCTGCCACTTTGTGCTTTGCGATGGGCCCTGAATCCCCATATTGTTGGCCCTTCCCTTCTCCAGGCTGAGATTCTTGAGGACAGGGACTCTGTCTTTCCTGTCTGAATATCATCCTTCTAGAATAGTTTCTGGCATATTTTATTTATTTGCTCTTACTTAGGTTTTGATTTATACCCCTACGCCATTTCCAAAAGGATTCAGGACTGCAGCCCATTAAGGCTGGATGTGTTTGCTGAGTGAATACAGGCACGAGTACCTGAATGAACAGATGAATGGGTGATTCCCAGGGCTTTTCTGTCGCATTCTGATCTCCTCCTTAGAATAAGTCCCAACATTACAAAAGGAGATGGCTAGTGCTGAGGAAGCTCTTATGTCCATTGAAAGAGGCTCTCCCAAGTCGCGATAATGCCAACTCGCATTGCATTGGCATTTTGGACACTTACTGATGATTCATATTCAGCTTGATGTAACTCAAACCTTCCAAGTCTTTTCCCCATGAATCACATTTGTGTAGTTGGCTTTTTTCTTAACCTGCTGGAAGTTATTCTTTTAGATAAAAGCTAGATGATAGATAGATAGATGATAGATAGATAGATAGATAGATAGATTTCGCTTTAAACCATCAATGCAGAATATTAAATTGGTTTAAAATTTATTTCTGTTTTCCAGTATATTGGCCGTTCCCTCCCCCCAGTTCTGTGTCACCTAAGGTTTAAGTTGTTGATAAAGCCTAGGATGACAGAATAGCCTTGTGACAGGACATGCGTCACCTCTGGGAATGCTGGCCTCTGTTATTTCTTGTAGACATGTTACACCAATCTTCTGTCACTTAGATTGAATTTCTCTTTCTCTCTTTCTCACATCACCCTTCAGGAGAAGGATAGTGTGAAAACTTTGTAAGATGCCCATCTGAAATCCAGGTATGCTCTCTCCGCACCGATCCTTGGATCTATCAACATGATCCTGTGCCATTGAGTCAGGGAGTTGGAAACACATGCTCCATTGTTGTATAACACAGCACATCACCAATAGGGAAACAAGGTGACACAAGCACTCACAGTGAGTATTTATGAGTACTCACACAAGTACCTGCACGAGTACTCACAAATGAGTACTCACACAAGGACCCGAAGCATCCAGGTCAGGGAGATGGTCAGCGATAGTACCTGGACTCAAAGCTTGGGCTCCTGACTCCATGTACGAGGGACTTTACAAAATGTCCTGTCACTGCAAGAGAGATCAAGCTGACTCCTGGTGACTGCTCCTTGCTTTTCCTCTATCGTTTGATTTTTTTAAGTTAATTTATTTATTTTGAGAGAGAGAGAGAGAGAGTGCACACACAAGTGGAGGAGGGTCAGAGAGAGAAAGAGAGAGAGAGAGAGAGAGAGAGAGAGAGAGAATCCCAAGCAGGCTCCACGCTGTTAGCATAGCGCAGAGCCCGATGGGGGCCTTGAACCCACGAACCCGTGAGATCATGACCTGAGCCTAGATCAAGAGTTAGACGCTTAATTGACTGAGCCACCCATGCACCTCTTTTGATCAATTATTTATTAATTTTTTTAAGTTTATTTATTTATTTTGAGAGAGAGAGAGAGGTGCATGCATGCATGAGTTGGGGAGGGACAGAGAGAAGGAGAGACAGAATCCCAAGCAGGCTCTGTGCCATTAGCCCAGAGCCCACCACGGGGCTTGGACTCACAAACTGTGAGATCATGACCTGAGCTGAGATCAAGAATCAGACGCTTAACCAACTGTACTACCCAGGTGCCCCTCAATCTTTTAAATAAATCTACCCTAGAGTATTATTGGGGCTTCGTTTGATATCAGAAGAACTAAAGCCCAGGGAGTGTCCAGGGCTTTAAATAAACTAAGGCCCTAGACCAGATACATTGCATTCCAGCATACAAAAGCAACCTTTCTATGGGATCCTATTAACACGGTGGGCGAAGGCCATAGCCCGAGCACAATTTTTGGAGAAGATTGAAATTGAGTGGACTTCTTTGAGGAATGGGAAGATTTTGACAGAAAGAAAAGCCTTTAAAATGGAAAATTGGAATGGCAGTACAGAGCTGGGAACGCATGGTCTGGACAATTACAAGGGGCAAAGGGACAGATGGGTCCACCTAATTGGAAAGGACGGGGTTAATCAGAACAGCGGGCTCCAGAGGCTCTAACTCCAGGCATGTTTCTCTCTGTCTCTCATCTGTGCTCAGTTTGCCCTCTCCTTTTTCAGAAAGGTCGCCCCAGAGACTGGCAACCTCAGCTATCACAATCCTAGTGGGAAAAGAGTGGCTTTTTGCCGATAATTCCAGAAATGTCCCAAGAAGGGCTCTCATCGGCTCCCCTCAAGGGAGTATCTTGAGTTGCTGGATTTAGCAAGTGAAAATACAGGATGCCTCATTAAATCTGAATTTGAGATTAAAAAAATGAATAATTTCTTAGTATAATTATATCCCCTGTAATATTTGGGACATATGGAAGAAATTACTTATTTACCTAAAATTCCAAATTTAAATTGGAATGCAGTTAAATAAGCATCCTGTATTTTACCTGGCAGTCTTATCCATGCACCAGTCCCTGTGGCCAGACAGATGAGGCACTTAACTAGTCTACCCTGGGTCACATGCCCATACCTGGATCCTAGGTGTGAGTTCGGCCCCATCCATTTGTCCCGTCCCCATTGTTCCATTCTACATATAAGGGAGCTGAATCACCAGAGGCCGGTCATTCCCTCAAGACCGCAAATAGAGTGGATAGAATCTGGCAGAATTTGGGGAGTCCCTTTTTGGGCCTGCTCACCATCTTCCTGAGAACTCTGTGTTTTGGGAATCGTATTATTAGCTCTCTATAACGCAGCATTTCAGCTTAGAGAGAGGGGACCAATTCCTACGGACACTCAGGGTGTATCTACATTTTTGTTTCTGGCAAAATCCCTAGTGAGGTGTTCTGTTGAAAGATAGGAATCTTTTCTGAAGGTGGATTTAAGTCATGAAGGAAGGGGAGCTGGAGGAGGAGTCGGCAGACTCGAGGTTCAGTCCTGGTCTTGCCTGTGGCTTCAGGTTCCCTGTTGAGACGGGCTGGGGACAAAGGCTGCCATGCCTCGTGAAAGCTGAGAGCCCGTGTCCACCAGGCACTGTACAAAGTGCCTCACCGCTATCCTAAGCGAAAGGTCTCCCTGAAATAAAGGAGCCACATCCCAGGGCCAGCTTTCAAACATAGTCACCACAGGTTATAATAATTTCCTGACAAATGGAAGTAAAACATCTTGAGGAGAAGACTTCCTGTTCTAATTTGCCTACTAACTTCTCACGTGCCCCAACGCCTTCCTTGTCCTCGTGAGGTAACTGTTAGAATCCCCATTTTCCAGAGGAGACAACTTTGACTCCGTAGTTTCTTACCCAAAGTAAAATCTATTAACTGGCACAACAGAGATTTAAAGCCAGAAGGGCCTGATGCCAAAATGCTATGTTCTTCTCCTGCACCGGACCTGCACCTCCAGGTGACGATGGGGAGGGAACCGAGATGGTGGGTGTTGACGTGGCGCGGGTCCCCTGCAACGCCACACAAACATGGGACCCACTGCTAAGCTTCACCACTCGGCGGGACGATTCGCCTTACTGACAATCTTCTCCTGATGGAGGACAAGCCGTTGTGCTACGTGGCCTTTGGAAAGTACCCCGCCCTCCACAGCGGCCATGACAGGAGAGCACGCAGGGAGTCCAAAGATGGCGGAGAATCGGGGCCACGGCTGAATCAGATCAACTGACAGAGGAGAGCAGTAATGGCCAAGCTTATTGCGTGCATGAGCACCGCATCTCAGACAATCCTGTACGCACGTGCAATTCTTTTTCCTCCAGGCCTCACTTTGGGACAATAAAGCACTCAAGTGAAAGTTGCACAGGCTTGTAGCTCTTCAGCCTTGTCTGGCCCCTGTCCCTCAAGGCCTCTCCTCCACGGCAGCTTCTGTTCCTGCCCCTCTGTCCCCGTTATCCACACTCTAATGTTCCCGCCCCTGGCGTGCTCTGCCCGCCACAGGGGTGCTCCCAGCCTGTTCCCTAAGTGATTCTGGCTCTTTCGGAGGAGGCTTAGAAACTCCACAGGTCTTTGACGTTTCTTTTATGTGCAAGGAGTTCAAGCACGTAAGCAATCTTCCCTTATTTTCTCCTTAGTGACTCAGAAACAGAGGAGGGGGATGCTCCGAGCTCCAGCCCCCGCCATGCAACAGCACCGGGTGGCCCGAAAGTGGCTTAAAGGAGTAAACCACGCCTCCCCCCTACCCCCGTGATTTCCATCATGCGCCCCCAGAACCAACCAACCCCAGAAGCAACAATCGAAGCAGAAGTCGCATGCCTGCTGTGCACACTCAGAACCCCTTCCCCCACCCCTTCCAAGCACACCACTGCCCTCCGCCCTCCCAGTTAGAGATCACCGCTGCCGAAGTCACACAGGCAGCTCCCCCAAAGCCCCTCCTTCCCAGCGTGCATCGGTTGCCCCTGTTAAAGGCCAGGTGTCATTTTACCTGCTTTTTGCACTAACCTGAGGGGAGCTCTTGCAGTCCCCCCACCCCTGTAAGCCACAGATGTGACATGACATCTCCTCTAGCAACTGAAGTGACTGTCGCCCAGCAGATTCTGATCAGCGGTCGTAAACGTTAGCAGGCTCCTGTAGGTCAGACCTGAAGAGCAGGCCAAGGGCAGGGCCGTGGGCCCGAGTATCGCACAGTCTGAGAGCGGGGCCCCACACCCGGCCCTGAGCAGAAAAGACCGCTGCCCGGCCTCCCCCGGCCATGACCTTCCGGAGGCACGCCAGCGCCTGGCGCATGGAGGTCATGTGATGAACGGCTGTGGAGTCGAACGCTCCAGAGGCATGAAAAGTGGGCCTGTTGTTAAAGGAAATGAAGAAAATCGATCTCATCTAAGATGCCCTGATTTACACAACAACCACAAAAGGGAACCTAGTTTGAATTTTAGGGGCTATTTTTAGGAGCCAGGGAAGTTGAGAACAACACTGAGGAGCCCCGGCTGAACTCTGGCCCTGACCAGCCCCTCGGTCTCCTTCCTGGTAAGCTCTACGCGAACCCTAAGTGAATCCAGCCCCGTCATGCTGTAACGCTGATTTTGAAGTTGTTCGAAAAGATACACACACGTAGGTACATGGATTTTTTTTTTTTTCTTTCTCGTTGGTAAAGCAGCCGATTTTAGGGCCTCGGGCCACTCTGACCACAAGTACAAAACCTTCGTTTTAAGGGCCCATACGGTTTTTGACTTTGCATGCTATAGCGGAGGCATTGTGGCCTGCCGGAAAGAGCCAGGAGCAAAGAACCCAGATATCAGCATCCTCGCCGCCTCTCTTAGACCAGCTGACTCCGAGCTACGGGGCAGTAACTTCGCATCTCTGAGTCCCATTTTCTTCGTCTACCAAATTTAAGAGGCTTGGATTACAGGAGCTTTGAGGTCAGTTACTACTGGCTTTCCCCATAAGTAGGACCCTCCCAAATGGCGTGACTGGTGTTTTGAGATCACCTTCTCCTCCCTCTTCTCCATAGCCCTTCCTCCAAGGTTAGCAGCGGAGAGCAACCCCCCCGCGTGGGCACCGGGGCTGTGTAAGAACCGGGCCGAGGGCTGCGGAGGAACGAGGGCCCAGGGGTGGTGGCCGAAGGGGAGTCCCTACCCGCCACCAGGAGCTGTTAATTTGCTTGTAGCGGTTGTATCTTATTTAGCTCATGTAAGAGCCACTTCCTGGATCAAAGCAAAGTGTCATCAGAGAAGGAACACACACCGTGGGGTGAAAGAAGGAAGAGGTTCAGCCTCCCTCGGCGCTTGCCAACACCTGCTACTCCAGCACAATGGAGAAAAGAGGTTGCTTCCCCGGACAAGCTCCTGGGAGTCTGGAGGGAGCTGAAATTCTTTTTAAACCGTCATACTCCAATGAGGGAGATGCTGCTGCTGTAAATAAAATACCCAAAAGCCTGGGGACTAGGAACAGGGCAATTTAATGCACTGGTTTGAGATTCTTAAGTGAAATTCAGGGGAGAATAATCAGGGCAAGAAAGGGCGGGGGGGGGGGGAGGGTAATGAGCTGGGAGCAGTCTTCCTGGCTCCAGCGAGATGGCCTGAGCCGGTGAGCTTTCTTGAAACCAGAAAGCAAGTGACAGATGGAGGTGGGAATCTTGGGCTCCCTCCCCGGACACTGCTGGTGAGGCCGATCCAGGGCAGGGGCCGATGCCTGGCGTGCGGGGTGGGGTGCAGAGAGAACGCCAGCCTTCCCAGCTCCGTCACTCTCTCCTGATGCCTCCCTTGTCATCAGCTCTGATGTGGCATTATTATTTCTTGAAGACTTTAAAATACTATTTTTACCCCGAGCACACTTTTTTTTTTTTTCCCTTCCAGAAGGAACAAAAGGATCACGACCCACATGCTCCTCAAACTGGCAGTCCTGAGGAAAGGCAGGGCTCAGAGTTACATGTTGAGGGAGCTCTAGCCCCACGTTCCACCCCCTCCTCATTCCCACGGAAACGCAACTGAAAGGAGTGCCACGGGCTTGGTATTGTGAGACACACAAGCAAAACTAGTACAAAATGATGAATGATGGGGCTTCACAGCCAGTGTGATTATCAGCAGCAATTTTGGCCGTTAACAATTAGTGTTATTTTTTTTTTTATATATATGAAATTTATTGACAAATTGGTTTCCATACAACACCCAGTGCTCATCCCAAAAGGTGCCCTCCTCAATACCCATCACCCACCCTCCCCTCCCTCCCACCCCCCATCAACCCTCAGTTTGTTCTCAGTTTTTAAGAGTCTCTTATGCTTTGGCTCTCTCCCACTCTAACCTCTTTTTTTTTTTTCCTTCCCCTCCCCCATGGGTTCCTGTTTAGTTTCTCAGGATCCACATAAGAGTGAAACCATGTGGTATCTGTCTTTCTCTGTATGGCTTATTTCACTTAGCATTACACTCTCCAGTTCCATCCACGTTGCTACAAAAGGCCATATTTCATTTTTTAACAATTAGTGTTATATTTCTACTCATAGAAGAGGGGCATTCTCTCTTTCTTTGTGCTCTCTCTCGCACATGTTTCTTTCTCTCTCTCTTTCTCTCTCTTTCTCTCTCTCTCTCTCTCACACACACACACGCGCGCGCACACACACACACACACACACACACACACAGTTTGGTAGTCTGGTTTATTCCACCACAAAAACTCTGTTCTGCTTTTTCATAGTTCATATTCCCAACATCCCTTAAAATTTTCTGAGGCAACTAATTAACTATTACGGGTCCCTGGGCAGTTTAGGAAAGTCTACAACTTGCACTCACCACTTTTTCTTTTCCTTCATATAACAGGGGCTTAGGGATCTTGTTTAGAAACATCAATATGGTGTTTGTGTTTTCCTTGTCCCCCCACATGACTAGGCTGGAGTTTGATAGTAGAAGTATTTATCTCTGATGTGTACGTAAGAGAAGAAGAGATTTAAAAATATGTATATATTTGTGTGTCTTTTTTTTAAGAAAAAAAAGCTGGTGTAAACCACACAACAGCCCCACAGTCTGTCTAAACTTTCTGAGTGTCTCTTAAAATGGAAAATATTAAGAGTATTACTCATACATTCATTTTAAAACTGGAAGGCAAAAGGAGAGGGGATGATTCATTCCAACCCCGGAGACAAAGAACAAATCAAAGCCAGAATGACTTCTTCTCCCAGGCCTTTGAACTCTGGATGAAGGACTTGGTGTTCCCTGTGGGAACCGCACTTGGGCCATCCCCCAGGCCCACTCAGGCCTCACTGCCCTCTCCCAAACCCTGGTCTCACCGCTGCCACCCTCACCTGAGCCCAGTCCCTACTCCTCTGAGAGTCCTCGGATAGTAGCTGGCTGAGACCTCGCATGCGACAGACAGCATGTCTTGGCTCTTTACGAAGGGGCTCCCTGAGCACCTGCTTCCTGGTGCCCTGGGGAGAGCTGGAGCCAGGATCCCCTGCTGGGGGGTCATGCTCATCATTACTGCTTTCCTTCTGACACTCTCCCTGATGCCCTGGAAATCGCCTATCAGTCGCTGTGGGGCCCAGTAGACGGTCTGGCTGAGCTCCTGAGACTTCCTGGCCCTCCAATCCACACAGCCCTTAAGAAGCAGAACCAAGAAAGGCCCTGAAGATGAATGAAAAAAAAAAGAAGAAGAAGAAGAAGAAGTACAGATATGGCTTAAGGAAAACCCATTATTGGATATTTGCTGTGAAGAAATAATAAATCAAGGTAATGATCCTTTGAGCAGACACCTGATAACATTTTTTGGTAAAGATAAGCCAGTGTACCTTATAGAAGGATATTAAACAGATCCGTCAACCCCAGGCAAACTACGTTTGCTAATAAACTGACAATTAATAGATAGCCCAGAAGATAAACACCATTCAGGGATGGGCTGCTAAAAGGCTAGTGTTTAAAAGCAAGGAGAAAATGAAATTGAAGGGTCAAGTACCCGATAAGAAAGGGCTCCAGCCACAAGTATCAGACTCTGAATTCCCTTTACCAGAAAAACCCCAATTTCCTCTTGAAATGTCTGGCTTGTGAAGGGCTAATCCTGCTTCAGTGTTTTTGTTTTAAAGGAAACAACGTCCAGTTTGTTGTTGACTTTCTAAACACATAACGGCACCTGGAAAGATCGTGTATTACTGTAAAATAGCATGACTTAAGGCAACCTCCCAGGAGCATGCAAAGCCCATACATCTGAGGCACTTTCTCCTTGGTTCTTTGTTCACAGCCGGAAACGGTGTTGAGCCAGGGTTCGACTGCAAGCTCATCGGCGCATTTATTAACTGCGGTTTCGGTTTGTGAGTCTATGCCTCACGCTAATTGTTTAAGTAGGAGCTTCTTTTCGATCGCGTTCCATCAGGAACTACTGATTTTCGCGATGCTCTGATTTCTACACGCGGGTTCCTTTTTCAGATGTGATGGGCAGCCAGGCAGGCAGGGGAGGGCCCTCCGTAAAGGAAGCGAGCGCATCCCCGGAACAGCATGGCTCATTGCCCCCATCCTTCCATTGGCCCAACCTCCTCCTCACTACAGCTGGGCCACAGCGGCCACTCTTGACATGAAATCACTCCTTGTCACCAGTGTTGCTAGAACGGTCTCCATGCCAACTCCTGCTCTCAGGCCCCTGGGAGTGCCACTGGAACGCTGCGGAAGGCAGGTGTGCGTTGTCTTTGTTGGCCTCGGCCTCCAACGCGTTTGCCAAACAGGCAGGTGATCAGCTGGTGCCCTTTGTCCGACCAGCACCTTCTTTCCGGCAGGCTTGCCCAGCAGGGGTGAGCCCGAGGAGGTAGCCTCTCCGTTTCTCAGCTCCTCTCTTCTCTGGTCCTCAGTCCTTGCCCTCCTCTGCCTTCTTAGGAGGTATACATGCATCACCCTCACCTGAGTCGTGGCCAGGCAAAGCGTTCCCTGTTTCTTCCACTTGTGCCCTCTCTGGAATCAAGGAGAGGCTTCCTGTGGGGTTACAGACAGGCCACTCCGTGTTGGCTGTGCCTTCGCAATCCCACCCCTACTTTGACTTTTGCGCCGCCTTTGGGTTTGGCCTATTGGCCCTATCTGGCACTCTGGTCCCCCGGCAACAGTCCCCTCTGCCTGACTCCCTCCCAGAGGAGGTTGCCCTGTCCTCCGCCCTCCAGGTGCATTGCTAGTTCCCGTCCTGAGAGCAGATCATTGTCTGTCTAGCGTCACCTTTGCAGATTGTCCCCGGATGTCCTTGTCTGCCTGACATCCAGGTCCTGACCTCAGCTTGAGGTCTCTGTCGCTGTGTTCGTCCCTTTGAGGGGACTCCTTTTCTTTGTTCTAGAATTCCTAAGGCTAAATATTTGGCCGAACTACCCAGGGAAGGTGATCTTCCCTGCCCAGGTGTGCCTCTGAAGCTGGGTGGGTTCCCCTGACTCAGCTTGATGGGTGGCTTGTCTCGCTCCCTTCCTGTCTGCCCAGCGATGTGGGGGGTACTGGGCCGGAGCCACGACCTGGAGCTGGCCTTCCGTGTGGACAACACACGGGAGGACACATCAGTGCAGCCTGAGATAGGGAGGTAAAGGTGGCCCAGTCCCCTGGTCACTTGAAAAGTCAGACTCCTGGCTCTATGAGCCCCCTCCAAATTTCTGCAACAGCCATCTCCTGGAACGTTCCCAGATCGGCCGACGAGGGGCTGAAGATGTGGCCGCCTGGCTAGCACGGGCCACTTGCCACGCTGGCCTGAATGTGCTCTCGTTCACAGCGTCAGCGTTCAGATGCGGTATCCGGGATGCCCCGATGCCATCGAGTCCTTTCATACCCACTCCTCATTAGCACACGTTCTCCTTTCTCTCCATTGTAAGAGAGATAATATAGCCGCGTTCTGATTAATAGCGGAACAGCCACTGTTGTCCATGGCAACAGACTGCATTGGAAGGTGCTGTTTGGTAAACACAGTGAGTTTGAATTGTGTGGGTGTGGGCTCACTGTACCTGGGGTGGGGTGGCTCGGGGGGCGGGGGGGGGTGGCCCCTTGTGGGATCTTCGCTAGATCTCTTCTCCGTGGAACTGAGGATCTACATGCAGACATGTCTTGCGTGCACAGAGAAAGAGCCTAGAACAGGTGCCCTGAGAACATTTCCCACCATCAAAGGGGAAGACAGGGAACTGGCCATTGGGAGTATTTAGTAAGTGCCAAGGTAAGGTCTTTGCACGCGTCCTCTGTGCAATCACCCGGCTCTCCCAACAACCCGGTGCGGTAGCTATGGGAAGCCCATTTCCCAGATGAGAATCCCAGGGTTCGGGGAGGGTCCAGCAGCCGGCCCAAGGGTTTGCGTGCTGGCCCTACACTAGCCAGCCGTGTGACCCGGGGCAACCCGACGGGTGCTACCTTTGGGATCAGAACCAGGCCCATCCGACCCGTATCCATAACATCCCACTACATCGTGAGCGGGGACGTTTTCTCGAGCCTGGCTTCTCTCGTCCCGACCTCTCCCGCAAGCCCCAGCGTTCTAAGCAGCGTTGCCCTTCTCCTGGGGAACCTGGCTTCCAGTTCAGTTATTATCAAGGGTCGGTGGATATTTGAGTCCAGCAGGTTGCTCGCGGACACTGTAGCTTCCGCGGAGGCGGGGTGGAGAGTATCTAGAAGCGAAGGCTTTTAAACAGACGTGGCCAAGGGCAGGTTGACAGGTGAGGAAGTAGGCACAGCCATGGAAGCCACGAGTTCCATGGATCACTGTTCTCTGGTGCCTCCAACAGCCGGCAAGGCCCTGGGGGCTAAAGGAGAACTCACACGGGAGCCAGAGTTGTTTGGGGTCCACAAAGTGTTTCATTACATGCTTGGAAACATCTCTAAGTTCACTCCATAGGGAGACATCAGTTCTTTTTTTTTTTTCATTTTTTTTTTAATTTATTTTTTGGGGTGGGGAGAGGGAGGGACAGAGAGAGAGGGAGGCACAGAATCCGAAGCAGGCTCCAGGCTCTGAGCTGTCAGCACAGAGCGCGATGCGGGGCTCAAACCCACGAACTGAGAGATCGTGGCCTGAGCTGAAGTAGGGCCCTCAACCGACTGAGCCACCCAGGGGTGCCCCGAGGTGTCGGTTCTTAACCAGTCACGGGGAACGGGGCTCGGGATTTCAGGACAGCATGAGGTAGCAAAGAGCATGTGGGCTTTAGAAGTCAACAGACTCGAGCTTGAACCATGGCTCAGTCCCCAGCCACCAGTATGAGCTGAGACTTGGTTTCTTCAGCTGTAAAAAGGGAGTGGCTCATCTTTGAGTTATCCCTAATAGATCGTTTGGGGAAGGTCAAGGTGGCCATTCAAGTCAGTGCTGCGTAGCCCAGGAGCCTGGACTGGCTCAAATCCTTGGCAATTTCCCGGGCCTATTCTAGACCCAGGGACTTCCCAGGAGAGTCTGGGGCCCAGCAAAACACGCAGGGTAACTCACTGCCCAGCCAACTACTCTGAAACAAAGTCTACAGAAAAGAAAAATCAGAGAGAGTCATGGAGGGAGAAAAAAGGGAGGGGGGCCTCAGAGAAGAGCAACTTGTGGCGGAAGGGACAAACCTGAAAGCTGGCAGGGGCTTGCCCGCTGATTCACCCTTGTGTTCACAGGCCACCAGTTCTGCCTTGTGAGTTAAAATAGACCGACCCCCTAGAACAGGACGAAGCCTGGTGGATTAGCTTTCCAGCTGTAGAGGCCACTAGGGGATGCCTTGGGAACGCGTGGTTTTGTCTGGCACATCAGTCTTTGCACATCACTGAACTCTTCAAGTTACGTGTGGTTCATTTGGTCATTCGGGTTTTTTTTTTTTTTGAAAAATTTTTTAATGTTTATTTACTTTTGAGAGAGAGAGAGAGACAGAGCACGAGTTGAGGAGGGGCAGAGAGAGAGAGAGAGAGAGGGAGACACAGAATCCAAAGCAGGCTCCGGGCCCCGAGCTGTCGGCCCAGAGCCCGACGTGGGGCTCGAACTCACGACCCGTGAGATCGTGACCTGAGCCGAAGTCGGACGCTTCACTGACGGAGCCACCCAGGCGCCCCAGGTGTGGTCATTCGGGTTTTTCAACAATGTTTATTTATTTATTTTAAGAGAGAGAGGGAGAATGCAAGCGGGGAAGGGGCAGAGAGAGAGCGAATCCCAAGGAGGCTCCGCAGAGCCCAAAGCAGGGCTTGATCCCACAAACCCCACAGCGCGTGACCTGAGCCGAAATCAAAAGCCGGATGCTTAACTGACTGAGTGATCCAAGTGCCACAGTCATTCCGTTTTTATTGCACAGCTATTGTGTGCCAGAAAATGTGCTAAGCAGTGGGGCCAGCACAGCATGAGCCGACAGGTACAGGAGCAGAAGGGGAAGGTAGAGAGGGAGGGCGGAGAGGAGGGAGGGAATAGTTTACCTAATGTCTTTGCTGGTCTATTGATTGAAGCCTCAAAAAGGAAAGAGGAGAATATACCTGAGGCAATAATGGCCCATAGCAATGTTGGTATTGATGTCAGTTTTATTTTTATTTTTATTTTTTATTTTATTTTATTTTTTTAATTTTTTTTTTTTCAACGTTTATTTATTTTTGGGACAGAGAGAGACAGAGCATGAACGGGGGAGGGGCAGAGAGAGAGGGAGACACAGAATCGGAAACAGGCTCCAGGCTCCGAGCCGTCAGCCCAGAGCCTGACGCGGGGCTCGAACTCCCGGACCGCGAGATCGTGACCTGGCTGAAGTCGGACGCTTAACCGACTGCGCCACCCAGGCGCCCCGTGATGTCAGTTTTATTTTTAAATAACTGTACACGTAAATAGAATCCAGGATGTTTGTTTCTGGAATTTTCTATCTGAGCTGTCAGAGATGAAAGCAACTAGGGCATGGTTGATACCCAGAAAGGCATAGCTGAGATTTGGGGCTGAAAACATGTGCTGCCGTTAGCATAGGCTCACTGAAAACTGGGATAGCTTGGCTGCGGCTAGAATTCTGGGTTTTTTCCTCCGTTCTCAATAGTGATTTTTAAAATGTGACTTGAGAATTAGACAGAGAAAGACGTTCAACCAAGGCTGCACGTTTGATAAAGACGCCAAATCACTCTGTGGGGAGATTTATAATTCAGGCCACTACTGCTTTATGTCTAGAAGCAAACAAACTAAGTACTTTGTTGCTAAGGGGATTAATTAGTCAATATTTATAAAGGGCTTTAAAGGTTAAAAGTGCTCCATAAATGTAAAGTATTATTAATATCACTAGTAGTTCTACTGCTTTTATATCATGCGGGAAGACTTGTTCTTTAGCCTGGTTATGGATTCTTGTGGTAAAAACGAAAAGGAGAACGAGAACAGCAAGAATTCGCAAAAGAACGTGGCTTACTGGCTTTGTCTACTTTGAAGGAATTTCCATAACTGAAGCCTTTTTTTTTTTTTAGGTTTATTTATTTTGAGAGAGACAGAGACAGTGAGAGTGGGGGAGGGTCAGAGAGAGAGAGAGAGAGAGAGAGAGAGAATCCCAAGCAGGCTCCATGCTGCCAGCACAGAGCCCGAGGCAGGGTTCGAACCCACGAAGCCGTGAAATCATGACCTGAGCCGAAACTAAGAGTTGCACGCTTAAAGTGACAGAGCCACCCAGGTGCCCCATAAGAAGGCTTTCTTGCCGTCTCATCCGACACAGAAATACACAGCCCACAGTTCTTTTTATTTGATATGTTGATATTGTGCCCCCCCGCCCCCGGCCTCTTCCATCAGTCTTGCTTTGTCTAGGCAAGCTGTTGGAGTTTTTCAAAACTGGGTCTTGCAGCAAGAGAAGTGGCTGTCTGTGGTCCCCTGCTGAATGCCAGACTGACCAGAGAGGACACCCAAATTGGCCAGGCCCAAAGGGATCTGGCCTTCCTCACACAGCAGTCTGGTTGATGTGCAAATGATGTCTTGGTGGGTGGCTAGTGGGGGCAGCTTCCCTCACTGTCACATACAATGCACTGCGGGGCTTGGTGACAGCGTAGCCAGGTGTGACCGGGATAATCCCCAAGGCCTTTGGAACGTGAATTATTTTTTATTAACGTTAATACCTAAGGTGCGTTAAACAGACGAGGGAGGCCTTCTAGGGAGCCTCTGGTTACATCACATGTTGGTTTAAAGACTCAAGCACCGAGTCCAGGGGCCTGAGGGCCTGAGTTGCACTGATGGGGAGAAAGTGGAGCCCTGGAACATTCTCAGGAAGGTCAGGAAAGTTTATTTTCAGCCACCTGTAATTCTGGTGGATGGCCCTGGAACAGAGGCCAAAGGATGCATGGGCCTGGTGGGGACGGCGATCATCGGTCCCTCCTTCACCACGTGCCCGGGCACTTCTTCGTTATCGAATGTATCATGTGCCCAGGTGTTACCTGCCAGTCGACACCCTTTATGAGACTCAGAGGGAGTTAGGGTGAAGAAGGTACATAAACAGGATCAGAAAGTAAGCACGGTGGGTAGGGATGGTGGAAAGCAGACGTTGCAGAGCACGGGATCAGGTCTAGTATGGAACCGGCTTCTCTCAAGTTTCCAAACGAGGCTTCGGCTGCCAACAGGCCTGCGCACAAAATTCACTGACGAAGTATCGAGGATCCGTGTTTGCAACCGAGAAAAAAAAAAAAAATGCATGAGTACAGGAAACCATACGACCGAGCGTCAACCACCGTTTTCCCGTGTCTTGCGAGGTGCTGCACTTCGCCCGCATCCTGAGCTTCTAGGTTTTACGTAGACCAAGCGAAAGGTGCTATTTTGGGGAATGTGATGGAGCGTGAGGCAGATTCACAGACAAAACCATCTTTCAAATTACCAGGATCGTTCTGGTAGTCGCTGTCAGAGGCTTTCCTGCAGATGGCTGAACTCTCAGGCTGTCTCTCGAAGAAGGTTGAAACGAGAACGGGTAGGTTCTGGGCTTGGCATTCGTTGAAGGTTCGCTGGCCATGCTCCTTTCCTGCTATTCTCCGAGACTCCATCATTTCCTAACAGTCAGAAAGACCCACACAATGATCCCCGAAATCCTCTTGTCTTAGAATATTTAGCCATCACCGTTGACTCGTAGTGTCCGTGCAATTTTAACATCTGCCTCATGGCAAAAATACTGCAGTCACAGCAGGTCCTAAGATGCTGGACTGAATGTCAGGAGAAGGAGATGGGAAGGGACATCCGGTGGCAAACATCTCACAGAGAAAGGAAAGTGGGGGCAAGCCAGTCACCCCCTCTCCCCTGTTGATGGGACTCTGTACCCTCCATCATGGGAAGATGGCCTCTAGGGTATGAAGAGGTAGAACCTGGAAGGGAATGCTAAATAGAGGTGTTCTCCATCGTCTGAGCCTTCCCTGTTCACGGCGCCCACTTTGGAGCGAGGCTGGAATTATCCATACCTTAGTTCCCAGACTGCCATCGTGTTCAGCGGGCTATGATAACATAAATAAAATCACTACGAATCCAGCAAGGCAGAGCCCCTTTATTCTCTTTTAAGACAACCCATGGGGCGCCTGGGTGGCTCAGTCGGTTAAGCGTCCGACTTCAGCTCAGGTCACGATCTCACGGTCCATGAGTTCGAGCCCCGCGTCGGGCTCTGGGCTGACGGCTCGGAGCCTGGAGGCTGCTTCCGATTCTGTGTCTCCCTCTCTCTCTGCTCCTCCCCCATTTATGTTTTGTCTCTCTCTGTCTCAAAAATAAATAAACGTTAAAAAAAAAAAAAAAAGACAACCCAGAACCCAAAGGGACCTGGCTGTTGAACACAGAGCTCCGGCACCCCTAACAACGTGAATCTGTCAGTCTGTCACCTCACCCTCGAGTTTTCATGTGTTCGCGTCAGCAAAGGCTGATGAAGAAGGCTGTCGCAAGTGACCACACAGCAGCGGAAATAGAGCTGATGTGTGTGTACGTGTGTGTGCCTGGGTGCCTGCAGGCACGCCCGCCCGCGTGTGCACATGCCTTTCTGTGCGTGCAGGTGTGTGTGTGTGTGTGTGTGCACGCGCGTGCACCTGTGCAATAAGAACGACAGGCCCTCGCAGGCAGCGCAGGATGCCGTGATGTCTCTGACCGCCGGTGGCCGCCCTGCCTGCCCGCCAGGCAGAGGAACGGGCTGCGTTTGTCACTATTAACTTCCTTGCTGCTGGGCCTCTTGCCTTGACCGTTTTTATTTCTGCTGCCCTGGTGGTAATCGTTTCTTATTTTTCTGTGTAGGTCTGCTCTCCCAAGTGAGACAATAAATTACTTGAGAAACCAAGATGGTGTTGTATGTGGGTGCGATTATGAGACCGATCCAAGGCAGCTCTTCCTGACCTTTGTTCAGACGACCCCCGACTCCCAGGTGGCTGTACAATTCCTGCTTCATTGTGGCTCCTGGAGTAAGCCAGGCCGTGTCTGCAGACTGTCATGAAGGGTCCAGACCCCAACAGCCAGCTGTCAGTGTGAGAACAGTTTCCTCCCCTTGTCCCTTCTGGCTGGGGCGGTAATGGCTTCTGCTGTTACTGCCCTGGAGGCCTGAGCATCCTTCGCTGGCTCCCTTAAACCTGCCCACCCTCAGTAAATAGTCAACCCAATTAACTTCCCTTGGATGAATCCTTTGAATGGGACGTCTCTTCTGCCCCCCCTGCCTCCCCCAACCTGAATGATAAAGCCATGAACTGGGAGCACCTTGAGGGCAAGGCTCTGCCTGATTCATTTTTGACCCCCAAAACTTAACAGGGTGTCAGGCCCATAATCAGATCAGCCACAGACGCTTGTTAAGCAAACACTGAATGAAAGAAGAATAAATAAATCGCATGAGTGGATGGTCTGGTAACCGCAACGGGGAATGAGTCAGTGATGTCTTACAGCACAGTGACGGAAACGCAGCCCCCCCCGTTCCTGGAGGTGAGGAGAATTTCAATAGGAAGGCAAGTGAAACGCTTCATTAAGATGGTTCTGGCATGTCCCATGGCCAAACCACATGGCAGCGAAGGCGTCTGTCAGTTTGCATCTGGAGCTCCTCATTCAAGCCTCAGGAAGAGTAGCACCGTGCTGGAAACATCCTCGAGCTTCCTGGCAGATAGAAGTCACACTATGTTTCTCTGGAATGCCAAGCGTGAAGTGAAAGGCAACTGGAGAGGCATGGCTCCCCTTGTGTAGGTAGAACAAGAAAGAAGGAGGAGGAGGGAGAGCAGGCCATCGGCTATGAGGTCAGAGAAGAGAAAGATGGCTGTCTAATCCGGAATGTACCATCTCCCTCTCTGATAGCTGCTGAGCATAGCCTACTCAAAGAGAGGGCAGATTTTAAGAGTGAATGAATCCCGTTCCTGACACGCACCTTTTCATGTGTGTCCTCCATGGGTCCTGTCTAGGAGCAGAGCTACTGTTCAAGCAGGGATCTCCTTTGGGTAATCCTTTTTGTGCTGTGGCCTGGAAAAGAACTGCCCGTGTCAAGGCAATTCTCGAAAACGTCCTGTCCTTAGAGGACTCCAGAGGAGGTGGAGGTTGGGGCACTATTGGCCATCACGCCTGAAAGAGAGTACCAGGCTCTTACTCTGTAGGAAGGGGACTGAACCTCTGTGATACGTTGGGTCTCATCTCCCCTGAGCCTCGTTTCATCGATTCGCCGGGCACTATTCTAAATGCTCTGCATGTTTTAACTCATTTCATCCTCAACAGCCGTGATTTGTATACTATTGTCATCTATGTTTTCAGACTAAGACTCTCTGAGGCTCAGAAAGATTAAGTAACTTGCCCCAAATCGCACAGCCAGGAAGTGTCACAGACGGCGTTCATACTCAGGGGTCCCGGCTCCACAGCCAATAAACAACGATCCACTGTATTCTCCTGTTTTGGGAAACAAATCTTTTATTCGGTATGATTTTACTTGAAACAGAGAATCCACTGAATAGTGTATCCCTATACTACTTTTGTTTAGTACGATATCTTTAAAAAAAAAAAGTGTTTAAAGTGTGGTTGAAGGACACAGTAATCCATTCTAACAATGGAGGGAAAGTAGGCTGTGCTGTCTGTCAGGGGGATGGGTACTCAGTTGCCCCAGGGATTTCCTGAAAGGCGTGCAGGGATACGTTTGACTAGACGTTGCTGGATCTTTGCTTCCGGTCCCTGTCTCAGAGCTCAACACTCACATCGGGCTGCAGTCCCAGCATGTTCTATAGGTGAAGTGTCAACGCTTATATCTGGTACAATTAGCACCGTGGCAAAGACAATTCTCCAGGAGCACTGGATACTACACCTCAAGCATCAAGGGCAGTCAGTGAATAATTGTTAAACGAACGAATGGGTGGATGGAGGAAAATAGCGCACCACCCAACTGAGGGCACAGGTAGCAGCTAGGAATTCTTGCCTTCTAGGAAATGAATGCTCTCGGCTGTGCAGTGGCTTGGGGTAACCGGGACACTGGGCTCCGGGGTTGGAGTAAAGATTGAGGCCTCAAGTTCAGGTCCACGTTCTCACAATGTGCAAAGACACCTGCTCTAACTCTACCCTGAGACCATGTTGTGGTAAAAAAAGATGGTGAGGGGCGCCTGGGTGGCTCAGTCGGTTAAGCGGCCGACTTCGGCTGAGGTCATGATCTCGCGGTCCGTGAGTTCGAGCCCCACGTCGGGCTCTGGGCTGACAGTTCGGAGCCTGGAGCCTGTTTCAGATTCTGTGTCTCCCTCTCTCTGACCCTCCCCGTTCGTGCTCTGTCTCTCTCTGTCTCAAAAATAAATAAACGTTAAAAAAAAAATTAAAAAAAAAAAAAGATGGTGAGGTTCTGAGACTTCGCAAAGTTAGTCTTTATGATGTTCCTGCGTTTACCCTTACTCGAGGATGTACCTAGTGTCCTGGAGAAGCGGTCAGTGTCCAGCTTGTGACTCTAGTGATTCGTGCTGGAGCAACATAGCTCTTTGAAAAGGCACAGTAGAACAAGTGTCATGTTTTCTGAAGCTAGATCGAGATCTTTCACTTGTCAAACATATATACGGAGTCAGCCGAGCTCCAAAATGGCATTTGCCCCCCCCCCCCCCCCCCCAACAAAGACCCCTCACAAAGCAGTTAAAACTGTAACGTTGACTTCACAACACTAAACGATGGAGGCCACCCAAGTGTCCATCAACAGATGATGGATAAATAAAATGTGCTATGTGCGGCAACATGGACGAAACCTGAGGGCATTCTACTATGTGAAATAAGTTTGGGAAGACAAAAACGTTCCGCACGTTGGTGGCGAAACAACGCGCCTGTACTTAGCACCCCTGAACTGCATACTGACAGATGGTTGAGATGGCAAGTTGTACATTGCGTACGTTTTTACTGCAACTGACATCAACAATTCCCGAATTCAAGTAAAATAGTCGTGAGGTCCAGTACAATGTTCCTTCTCCCACCACCAAGAACCCAGGTCCTGCCCACACAGACCAGTGGGCTTCCCTGCCTCGGGCGGGGGGGCTCAAGGACATTTTGGCCACCCTCACGTCCTTGAAACCTCACGTGCAGTGGCCTAAGGGAGTCTCCCAGTGATCCTCGACTGCCCCACGCTGTGCGGACTACAAGCTGTAGAGCTGGCCTAGACTAAAGGGCTTGCTGTACGCAAAGCTCTTCAAACAGTGCCTGGCACGTAGGATTGACGGAAAGAAGAGGTTGCCTTGGGAGGAGCGACAACTTTATATTATGGCGTCTAAGGGTTGAAAGAAAATTGATTTTTCTTTTCTTTTTTTTTTAAGGCAGACTGTCACAAGCAGCACCTCATTTGGATGTGTCTGGAGTCTTGGAAGCTTGGCTGCCCTACATTCTCCTACAAATGGGCCTTGAGAGCTTGATTGAACGTTCTAGCAGGGGAGCGCAGAACTCAGATACGGTTGACCCGGCAACAGTCCTTCTCCATCGGGGAAGGTCATTCTCTGTGACCTAGCATGCAGCTTAGGGAGGGACACACGTGGAACGGTGAGGGAGGAAGGGGACGCCCACCTGGCCGGCCAGGTCAGCCGAATCAACCTTGGAAATCAATGGTGTGACAGATGTCCCAGCCAGATAGGCCTCACCGCCTGATTGTTTTTTTTTTAAGTTGTGTTGACTTCAAAAACCCCAGACTTTCGCCCCATACCTCTTTGTCATGTCTAGGGGATATGAGCATTGTTTTGTTTATTTTGTTTCCATTTAAAACTGAGAAGCCGCATTGCCTCCACGTTTCATATTAACAACTTACAGTAAAATGTATTTATAATAAAACTCCAGGGGCACCCGGGTGGCTCAATCGGTTAAGCGGCCGACTTCGGCTCAGGTCATGATCTCGCGGTCCGTGAGTTCGAGCCCCATGTGGGGCTCTGTGCTGACAGCTCAGAGCCTGGAGCCTGCTTCAGATTCTGTGTCTCCCTCTCTCTCTGTCCCTCTGCCCCTCACGCTCTGTCTCTTTCTCTCAAAAATAAATAAACGTTAAAAATTAAAAAAAAAAAAAACAACTCTAATCAACAGGAACATAGCTAAGAATCTTGAAAAGCTATACTCTGGGACCCAAGATGAAACTCACACACACACACACACACACACACACACACACAGATAAAAATGTATATAAAAATTCTCCTTCCAGGGTTAAATTCCGAGATAGGTCCGTCTCCGGCCCACAGGCTTTCACCATAAGCCAGGAGGAGAAGAGAGAAATTTGGGTTCTGGCTCCAGCTAGATCACATGCAAGTCACTTTGCCCCCCTAGAATTCTCTTTCACTCTGGGTAAAACGGAATTATGAGATTCACTCCTGCCCCTTCTCAGTCTGATCATCTGTAACTCTGTGATGTCACCATGCTATTCGCTGTGTTTATGCTGCCAGAGATAAGACGGGATCCTCGGTTGTCAAAGAAAGATTAGGAGAAGCTCAAAGTTCTTTCCTCGCTGGGCAAGAAAGTGGAATAGACCAACAATTTAGGAGGATTTTTAACAACAAGAGTTGAAACAAGGAGATATTTCTGTTTAATCGTCTTCCAGGTGAAGTTTATATCTTCTGAGCATTTTTAAATTAAGCTTTCTTTTAAATCGTTTAAAATAGGGGTGCCCGGGTGGCTCAGTCGGTTGAGCGTCCGACTTCGGCTCAGGTCATGATCTCACGGTCCGTGGGTTCGAGCCCCATGTTGGGCTCTGTGCTGACAGCTCAGAGCTTGGAGCCTGTTTCAGATTCTGTGTCTCCCTCTCTCTGACCCTCCCGCATTCATGCTCTGTCTCTCTCTGTCTCAAAAATAAATAAATGTTAAAAAAAAAATTAAAAAAAAATAGCTTTCACCAGTCTTCAATACTTTCTTTAAAGTGTACGTAATTTCCACACCGTTTAAACAAATGAAGAGAAGTGCAAACAAATTGTTAACGATTTGTTTATATACTGCTCACAAGGGTTCTCTTTCGGTCAATGTAATGACAATCTGTCTCCAATATTTACGGATATTTTACGCTCAGGATTTGCGTTTGTCTCCCGTACTATGGGGACAGAAATCTTCTATGGGCACAAAGATTTGTAACCAGTTTGTTTCCTTGCCAGGTAGCGAGTTGTACTTACAAACTGGAGTTTAAAAGTTACCAAAGTGAAATAAATCGGGTTAGATTGAGTCCATTCGGAAACTTTATTTCATTTGAATCACAGACTCATTATGAAGTCAGAGCATTGCTGGTCTGATCTATGACAACTTCTAAGACCAGACTACCCTGGGGTCCTGCACCAGCTGAATGCAACACCCTGCCCCCCTCTCCCAATGAAATAGGTTGTATGTTAGAAGTAGCAGCTAGGTGTGCAGGGGGTTATTAGAAGAAACAACTTACGCTGGCTCTGTGATGGAGGAAGGCTTCTAGAAGAGGTGGCAGCTGGGATCATTCTTTAAAGATGGATGGGACTTGGTAACTGGAGAAGGCGGAAAGGTCCAAAGCTGAGGAGACAGCATGAGCAGAGACCAGAGGTGTGGCCTTGTGCGTTTGTTTAGGCTCCTTTTGGAACCGTAGTGGAGCAAAGAGCCATGCGGAAAGATGGCCCCGGAAGAGTGAGAAAGAGAGAGAGAGAGCCGGAACGTAAGCAAACTTGAAGGCCACACTCAAGCGCTTGGTTTTCACTCGGTGGGTGATGGTGAGGTTTTGGAGAAAGGGAATGAGCTAAGCTTTAGGAAAGTAGCTCCAATGATGGTGTGAAATTAGAATAATTAAAGAGGAAAAAACTTCAGGGCGTGTTACATTTGGTCCACAAGGTAAAAAGGAATCTTGCCTTATCAGTCAATCCAAGTCAGGAAGAGAGTTCCATCATGGAAAACTCCTTACTTAGATTTCGAATGCTGTATCACCGTTTGGGCCTTTTCATAGTCTGGGAAGCAGGGTACTTGCTGGAATTTTCCAAGAATGTTCCTTTCATAAAAGCTCATGTGATAGTTTTGAAAGCAGAGGTCTGACTTGGAGGCCCAGAGCTTGTGGAATGCCTCTGCATGGTTTGCCTTCTCCTCTGGTTTCTAGCATTATATTCACGGATTCTAGGAGCAGCTCTGGTATTATGAAAAAGCCATGATCAGCTGAAGTTGCCTGTGGTAGAGAGAAAGAAGACTAAGTTTCTGGGGTGATGCGTGCGGGGGTGTCTGTACCATGCTGGTCAGGTACAAATATACCTCCATCATCTCCATGAGCAATGGTTTTTGTCTCATTGGTTTTCATACCCACAGAGTCCTGTCTGCAAGGCTATCGGAACCCATTTCACTTCTTTTGATTAATTTATTATTATTATTATTTTTT
The DNA here is from genome assembly GCF_007474595.2 of Lynx canadensis. Classification (NCBI taxonomy): domain Eukaryota; kingdom Metazoa; phylum Chordata; class Mammalia; order Carnivora; family Felidae; genus Lynx; species Lynx canadensis. Next base: position 9,176,980 of record NC_044303.2, read on the forward strand.
AACTCGTCTCTATACCCACCACGGGGCGTGAACTTACAACCCTGAGGTTGAAAGTCCAGTGCTCTGCTGACTGAGCCAGCCAGGCGCCTCCCTATTATTATTATTATTATTATTTTTTTAAACTTTGTTGGTATTCCACTTCCTTGGTCATTAGGCACAAAGACCTCTCCGTGGTGGTTAGTTGAATATGATATGACCGCACGCACCCTGGGCACTAGCTTTGGGGTGGCTGGTATTGACGAGAGGAAGTTTCTTCTCTCATCTCAGGGGATGTCTCCTCCCTCCAGCAGTCAGGTGTGCCAGGACTGGGATGGACACGACCCTCTCCGCCTGCCTCCCCCCAGTTCACCTCTTCATGGATTTATTCACCAAGTACTTACTGAGCCTTCACTGTATCAGGCACCACAGCAGGTACTCAGAGAGAGTGGGAGACAACCAGGCATGCTCCCTGCCTGCGAAGAAGTTCACTCTTAACCAATAATTCAGGCGTGGCTAGTGCGTACCAGGCGGGGGGAGGACAGAAGCCACGGTAGGGTGGGGACATGGCTCAGGGGAGGGACAGGAGTTTGCTACGTGAGGTAAGGATGGCGAAGGAAGGTCAGTTCTGGGCAGACGAGAGCAAAGGCAAGGGTCTGCAGGAGACAGAAAGGGGGTGGTGAGGACCTGAAAGATATTGGGGGGATGGGGGGCAGGGCAAGCAGGGACCGCAGAGGCGGTGGACAGGCAGGCAGCTACGTCACCGCTGTTGATGTTAGTAACTGTACAACTCAACTCAGATCACGTTCCTTAGCCTCTCCAGCTTTCATTTCCTCTCTGTATGATGAGATTAGGGGCAACAGACCTAGGCAGACCACCGATGGAACGCTGACATAAGCGGAATGCTTGGTAACCAATAAATCATATGAATAATAGACAAGGTAGCGCATGGAGTTTGGTAAGTCCGAGTTATATAAGCTACATAGCGAAAGATGTGTATAAGCTGCATGGGCTCAGTTTCCCGTGAATATCCCTCTGTCTCCCATTCGATTCCGTTCTTCGAGGGTGGAGGTCAGTGGCCCATTCTTCATCGTTTCCCTCTCTGAAACTTCCCCCGGGCTTGGCAAATGGCGGCTGCCCAGTCAATGTTTGTTGAGTGAACTTTGCTAAATTTTCACTCAGTCAGCCCAGGACGGGTAAGGCAATTCCCGCTGGCATAGGTCACCAGGGACGTTTTCGGACTCACAGGATGCGAAAGGATGCTGAGAGGTTACCTCATCTATCTCTGCCTCCAGGCAAGCTCAGCAAAGCCCGACAAGAAAGATGAGCCTTGTTCTGCTTGCTAAGGAAGGAGAGGGAGTCTAAGGTGAATCCTTAACACTCCTCGTCAGGAAATCCTCCTTACAATTCATCTTAAAGCCCATGTATTGGTCATTACCGTGATAGCAGCACTTTAGCTGCTGGTTTTTATTATTATGGGATTAACTGAGATTGCTGTGCATGTCCCTAGAGGCTTTTTAAAGCAACTGTTTTAAAAATTGAAAGCACCGTCAGAGAGCAGAGCTAATAAAATGTGCTTGGTGGGTGTATCCTGTTTAGCAAAGTTGCATACCTCCAGCCCCCAGGACTGGTAAAAATTAAAGATTTTCCCATGCTTCAGCACAGGAAGAAAAACCAGCTTTGATTTTATCTTCCACAATTATTTGGAATCACCTTGTCACGGTGAAAAGGGGGGGATGGGGAAGGAAGAATGTCTAGCCCTCCCCTCCGCCCCATTTTCTTTTACGTGGCTAATGGAACCATTTCTTGTAAAATGGCTTTTCGTCAACACTAACTCCCAAGGTACGGATCTTTACTGAAATGTGTGAGCGTTGGTGGGCTGGATTCATTTAGAGAATCTTTACATCATTAATTTAAATGATTGCCAAGCTAAATACATCGGACACTGTCAGGTAGAATGCACCTGACCACTTAAAACCCGGGTCTTCACCTTGTCTAATCCCATAAAACAGTCATGATATTCATGGATGTTGGCCACCTATCGGTCTAGACAGAATAGTGTGAAGAATGTTGACTTTGGTATTGGAAGGTCCAGGATTTGAATTCCACTCAGTGAACTTACTAGCTCTGTGACTCTGAGTAAGTTACCTACCACTTGAGCCTCGGTTTCCTCATCTGTAAAATGGGGATAAAATAATGACTTCACAGGGTTGTTGACCTGACTAGATGAGCCCGTGTATATAAAGCCCTGAGCATGAGGGGCACCTGGGTGGCTCAGTTGGTTAAGCGACTCCCTCGCCATTTCAGCTCAGGTCACGATCTCACAGTTGGTGAGTTTGAACCCCCCCCCCCCCTTTTGGGATCTGTGCTGGCCATGCAGAGCCTGCTGGGATTCTCTCTCTCTCTCTCTCTCTCTCTCTCCCCCACATCTCTCTCTTTTTTTCTCTCTGTCCCTCCCCCATGCTCTCTCTCTCTCTCTCTCTCTCAAAATAAATAAATAAACCTAAAAAATAAATAAATAAAGCACGGAGCATGATACCTGGGCATGGTAGGTGCCCCCAATACACCTACCCTTATTTAACTTACCCCAAATGTACATTTGCACGCCGACACCACGGGCAATGGAATGAACCCCAAAGGGTGTGGAGTGGGGCACCCGGGCGGTTCAGTCAATTAAGCGGCCGACTCTTCTCATGGTTTGTGGGACCAAGCCCTGTGTTGGGCTCCGCACGGTCAGTGCTTGAGATTCTCTGTCCCTCTCTCTCTGCCCCTCCCCTGCTCCCACGCATGCACTTTCTCTCTCTCAAAATAAACTTAAAAAAAAAAAAAAGACAACGCAAAAGGGTGTGAGGTGATGTTTTCCTGTTCGAGGAGGCCACGCTGGGGAAACGAAGAAAGAGGTGCCCTCTTAGCACCTCTAAAACCCCTGTCCGTCGATTGCCACAGGCTCCTCTCTTAGACAACACACACCGATGCCCATCCCTCCTTAGGAGCATTCCTTCGCTTTCCCCTCCCTGGCATTCTGTGCCCCAAATGGGTTTCTGGGGCAGGTGAGGGCCGATTCCGTTGCCGCTCTGTTTTTTCGGCCTCAGCGTGCTTCTTTCCTACCCTCCTGCTCTGCTCGCTCCTTCCTCCCCCCAGGCGTTGGCTCAGTGGGCCGGGGTGACAGCCGCCACTTAATTGGCTGGGGACACAGAGACATAGACCAGTCCCCCTCCTCAAAGATCTCCAATCATGCTCGGGTTGGTAAGAGTTCAAAGCCTATAATGGCTTCCCATCTCATTCCGAGTTTAAATTGTTTGGGGTCCTCCTCTGCCAGCCCTCCTTATTTCGGGGACCTCTGCTCCTCCTACGCTGTCCTACCCTGCTCCACTGAGCTCACAGAGAGCCACGAAGGCTTCCTTGCTTCCCCTAGAGCATGCCAGCACACCCTCTGCCTCAGGGACTTTGCATTAGCTGTTCCCCCTTCCCCTACAAGTCCACATGACTTGCTCCTTCTTCTCCTTGGGAGTCTCTTCAAACACCACCCTCTTGGCTAGCCACGTTATTTCAAGTTGCAATTCACTACCCCCTCTCTTGCTTTGTTTCTCTCCATAGCATATCATCCCACTTCGCCCTCAGGCCATCCGCTCAAAGTTAATATCCCAACGGTAGGATCCCTCTGGTTTTTTAATACTTAAACATCAAAGAATATATGCACATCTCTCAAAGCAATATTTTCATCCGCTGCCGTTTATATGGGAGAAATGCATACGTCTATCCCACCGGCTTAATGTGACATCTTCAATAAAATGATTTACGGCAGAAGCTTGAGTTACAGTCCACACACGGTAGGTAAAACGCCAGAAGCATGTGTACATGTTTTGAAAGGTATTCCAAGTGACAGCAGAAGGCTGTATATCTTGACATTTCCCCACCCCTCCGGCCTCAAAATTCTTCCCTCGGTGACTAGCAACGCATCTCAGGAAATTGCCTTGTGTTTTTGACTCTAAAAATAAAATTTTACTGCGAATTTCATCTTCATTTTTACCTAAAAATTATTAATTGACGGTATTTGCCGTATTTATTTCCTATCACCCATCTTCAAGGTAGTGCTTATGACATGGCAGGAAACCGTACGTGTTCAAGCACACAGGGTGACTGCTAACAACCTTACTAACTGATTGGAGATCAAGGAGCAATGGTCTAAGCGTTCATAATCATGTACTCTGTAGGTGTTAACTGTGTTTGGGTTACATGGCAGGAAATTAACTGGAGGTTTTGGGGGGCTTGTAACAGATCACGACTTTCCCCACGAAACAGAGGGCACGGTCCTTAGTTCTTTTGCTTGCTGTCTATCTGCCCTCACTAAAATATGCACGCTCCATGTGAGCTTGGCCTTCAGTCCGTCTTGTGCCCCGCTGCCTCCTGGCACATAGTAGGAGCTCAGTAAGTACTTGGAGGAAATATTCTCTGGCCTCTTTGGGCTCTTGAAAAAAAATTGTTTTATTACCTTTTTTATTTTTGAGAGGCAGAGAGAAACAGAGTGTGAGTGGGAGAGGGGCGGGGAGAGAGGGAGACACAGAATCCGTAGCAGGCTCCAGGCTGGGCGTGGAGCCCGGCGTGGGGCTCGAACCCTCGAACCGTGCGATCACGACCTGAGCCGAAGTCGGACGCTTAACCGACTGAGCCACCCAGGCGCCCCTGGGCTCTTTGGACCTGCTCGCCTCTGGGCACACATCTCCCACAGGGGCCTACATTGTGGGGAGGGGGTTCTCCCTCGGGCAAGATTGTAAAATCTACGCAGCTCTGCATGGCCCGTGGAAGATTCCTAAGGACCATAGAATATACCTTATCCAAGTAGTGTCATTGCAAAGCTCCGGATGTCTATGTCAACTAGAGAAAGAAGGCTGCTACCTTCACTGAGCACCAACCATGTGAAGAAATGATAACCACTCTCTGTATGCACCATGTGGCTTCTCAAACGGCTTCCGAAGATCTCTGCCTTCTGGTATCCACACCTTGCACAAGCCCCTCCTTTTGTGGGTGGGGAGGATCTTGGGTCGAGGTTTTTAACAGATAGAATACAGCGGAAGTGATGGGATGCCATTTCCAAGACTAGGTGGTAAACAACGGTGACTTCCTTGTTTCTGGCTCTGTTTCTTATCCCTGACTTGGCCTGACGAGGCGAGCATCGGTGTCGCGGGCTGCGCCCCCGGAGAGGCCCACAGAGCCAGGAACTGAGGGAGAGCCGAGTCAGCAGGGCTTGAGGACCTGAGGCCACAGTCCAACAGCCTGTGAGAAACTGAAGTCTGCCAACGGCCACGTGAGTGAGCTTGGAGGCAAATCTTTCCTCCGTTGAGCCTTGAGATGACTGCAGCCTGGCTGACATCCGGATTGTTGTCTTACGAGACTCTCAGGGGACCCAGGTAGGCTGTGTCCTCTGATCCACAGACACTGCGAGGTAACACCTGCTGCTGTTTTAAGTTCCTAAGTTTGGGGGTAACTTGTTACACGGCAGTAGGTGGCAAATACCTGTGATCTCACTTCATCTTCGCAAGGGCTCATTTTACAGGCGAGGACACTGAGGCTCAGAGGCAGAAAGCCAACCGCTAAAGTCCACACTACTGCTGGACCCAAGATGCAAACCAAAAATTATCTGGGTCCGACATTCCTGGTCTTTCCTACAATCTTGTGATTCCTCCAGGGGTTCCACCAGGGAGATGGAAATAAACCCCAGTCCAGGAAGGAGTCTGTTCTTGGGAGCATCTGTGCTGTCCTACCACTCATTTTCACAGATGCCTAGTTGTCGGTCTCTCTACAATATGCAAGGTAGAAACCACATGTGCGTCTTCAGAGAGGATCTTTCAAATGCTAGCTTCAGCCACCTCAACCGGGCTGCAAAACTTCAGGGGATCACATCTATTTTTATTTTCAGGATGCCATCTGCCTCCCTTCTAGCTTAGACATTTGACCGGAGCCGGAAAATAACACGTAGATGTTTCGGGATTGGTGTTCGGTTTCTCTCTCCCACATCGGTAATCTTTTATGTTCTCAGAGGTCCACTACCCAGGATAAAGGATGACTGAAAGATCAGCGTATCACTAACTATCAACATCTAAAGGGTGAGCTGAGTGAAGCACACGTAAACGCGAGGCATGCGAGCCCCTCGGAAAACATGCCTGAGGTCTGATTAGACAGACATAAAGTGAAGTGAGCCACTCGGGCCCCCTTGGTGTTCTCCTCTAGCTGAGGTCCCTTTTGCCTCCCTCACTTCTCAGGGGTGTAAATTCCCCAGGACATCACTAAGGCAGACCCCCTCCCTTCCAAGCATTGCAGCGAATTCAGCATCGCCTAGTCAGAGGGCAAGCCTGGCCAGCGTTGGTCTATGTCCTCAGGAATGACTCAGTGGTTGGGTAGCTTCCTTCTGTGCCAAACAGTGGCCCTCCCTGCAGGCTGGTTCCTCATCCAGAATAAAATCCTGAACCAGATCGCTGCTGTTGTTTCTTAAGGAAAAATCTACGTGAGCACATGACTGACTAGTCAACAATAATCATAACGTAGACTCAAAAAGGGTTTTGTCTCTTAAGGGTAGAAGCAGGGGCTGGAATCGCCCACAAAATACTTCCTGCCTACGTGTTGCTTGGGTGCACGGTCCCTCCTATTCCACTTTCACTCCTGTACATTCTTTCTAGGTTGTAGAGAAGGGAGAGCAATGCTTTTTCCCCTGACTCACCTTCAGGGCCATGAACTCTTTCTGGAAAGATCCCCAGCAAAGCACAGATATGTTAGTGCCGACCAACATTACCTAGTTGGTTTTAGCTGTGGCTGAATAAATATGGCGAATCAACATGTACTCAGGAAGCATGAGGTCATGTAAGGTAGGGATTAGGGTGGCACATAAATAAAAATTAAAATTAATCTAACAAGGCTAACGTGCTCTTTTACTCAAGAACAAACTTTTCATTGCATTAGGTGATAATCAGGTCGAAATTCAATGTATAGAAGTGTTGGCTGTACTAAGAAATATGGAATTGTCCTGCTTCAAGTGTTTACGAGTTTTCTTGTGTGTGATCAAACAAGATGGTCCCCATGCTCTCCATTAAAATATGCTCTCTCGTAATTAAACAAAAGGCAAAGGGATAGATGAACACTATAGACTGGGTCCCATGTCCCCCACTCTCTCTCCATGGTCCTGTCTGGGGGTGGGGGTGGGGCAGAGAACTTACTGCAACAGAAGAGCACATCTTCGAGGCCTGGGCTGGGAGAGAGATGACACCCTGGCAGGGAATGGGCACGTCATGATCAGGGCCCTCAGGGACGTTGGAGACGGAAGGGGGCAGTTTGGGTTGACCAGGAGCCTAGACAAGAACAGGGATGCAGCTGGGACAGGTACCAGAAGTAGAAACGGGCAAACATCGAGCAGGGGAGCACCGGCACAAGGGTGTCGGAGGTGAACAACACTGGGACAAGGGCAAGTCAGGACCCGCCCCCGGTGGCCAGTGGAGCGGAGAGTGGAGACTGTGACCAAAACAAGTCACACAGGGAGGGAACACGAAGAACAGTAGGAGTGAGTGTCTCAGGGAGGTGTCTGGGGTCCAAAAGTTTCTGCTCTGTTGCAAAATCACGGGCAACCAGCGGCTGGTATAATGGTCAGCAAGCAGTGTGTGCAGTGATCTCAAGCTTGGGCTTGCCGTGGGTCAACCCATAACCTGTCGGTAACTAGTTTGGTGACCGTAATTAACTTTAAGCTACTTAAGCTCTCTGAACCCCAGTTTCCTCATCTGTACAATGGAGGTAACAGCAGTAGCTAAGTTACCGATTTGTTGAGAGGATTGAAGAAGATTTCATGAATATGCTTAACGCAGTTCTCCACACGTAGTTGGTGCTCAGTAAACAGAAACAATGAATGGTATTACTGTTAATAAGAAACCCGAGTGTGACTTCCAATACTGGCCCGACGTAGGGGATGAGGCGACGCCCGGTCGGACATCTGTTGCCAGATGTCAGGTGCCAGGAGATGCCTCCACGATGCCATGGGCCGGAACCTTCTACAAGCAACTCTGAGAGTTGGCCACAGAGCAGAATTAGGTCATCCCCACAACGTCGCCAACATTCCTCACCCTTTTTATGATGTCAGTGGTTTCAGACTCGGAATGCCCAGCTCCTGCTCTGTGATGAAGCTTCCAGAACCTCTCCCATTTGTGGCCAGCTTCCTTAACTGTGCTCTGGAGTTACTGATACTGTCTCCTCTGCCAATTTGGAGCACCTTGGAGCATTTATGTCCCCAGGCCTGAGGTGATGGAAACCCTGGCCATAAGTCTGTGTGTGTGTGTGCGTGTGCGTGTGCGTGTGTGTGTGGCTTACGGTGGAATTACCAGCATGGTCACAATAGTACTTAGGCCACAGACCCACCAGACCATGGGTAGTAGCACAAAACACAGTGAAGATGACTTCTGAATTTCAAACACCCAACATTTGAGGATCCGGGGAAAAAGTAGCAGGATGACAGATGGAGAAGGTGGTCTTCAACAGATAACGAATCAGGGAGACCCATCCTAGGACAGGGCTGGAGTGGGGGTGTGGCTCCATTTCCAGCATACCCCTGGGAAAGCCAGTCACGTGTCTGCCTCGTAGGTCCCAGGACTCCCAGGAGAAGGTCTTCGGCAATAGAGGGGGGGCCCCTACTGGCTAACCTTAGAGAGGAGCACTCTCTGAACACACCTGTCTTCAAAACACCTACACCTGACCCATGCTCTAGCCACAGCGGCTCCCTCCTGCAACAGACTTAGCGACCAAGTTGAAGATGCTGAACAGGCACACGCTACCTCCCAGACAGGTGCTTTCCTGGATCGCTGCATTTAATCCTCAAAATAGCTATGCAAATATGATCTGCACTGTACAGATGAGGCAGAGGAAGTACCCAGACTGGTACCCAGCCTGGAGTCCTGGCAGAGGAAGTACCCGGGCCGTGGTCTGCACCCAGGCCAACCTTACACCCAGGGCCGAAGAGAACCCCTAGCCAGACCTCTTCCCACCTCGATAAGCTGACTCAGCAAGTTAACACCGCAAGGGCTACAGAGACGACATCTTGCAAGTCAAGAAGGACAAGATCCCGGTATTCCTGAGCCCAAGGCCCATGCACTTGCTAATTTTTTAAAATGTATCAAATGCATAATCATCTCAAAGTTTGAAAGCTTCATAAGAGTTAGCCCTTCAAATATATGCCCAATATATCGTCTTACTCTTTCAAATCCTCCCAAGCACTGCCCATAGTTGAGGATTATTGAAAGCCTACTTGCCCTTCTTTGCTGACTGCTTGGGATCGTCCCACTGGTGACCTCCAGGGACAGGGCCAAGGCAGTTCGAACTAAGCAGCCCTCAACCTAATCACAGGCTGGGCTTCCATTCATTTGTAAATAGGGTGCTTGGGTTCAGGGAGGCAGTTCACACAATGCTGGTTAGACACAACACGCGCCCACAGATGCATATTAGCACCCTCCGTAACTAGTACGCAAACATCCGAAGAATCTACCACAACCACGCTGTAGGACGTGACATAGCCTTGGAGTTGGGCTTTGCTCTGAATTTATCGGGGAGCTGTGAATCAACTTTCTTTTTTTAATTTTTATTTGAACTTTTTAATTAAAAAAATGTAAGTTTATTTGTTTATTTTTGAGAGAGATGGAGACAGCACAAATGGGGAAGGAGCAGAGACAGAAAGAGAGAGAATCCCAAGCAATCCCCGTGCTGCCAGCACAGAGCCCAATGAGGGGCTGGAACCCACAACGCTGTGAGATCATGACCTGAGCTGAAACAAAGAGTTGGACGCTTAAATGACTGAGCCACCCAGGTGCCCCTCAGCTTTCTTCTTGGGTGTTACCTGGTGGAAGATGGGTTTTTTGACAGTGAGTCTGGATATGTTATGCTGTGTAGGCTGAATCAGAGGCACCAGTGAGGGTAACACTGCAAACATCCAATTTTGAGCAGATAAAGGCTTGGAGTAGATGATTGCAAATGAAATATATAAAAACGTATTTACATTCATTAATTCAACCAATTCTTATTGGGGATCTGCTTTGTACCCTTGAGACTCATTCATTCATTCTTCAATTGTTAGACAATTGATATTTATTGAACATCTATTATGGGGGGAGGGGCTATGCTAAACTCTAGAGACACAGGGGTCCCTACCCTTATGGAAGTTTGAAGTCTAGAAGGAAATACAGATATTTAAACTAATATTCGCCAGGGTCATACGTGTGAGGAAGAGGAAGGGAAAATTGCAAAGCAATTGCACAGCAAGAGAAGATTGAGTGACATAAACAATTGTGAAAAGCAGCTCTAAGGAATTAGGGCTCATAAACTGAGCCTGGAGGATTGAATTGGGGTCAGGCAGTTCAGGAAGCGGGGAGAGGAATATTCCACACCAAAGGAACAGTATGTGTAAAGTTCAGGAGGTGAGAGAGAGAGAGAGAGAGAATAAGGAAGTTTGAAGAATGAACAAAAATCTTAATATAGTGGGAGCAGAGGACACCAGAGAAGCTGGGAGCAGGTCCCAGACTTCAAAAGGCATTGCAAACCACAAAGGAGTTCTGCTTCAATAATGTGATGGGATCAGATCGAGGTGAGTTTTTACTTCTAAATTACTCTCAGTATAACCTGGAGAAGGGATGGGAGACAAGCAAGACTGGAGGCAAGAAGACCAGTTAGAAGGTGACTAAGGGAGTCCCAGTGTTTGTGCACAGTAGCCTACACTCGGTGGTGGTAGTGGTGGGGGAGTAGGAGGTGAAGGAGAAAAGTCCGTTGATTCTAGGGGTATCGAAGAGGCTGACTGCTTAAGGCTTAATGAGTAACGTGTGGGAGGTGAGGGAGAAAGAGAAACCAAGGATGACTCTTGGGCTTCTGGGTGTCAAGTGTGTAGCTCCTGGAGCTGATTCCTGAGGTAGGAATCATAAGGGGAGGAGCAGGTTGACAGAGAAAATTACGAGATCAAGTTGAGCAGGTTTGTTTTAGCGCTCCCAAGGTAAACAAGCAGAGATTTAAGTTGGGGTTGGAGAGCTGAGTCTGGAACTCAGGTCATCTGAGCCCCATAATAAGGATCTGGAAATTATCAGCACAGACCTGGAGATGGTGGTCAATGAAGAGAATGGGGTCACAGGGAAAGAAAGGGTGATGGGAGGGTGTTTAGAGCAAGAAAGGGTTATAGAGGCAAATTTGAGAAGACTGGGTGGAAACTTATGTTCAACTAGCTGCAAAAGACAGAAGAAGGAGGTAAAGGTGGCTAGTTTGTCCTGGGTGACAGGGACAATTGGCAGGAAGGAGAAAGTGAGGGGTCATGGCTCATCAGTGCCAGCAAATCAGTGAGTGCTGATTTGTGTGACGACGCCCTCTACAACCCTGACATTTTTACCAGGCTCCTCCTGTGCTAAGGATAGAGAGACGATAAAGAAACAGATGACTGATTGGTCAACCGGCAGATAGAGTCCACATTTAATGAACACCTGCCATGTGGCAGCCACTTTCTCTTCCTCCGAAAATCCAGAAATAAATAAGGCATAGTTAGTCCCCATAGAAGTCCAATTTAGAGGGAAACGTAGACGTGAAAACAGATAATGATCCGTATCGTGTGACTTGGTCAATAATAGACATGTATGTCAGGAACATCGCTAAGGGCATGAAAGGGGGAGTGGCCCTTCCACTCATTAGAAGGGGTTCAACCTTGGTATCGGTATTCGTTTCCTAGGACTTCCGTAACAAGGTACCACAGGCTTCGTGGCAATAAGTCATTTGTGCCATAAACAACAGAAATTTCCTTTCTCAGGGTCCTGGAAGCCAGAAGTTTGAAATCAAGGTGTGGGTAGGGCCATGCTGCTCTAAAGTGTCTAAGGAAGATTCCTTCCTTGCCTCTTCCTAGATTCTGGTGGGTCCTGGCAATCCTTAGCTTTCCTGGTCTGTGGTGGCATCTCATCATCTGTCTTCACGTGGCCTTCTCCCCTGTGCCTCTGTGTTGAAATCTCCTTCCCCTTTTTCTTATGAAGAAGCCAGTCATTGGGCATAGGCCCGCCCTAATCCAGTATGGCCTCATCTGAACTTGACTGCATCCACAAAGACTATTTCCAAATAAGGTATCAGAAATTAGGACTTTGAATGTATCTTTTGGGGGAACACAATTCAACCCATTACAGTACCCATCTTTTTCCAGCACTAACCCTAGTGCTGGATACCGAAGAGATGCTCAAAAGTTCAGCTTTAAAAAACATTTCAAAAATATTTATTTAATTTCATCCAGAGGCTATCCTGTCAGAAAGGGAGAGGTGAGGGTCTTTGCTAAAATGGATTATGGTTTGTATCTGATAAACAGTCCTAAGGCCAATTCTGGGGAAGGATTTTACAATTCATGATGCTCTGCATTTCTTTGATGAACCCCTTTCAATTAGTAAGCGAATCTTGTGTCTGGTTTTAGGGTCTGTTGAAGCCTTTCTCCTTCCAAAGGAGAAAAGCAAATTACTTGGCCAAGAGAAATTCTAAAACAGAGTTAAGCTTTTGATCATGGATGTCCTAAAGCCTTAATATGGATGGCTTTTCCCCAGCACATTAAGAATTCTTCATAAATTGCTACCGCTCTATGAGGAGACATTTAGCAATATCAACCAAAATTTAAAATATATTGGGGTGCCTGGGTGGCGCAGTCGGTTAAGCGTCCGACTTCAGCCAGGTCACGATCTCGCGGTCCGTGAGTTCGAGCCCCGCGTCGGGCTCTGGGCTGATGGCTCAGAGCCTGGAGCCTGTTTCCGATTCTGTGTCTCCCTCTCTCTCTGCCCCTCCCCCGTTCATGCTCTGTCTCTCTCTGTCCCAAAAATAAATAAAAAACGTTGAAAAAAAAATATATATGTAAGCGTTGACTGGGGGGGGGTGTCAAATTTCTAGTTCTAGAAATTTGTCCTATAGATATACTCTCAAACGTGGAAACCAACATAGTTCTTCTTTTTTATATCACAGTATTTTTTTTTTTTCATCTAGAGAAGACTAGTTGAATAAATAGTGATATATCCAGACAATGAAATAGTATCATACCATTAAGGATTAATTCTATTGCATGTAACAGAAATATGACTTTGGGTTTAACAAATAAAAAGTTTCTTTTCCTGGATGAAAAGTCCAGAGGTTGGTAGAGCATGTATGATGGCGATACTTAGTCACCTTCTTCTCTCTGCTTGGTCATTTGATCATGAACTTTCTTCCTCCGGCCCACAAAATGGCTGCTATGCACTTAGGCCTCACAGCTGTATTTCAGGCAGGAAGAAGAAGGAGGAAAGACAAAAAGGCTGTCCCTTTTTACCTGGAAAGCAACAACTTTTCCAGAAAGTTCACCCAACCAACTCCCGATTACATCTCACTGACCACAACCAGGTATGTGGCCACCCTGTGTACTAGAGAAGCCATGAACTGCAGCCCTCAATGAACTTGACGTTGAGTTGGTTTGGAAGAAGGAACAGCAACTTACAGTCATGAAGAAGAAGACGGCTCTGTTTATTTTGCTGTGGGTCTGTCACCAAGCTATATGAGGAACAGAGGACAGGACAACAAGTATAGTAGGTTACCACATGTATACTATAATATGAGCCATGTATATACTATATACACATATATACCATATGTATACACACATACAACATACTGTGTGTGTGTGTGTGCCTTTAAACACACAGAATATCTCTGTCTGTCTAAGGTATTTCTGACTGTGTCTAACCTCAGTTTCCTAAGATGGACACTCCAACTTTCTAGAGACCAGTGATCTCCTTAGCAGGTGAGAGATGCTCATTCTGAGAGAAGTCAGGATGAAGTATAGATATGATGAAGGAAAGCAGGTTGACCTTTCTTTATGTAAGTTGAGGAATAATTTGTGTATAGGTGGTATTTACAATATCAGTCATGTTTATGAGAAGCTGGTGTGTTGGAGTAGTTCATACATTAGCCTTGTGATTCCATTTGATATGTAATTGAGGGATTGATTTAAATGTAAGATTTTAAGTCACAAAGTGTGATAGAATAAAGCTAGCAATGAACACTGAAATGCCTAAGGGAATTTAAGTCACCATATTTATAAGTTCTAACTTATTTATAAGAATAAATTGGGGGGAAGGTTTTGTCCATCTATTTGGAATACTAAAACAAAAATAAAAGAGAACTCTTTATATATGTTTAAGGAAATTTAAGTTGTTAAAGGTTTTTGAAGGTAATTGTTAAAATTTACTAATTTTTAAAACAGAATTATAAGACTTATAATCTCAAAGCCCAAGGAAAGAATTTTTAAAACATTTATAGCTTAAAAAAATATTAAACGAAATCACAAAGTAACCATAAACTACTTTTTTTTCCCGTTTCCCAAAGTTGCTTTTCAAGGGTCTAAAAAATCCTCATTGCCACCTTCGAGGCCTAAATAGCAGAAAACCTCAAATTCTCACCAGGACTGGCCTTGCTGGCAGCTGGGTTTCACACAGGAATGGCCTGCCTTGATCAGTCAGTATTGAATCCTACAGTGGCCCCACCTGTACCTGTGCATAGACGTCACCCCCATCCCATCTTCCTTTCCCTCCTATGCCTATTCTTTTCTATAGCACCCATCACCTCTGAACATACTACATAATTCCTTTTACTAAAAAACGTATCCATTTGCTTTTATTGTGGTAACATATACATAAACATCAAACTTACCGTTTTAACCGTGTTTAAGCGTGCAACTCAGTGTCACTAAGCACATTCATATACAGCCATCGATTCACTGTTTTATGGTGCGTGTTGTTTATTGTGTCTTTGCCCTCCAGAATGGAAGCACCTGGAGGGCAGGGATCTTGTTTTGTTCACCAATGTTCTCAAGCACCTGGAACGGTGTGCTCACCAGAGTGGTCAGTGCATTCTGGCCTGGATCTGACCATCTCCCTGTAAGGTCTCTCTGTGTTCAAAGCATAAGTCAGTTCCTGGGAACAAAGGAGAGACAGCTGCTCCCTTCTCTCTAGGGGAAATCAGGAAAAGTGTCAAGGAGAAAAAAGTAGAAGACATAGAAGACAGAGGGCTCTCTGAATTCCCAGAGGTGGACTGGCCAGGCTGTGATACTCTCATGTGGGTCCCGGTACCCTGTTCTTCTGTCCTGGGGGAGAGAGGTATGAAAGGCAGGTTGCTGGTTTTTCTTTAAGCCACGGCCATGGCAGCTCTCCTTGACCTCTGGAAGAGTCCCCTGACTATTTAAAAATAGAGGTACTCTCCAACAATCTCCTATTAATCACTCCCCCCACCCCTGTACTTAACAATATCAGTAATGAGCATTCACTGCTTGTTAACCCTGAAGCTAGTCCCTCACAGAGGAATTTGCAAAGGCGCTGGTACTCCAAGCATGCTCTACGGGTCAGTGTCAGTCTGCAAACTGTTACCAGTGTGTTGCAAGAAATTGGGAGTAAACTGGTAGCCATCTGATGCAATAATTTTATATCTGTTCATCAATAGTAAAAGTTGGCACTGGGGCGCCTGAGTGGCTCAGTCAGTGAAGCAGCGGACTCTTGATTTCAGCTCAGGTCATGATCTCGCAGTTTGTGAGATCCGGCCCCATGTCGGGCTCCACACTGAGCCTGCTTCTGATACTCTCTCTGTCCCTCTCTGCCCCTCCCCTGCCCATGCTTGCTCTCTCTCAAAATAAATAAATAAACAAACTTAAAAAGAAATGGGCACTTATATTTTGTATGCTTTGGGGATTTTCCGTCTGATGTTTCTGTTTCATTCTTCCAGTAATTCAAGTTTATTATATCACGTATATAACCAAGTTCTCTTACTAATATTAGTGATTTTGCTGTCTCAGTTCCACTTTACTTCTGCATCGGGCTGCATTAGTAATCTTCCCTATTGATTCTTGTCGTTTCTACAGATTTTTTTTCTTGGTGTCTCAGCAGCTCCTTGCTCCACTTGCCCCCCTCAGGATGGGGATGGTGGAGGGGGTGAGTAGGTGGCGTAAGACAGCCAGGGCAGTTGATAAGGAGTGCGTTTCTGGAGCCAGCTGCCACAATCGGTACTGATGCTTAGTCCTGCGGAGCAAACACCTGACCCAGAATCATCTTGACGAGGCGGGAGAGCTGGGATATTTCTACCCTCCCACCATCAGTCGTTGGTTAGTGGCGGCTCTGGAGAGGGGTGTCCCCGGGCCTCCCGTGTTTTTCCACGTAAGTGCTTTCGAGGCAGTGGAGAATAAGCCTGAGCACTGACAGTCTCGTGCCCAGCCCAAAGCAACCACTACTGCAAGCTGGAAATTTCCTAGATGTCATGTGTTTCTCTTCAAACTTCACATGGGATTTTGCATTCAACTCCCTGTGTTTGCTTTACTCTAACAAATAATGATTTAATCTATCATTCAGTTCGTCATGAAATGATTTTACTGTGACGTGATTTCACGATAACGTAAATTGGCACAGGTATCAGCAAACACTACCATTCAGGGCTTTCCCTGCGAGAGCTCCTTGTTAAATATTTACCAGCACAAAAATGCCTCCACCCTGCGAGCGATATCATGCACCAAAACCATTTAAATTGTAAGTATTTGCGTGAGGTTTTATTGAGTGGAATAAGAAAAGTGTGCATAGAATCCAGTTTTGAAACCTAGTGAGAAAACCCCGGTAGAAATATGTATGGGTATAAATATTTGATGATTATATGAACACGGAGGAAAGTATGAGGGCTCTATAGGGAAGGGCTAATGTCATTAGAAGTAGTGGGGGAAAGGAAAAGATTTTTTATATACATAATTTATTGTCAAGTTAGCTAAAATACAGTGTATACAGTGTGCTCTTGGCTTCCAGAGTAGATTCCCATGATTCATCGTTTACATACAACACCCAGTGCTCATCCCAACAAGTACCCTCCTCAGTGCCCATCACCCATTTTCCCCTGTCCCCTGCCCCTCCGCTCCCTTCCCCCTCTCAGTTTGTTCTCTGTATTTAAAAGTCTCTTATGGGGGCGCCTGGGGGCTGGATCGATTAAACATCGTACTTCAGCTCCAGTCATGATCTCGCAGTTCGTGGGTTCAAGCCCCGTGTCGGTCTCTGTGTTGACAGCGTGGAACCTGGAGCCGGGAGCCTGTTTCGGATTCTGTGTCTCCTTCTCTCTCTCTGCCCCTCCCCTGCTCACACTCTCTCTTTCTCTCTCTCTCAAAAATAAATAAATAAATAAATAAATAAATAAATAAATAAATAAACATTTAAAAACAAAAAGTCTCTTATGGTTTGCCTCCCTCTCTGTTTGTAACTTTTTTTTTTCCTTGAGGAAAAGATTTTTTTAAAAAATGATTCTGGGGGCGCCTGGGTGGCACAGTCGGTTACGCGTCCGACTTCAGCCAGGTCACGATCTCGCGGTCCGTGAATTCGAGCCCCGCGTCGGGCTCTGGGCTGATGGCTCGGAGCCTGGAGCCTGTTTCCGAGTCTGTGTCTCCCTCTCTCTCTGCCCCTCCCCCGTTCATGCTCTGTCTCTCTCTGTCCCAAAAATAAATAAAAAACGTTGAAAAAAAATTTTTAAAAATGATTCTGTATACAATTCATACACGTGTGTGTGTGTGTATTCATAAGGAATTAAAGGAAACAAAGACCAAATTAAGTTTATATCCGCAGAGTTGCAGGAATGTCTATGACATATCATCAAATGGAAAAGTAAGTCACAGAGCCATATGTTTGGTATGATTCCACTTCAGTAAAACCAAATAATCAAAAACCTCAGCATCCGTGTATATTCGCCTGCATATGGTTTCACAAGCAGCGATAATACAGAGATGGGTCAACTTTGGACACGTCAGGAGGGCAGGACTGGAAGTTAGTAATGGTGAGCTCTCTGCATATATCTTTTTTTTAGATTTTTTAATGTTTATTTATTTCTGAGACAGAGGGACAGACCATGAGCGGGGGAGGGGCAGAGAGAGAGGGAGACACAGAATCTGAAGCGGGCTCCAGGCTCTGAGCTGTCAGCACAGAGCCCGACGTGGGGCTCGAACTCACGAACCGTGAGATCATGACCTGAGCCGAAGTCGGTCACTCCACTGACTGAGCCACCCAGGCGCCCCTCTCTGCATATGTCTTGCAACTGTTCGCCTATTATAATCAACGTGCTATACCCTGATAATCTCAAAACGAAATTGAAAAAGTTTCCAGAAGAAAAATGTCCTTTCAAATCGTCAATGCTCATTCACACCTGCGATCACCTTTGTACCTCCGAGCTGTGTAAGAAGAATAAACACTGTTATCTCCATTTACTGTGAAGGCAGCAGAGTTCAGAATGCAAACAGTCTTGCCCAAGACCACACAACTACGAATGCAGGGACCCCCCCCCTCCCCCACCCAGGCCTCTTGACCCTTGTGCAGAGGTCTGGGCGGACACCCCAGGGCACACGGTAGGAGAAAAGTGGCGGCAACACCAGAAAGGGACCAACGGTTTCCTTCCAGGCAAGGAATGAGCTCCGCCTGGGACAGAAAATATCTCTGAGTGTGCAATTATCAATATTTACCGTATATATCTAAGGAGGCTGTTTACCTACGCTTGCTTGAAATAGTCAGCATTTGTCAGTAATCTTATCACATCATCTGGAGCCTTCGGTGCTGGTTTCACAGGGTTACTCCAGGTCACATGGCCAAAGGAATGTTCATAAACACCATCTACTGAGGGAGAGAGTGTGGGGCATAGCGTGTCCTTCCCAGGCCCTTTCCGCGGGCCCCACAAGAAGGGGGTCAAGGTGGAGCCCATGCAAGTCCTTGCCTGCAGGAAGTCCTCCGTGGGGCACGGATGTGTGTGCCGTTCCTTTGCCATATCGGCATCTTTCACCCGCACACCCCGTGTTCGTTTCAGAGAGCCCCAAGCCCCTGAGAACGGAGGCGCGTGCATTGTGACACCGGCCACATGAATCATAGTGGGAGCTCCCGGCAGCACCCGGCCGGCTGGCGCTCACACACCCGTCCTAACCATCCTTGATGGCCGTCAGCACATTCTTGTCTCTGCTGCCAAGGCTTGCCTTTCAGAAGCAGGTTGGGAGATACGTTTAGAGATTCAGAAATATTCTTTCCGCAGCTACATTGATTCAGGTGTGTTTGCCCAAGCCCAGTGAGTTTCAGGGGCTCTAGATCACGCGTTGGGGGGCAGAAGTCCGGACGGAAAGCCAGCAGGCCCGCAGACAGATTCGGCCCTGCTGGCAGCTGGGGGATCTCCAAGTCAGCACTTCTTCGTGGGTCAGTGTCTTCGTCCCCAAGACAGGATGGTGCCAGCAGCTGTGCCTCCCTGGTGGACGACTGTGAGAATCAAAGTAGAAAACGTGTGAGAAAATGCTTTACAGATGGTAAAGCTCTTTAGATGCACCAGGTGTAATTATTGATCTGCTGTGTCCTAAGAAATGAGAAGTCTCCTCCGTAGAGTTCCTTACTTTCTTTTTTTTTTTTTTTTTTAATTTTTTTTTTTCAACGTTTATTTATTTTTGGGACAGAGAGAGACAGAGCATGAACGGGGGAGGGGCAGAGAGAGAGGGAGACACAGAATCGGAAACAGGCTCCAGGCTCCGAGCCATCAGCCCAGAGCCTGACGCGGGGCTCGAACTCACGGACCGCGAGATCGTGACCTGGCTGAAGTCGGACGCTTAACCGACTGCGCCACCCAGGCGCCCCTATAAGTCCAGATTCTTAATCGCAGGCAACAGGAATTGATCCCAGCTGAGGACCTCACGGAACACACAGCAGGTGGTTGGGGGAGACGTTCCTTTAATCCATGCCATCTAACAGGGACTAAGGCTGAAAAAGGCTTTCTCATCTTCAACATAGGGCTTTGGAGGCTACCCAGGGCATCAGCATTCACAAAATGGAGAAGAAAGGAGGGGGGTCAAGTATGGGAGGGGTCACGGCCAGGCCTGGAAGTGGCCCCATACCATAGACTGGAATTCAGTCACATGACCTAACTGCAAGAGAGGTGGGAAATGTGTTCTGGCCATGTGCCTCAGGGAGAAAAGGAAATAAATTTAGTGATTAGCTAAGGACAACAAGTACTTGGTCCTCACCGTCACCATGGCAGAAAACGGGATCTCCCTCCCACCCAGACCCATATAGGAAGGAATTCTGCGGGCTTATATAGAAGCTTCAGATGCTCAGCCATCAAAAAGGTGACAAATGTTTAAAACGGGCATTATAAGACAGACCCAGTGTCTCTCTTGAGGGTGCAAATGAGATGTTGGCTGGGCTGCACTCATCTGAAGACTTGACTGGGGCGGGAGGGCCCATTTCTTCGGTGGTGGTGGGGAGGAAGTTGCAAAAGTTTCTCAGACAGATTTTCTATGAAGTGTTCCTCAATTCTGTTTAAATCACAGTGGATCTATGATTAATAGCATGATTTTAATCACCCAGTGGCTGGGCAGGGGGGCTGTCTTCTGGCATTGAAATTTTATATGTAGCTTCCACAAAATGATCCAAGATTTACAGTGGCAGACATGCTGGATTATCAGCATTAGATTCCTCCCACACCAGGCTTAAAGCCATGTGTTCACCCACAAGCAGTGAACAAGAGGACCCAGGACTGTGTATGTTCTTGCTTTGTCCCTAGAAAACCCAGCAGCTTAAAGCAACAACAAGCATTTATTATCTTGCACAGTTGTTTGGGTCAGGGTTTAGCTGTGTCTCTCCCAAGGTTGCCAATGAGACATCGGCTGGGGCGGCAGTCTCATCTGAAGACTTGACTGGGGCTGGAGGATCTACTTCTATGGTGGTTCATTCACATGGCTGGCCAGTTGGCACTGCTTGTTCCTAACTGGGGACTGTGCAAGGTGTGAACATCAGGAGACAAGGATCACCGGGGCTGCCTTGGATGCTGTTTCACAGGTGACATTATTCTTGGGCAGTGGGCAGTGGTGCCTTGGTACCAACATGCTCTTCTAGCTGGGCACTGCTCCCATGTGGTAAAGAGAAGAATAGGGGGAGGGCTGGGGGTGGGAGCCAGTGATTTATGTCTGTCCCAGTGCAGTTTCAGTCACGAGTAACTGCTTGAGCTGCTAAGAAGTGTCCCCATTCCGGCAGGATCGGTGCCGGCATTGAAGAGGCTCAGCAGTGGTTGCCTCTTAGTAGAAGAAAAACTGAGGTCCCGGCAAAGTTCACGTTTGTATTTTAGGCACCCATGGGCAGTGGGGGAGGGAAGACATAAGGCCTGGAGTCAGAATGGATGAGTGGTTGTGGGATGGAGTGTGAAGCAGGGGCCAATATCTGAAAATACACGTGGAGAAAATGGAAGGACCTCAGGCAGACGTTCTGAGTTGTTAAAATGAGCACTCCGGGACACATCTTTGGGAAACTGAGGGAAAAGCTGGATGTCAGGTTAGAGTGGATGGCTCTGGTAACTTCTAAGGAACTAGTTTTTATTGGACCCAGCTGTGCCCGTTACTCCCGGGGTCCTGCCTTCCAAGAGGCCCCCATAGAGAGCGTGGACACAGCATTTATTAATGCTTCTAAGCTCCACTGCCCATTTGCCCACTCTGCTCAGACTCCTCCTAGGCAACTTTTACGGCTGCACAGTGGGCTCCCTTGCCCTCTGGCTTCTGGGGGATTCAGCCCATGGAAGACCAGAGGAGGTCAAAGCCCAGGTGTTTATGTCCCCAGTTCCCTTTCTCCAGGAAGACCACTGAGGACCACAGCACCTGCCAGGTGGCCGTGTCCTACAACTGTTATGACTATACTCTCCAGGCTCAGGACACTGTGCTCCCCCCCCCCCACCCCACCTTGCCACTCCAGATGTCAAACAGTGTGGTTCCTTCACTGTTGCTAGCCCTTGGGTACTTTACCACCCCCCCACTGGTTTCTCCTGACCTTGCCCACACCATCTGTGATTTATCTCTTTATGCAACTTTCCTTGATCTGTCCTGGTGCCATGTTCCCCCTACCCCCTTCCAGGACACAGGGTTGTGTGTTACTAGGCTGTGAACTGCTCCAGCACTTTCTGGCTTCACTCAGGTGAGTTTTGAGCGGCACGCACCCTCAAGGGGAGCCTTCTTGCGGAACATTTGTGCTATGATGTCTTATCTGCAGCTGACATAGAAGTTAGTGTATCTAAACAATTTTCTTTTTTTTTTTTTTTTTTAAGTTTTTTTTTTTCAACGTTTATTTATTTTTGGGACAGAGAGAGACAGAGCATGAACGGGGGAGGGGCAGAGAGAGAGGGAGACACAGAATCGGAAACAGGCTCCAGGCTCTGAGCCGTCAGCCCAGAGCCCGACGCGGGGCTCGAACTCACGGACCGCGAGATCGTGACCTGGCTGAAGTCGGACGCTTAACCGACTGCGCCACCCAGGCGCCCCTCTAAACAATTTTCATAAGGGATACAGGAGTGCTGATGCATAGGGGCATTTGTACCCCAATGTTTATAGTAGCACTTTCAACAATAGCCAAATTACGGAAAGAGCCTGACTGTCCATCAACTGACGAACGGATAAAGAAACTGTGGTCTATATACACAATGGAATACTACGGGGCAATGCGAAAGAACGAAGTCTGGCCTTTTGTAGCAACATGGATGGAACTGGAGGGTATTGTGCCAAGTGAAATAAGTCAGACAGAGAAAGACAGATACCATACGTTTTCACTCTTATGTGGATCCTGAGAAACTTAACAGAAGACCATGGGGGAGGGGAAGGGGAAAAAAAAAGTTAGAGAGGGAAGGAGGCAAACCATAAGAGACTCTTAAAAACTGAGAATAAACTGAGGGTTGGTGGGGGATGGGAGGGAGGGGAAAGTGGGTGATGGGCATTGAGGGGGGCACCTGTTGGGATGAGCACTGGGTGTTGTATGGAAACCAATTTGACAATAAATTTCATATTAAAATAAATAAATAAATAAATAAACAATCTTCAAAGACAGTGAAATGTAAGTTTCCCGTGAATGCTGACACCTGCCTTGATTGCAGAGGCTTCTCATTCATTAATTCATTCATTCAATAATCCTATTTATTAAGCGGTAGGTGCTTAATAAATACGTGTCAGGCATTATTCTAGGTGCTGGAAATACAACAGTAAGCAAAACCTCCAACCCTCTGCTTTCATAGACTTTGAATTCTCCTTTAATTTGGGGGACCCCTCCTGATGCAGTTTCATGGCTTTTAGCAATTTTTAAAAACCTTACTAAATTTATACGCTGGTGTGGTCAAGAGGGACCTCCTGTTATGAACCCTACAGATACACTGGAATCTAGAACTGCATCTAGTTGATGCCGGAGTCACAGTATGATGGGGCAGGCAGCAGCCCACACTTGCTTCTGGCTCTGAGTCTGCTGATGAAACGTAAATGTCTGAGGAATGATGGGCGGTGCCAGTGAAAGGCAGCCTTCATTCATTTCCAAATGCACCAAACATTTTTGCAGAGGGGGAATGCGTTCATTTCTTTCTTCATTCATTCAGCCATCGATGGCAGCAGACTGCCAGGGACAGACAGGATTCCCACCTCCATGGAGCTTTCACATGACAGAGGATACCTGTCGTGACCAACATCCAAGCCCCGCCAGCTGTCAGAAAGACGCTCTCTTTGTTCAGCCCCCACCCCACCCCCCTCATCCTGTCTGTCTTATTAAGACCATGGAGGTGCTCAGCTTGGGAGGCCCACAGTGTGAAATGAAACAAGCCAGACTTGAGCAGGCCAAAGGCTCCTGCGAGCACAGAGTCTCTTACCTCCAGCACGACCTGCATTTAATTTATTTCCACAGGACTCCCCAAGTGGGATAACCACTAGCATCCTGTGAATTTGAAAGTTGCCTCCACGACTTGCTGATTATATAACTTCGGACTGTTTATATGTTTAAGCTCCCAAAGTTCCCAACTTTTCTCATCTATACAATGGGCACGATGATAGTCCTGAGTTTGTAAGGTTTGATATGTAACATGTCTAAAGCACCCAGCAAGGGCCAGCCACGTGATAGGCGCAGACATAGACATTCTCTTCATTATCCCTTCGAGTTTTAGGAGCCTTGGGCTGTGATCAAATTGTGAAACAGGCCAATGCTATCACTTTTTAAACTCAAGGATCACAGAATGCCTTGCCTCCAATGGCACTGGCGAAGCAAACGAGGGATAAATCTGGCTCAGAGCCCTACAGCAAGACCCAACCCCTGTGCTTTGCCCAGACCGACTTCCTCCTTGTTTAAGTGACTTTAAAAAAGATGTCCAGGTCAGAGCCATAATTAGAAGTGACTGAGGGTCAAGGGTGGGCCAGCAAGCTTTTGCTGATCAATAGCTGCCATTTATTTCAAAGACGGGAAAAGAGGACTTCGACAGGCAGTCTGGGTTGGAAGTGTACCTGGGGCCCTCCGCACTCTGGGTGCTGGAACTCAGAACAGGAACGCCCCTCTCCTCCCTCCCTCCCCACCGGGGAGAAGTCCCCATCAGTCAAACCTCTCCTCTTTGGGAATTCTCAGGATCTGCCCAGCCAGCTTTCTGGGTCCAGTTTTCTCGAGGAAATTTCCAGAATCTCAGTGATAAACCATCCTTCTTTTCTATTCTGGAAACGAAACCCTCTGATAAGACAGACAACTTTTTTTTTTTGTCTTCCCACTCTCTCCTCCTAGAAAGCTACTTTGCAACCAAATAAATGTCCTATCCAAACATACCATCTTCACAGCCTACGTTAATACCCTGTGGGATATAAAAAACAAAACAAAACAAAACAGAAAACAACAACAACAAAAAAACGTTGTCAGAAGCCCAGAACTCCCAATGATAGGGATTTCCCTAATACTAAACTAATGCACCCTCCCAAAGGGGCCCATGTGCTATCCAAACGCCTGTAAATGTGCATGAATATTTTTGTTTGCGTTTTTGCATTTAGGCTCCATTCTAGTTTTCAGTTGGCCAGTGGGTTTCAGTTCACTTATTTCCATACCTGTCCTCCAAACGAGGAACAAGAGTTACTTCAAAGGGAGAGATTTCAAATCTCTATCTCCAAAACTCTGAGTTTTCTCAAGGCCACTTTTAAGTAGATGTTCATCACAAACATGCTCGCACACACAAAAACACCTCGCCGGCTTTTCAGCACAACTGGGACATAGCCGCTGCTCACGGGCCCGCCTCTGCACCTTGTAGCCCCGCCCCCTCAGTCAAATCAATACCTTGTGACCAGCGCTGGCCAATGACATGCGAACAGGAGCCGCTCCTTTCACTTCTAGGCGGAGCTGGTTAAGAATTGGTGTGAGTCCTGCCTTTTTTCTTCACCTGCCCTGCAGGACTTCATCTCTCTCACTTCCTGCAGAGAGTGTAATTGCAAGATGGAAAAGAGCCCCCTGACCCTTGTCGGATTTTGTGAGTGAGATACAAATCTGAGATATGAAGATTGGTCTATTGTGGCTGCCAGCATCCGCAAACCAAATGAGTATCAGATCAATTTTCACAGGTCACATTCACTAGGAGATTACTCACTTTCAGACCATTTCTTGCTCTTAGAAGTAGGTCGTTGGTGCATTTTATTATCCCAAGCTCATTTCTTTTTTCTAATGTTTATTTACTTTTGACATAGACAGAGCGTGAGCAGAGGAGGGGCAGGGAGAGAGGGAGGCACAGAATCTGAAACAGGCTTCAGGCTCTGAGCTGTCAGCACAGATCCTTATGTGGGGCTCAAACTCACAAACCATGAGATCATGGCCTGAGCCGAAGTTGGACACTTAACTGACTGAGTCACCCAGGCACCCCTATCCTAAGCTCATTTCTTTTTTTTTTTTTTTTATGTTTATTTATTATTGAGAGACAGAGAGAGACAGAGCATGAGCAGGGGAGGGGCAGAAAGAGAGGGAGACACAGAATCCGGAGCAGGCTCCGGGCTCTGAGCTGTCAGCACAAAGCCGGACGCAGGGCTCGAACCCACGAACCATGAGATCATGACCTGAGCTGAAGTCAGCCGCTTAACTGACTGAGCCACCCAGGCGCCCTTCCCAAGCTCATTTCTTAAGCTTATGTGTAACCTCTGCTGTGGGCCAGGCACTTCTGGGCCTGGGGTTAGGGAGATCTGTGAACCCCTCCCCACACCTGCCCTAAAAAATATACCGTCTACTGGGGCGAGACAGACACAGTCAAAGAGCACTCTTGAACGCACCTGTCTAGATGCTGTGAGCAAAATAATTATCTCCTAGGAATTGTCTCAAAGCTCTCGTTTTAGCAAATTCAGACCAGTCACAGATGCTGACAGGAAATCTAGGAATCAAAGCACATACTTACTTTGATCAGACTTAATTGGCCAGATATTTCATTGAATCGCATTCAATTTAGTTATTAATTGAGTCTTTATTCTTTATCTAATGAGTACCCAGGAAGACCTCCACCCCAGAAACCACCACCATCAAGTAAAAGTAAGTACAACAATCAAACAAACTCCCAGGACAGTATCCATTCTCTTAAGTTATAAAATAAAAAATTAAAACAGGTTTGAGGGGGCCTTTTGGACCCACGAGGTTGTAAAAAAAAGAAAAAGCTCTTCTAGAAAACATCCACCTTAGTTTGCTCGGGCTGCCATAACAAAGCGCCACAGACTGGATGGCTTAAAACAACAGAAAGTCATTGTCTCACAGTTCTGGAGGCCACAAGTCCAAGATCAAGGTGTGGGCAGCGTCGGGTCTTTCTGAGGAGTTTGAGGGAGACTCTGTTCCTGGCCTCTCTCCCTGCTCCTGGTGATTTGCTGAAACCTTTGCTGGTTTTTTTTTTTGGCATCTAGATGCTTCACCCTGATCTCTACTTTTGTCCGCACGTGACATCCTCCCGCGCGTCTCTGTCCAAATTTCCTCCTTTTATAAGGACGCTGGTCGTATTGGATGAGGGGCGAGCCTACTTCAGTCTGACCTCATCTTGATCATCTAGGAAGACCCTACTTCCAGAGGAGGTCACGCTGACAGGTCCTGGGGGTTAGGACTTCCACATCGTCCGGGGCAAACAATTCAACCTGTAACAGTCCCCAGCATTGGCAAAGTTGGGGCAAAAGTGGTCTGCTTCTCCGATGACGTTTCTAGCAGTGAAAGTAGCTGTAAAATGTGAGGGAAGCCATTTGGTAAGGGGCAGCAGCAGCGATCCCCATGGAGAGCCTTCCGTCCACAGATTTCACTCTCAGGAACGTGTCTCACTCCTACTGGGTATGTCAGATCTGGGTCTTCTCCTTCCCAGGGGTGTATGGAAGTGACTCAGAAGCACTCAATGCTATAAGTTACGAAACGTTTTGTGGATCCAAGTCATTTTAATTACATGTAAGTATATTTACCTATTATAGCCACCATTTTATCCCTCAGGTCTCCCAATGTGCCTTCTCTTCTGCTGTGAGAACTTCAGTGGGAAAGTTTGAAAAGATCTGTCTTCGGGAAGTAATTCACCAGAAGCCGAAGCCACTAGGTACCAAGATGATTGCTGCGGCATAATTGCCATTCCCAAACTAAAACAAAAAGCCATTATTTATTCAGCTGATATTTACCGAGTACCTTCTATCTGTAGGGCCTTGTGCTAGGGGCTGGTGAACGCAACGGTAAAAAATCATTCTAGTCCCTGTTTGCAAAGAGCCTACACTCCCAACTGGTGAAAGTCTTAACAAATTATATTCTTAACATGCTGGCATAACATGCAGTCATTAAATGGTAATTAAGAAAGATGCAAATACTATTTAAAATTCATAAAGATTAATTTCGAATGGCGAATACACTGTGGCATAACCATTCACAACATACACGCTTGTTGGCTTTTGTCTATTTTTTCTTTCACTTCTGCATAGTACGTGCCCAATAAGAACTTGCTCAAACGAGAGAACGTATTGAGGACTGGAAGGTCATTTGCAAAATCAAAAAACTAAAACTAAAAATCAACCAACCAACAAGAAAGACCACTGTTGTACTTGGGTAATGAAATCATGAATACGTTTTCCAAAACTTTCTTGTATATAGCTGGTACTACATTTTGTTGGAAGATATGCTAACAGATTAAAAAAGGGACTCCTAGGTGCTTCTAGAATTTATATGCCACGGGAATAAAAATCTTAAAGAAATTAAAAATAAAAGAACTTTGGCTCTGGGATGTCCCCAAGACTGAGAGATTATGTGACCTGATTGCTCCCTCTCAGCCGAATGTATTCTTCAGTGATGCCAGTGGTCCAGGCACTGGACAGGTAGGAGGCTACTGGAAAGGTCCAAGTGAAACCTGCTGAGGGTCCAAACTGAGAAGGTGATGGGGTGGTAAGGAGGAACTGATGGGGGGAAATTTCTCATTTTCTATGCCCGATCTCTCCACTCCGACTTCCCTAATGTTGCACTGGCTGCCAGCCTTCCCCCACCACCACCACCCCCCCCGGCCCCTGGCTTTTCTAGAAGAGGAGTGGGGAGTGTTATCCCATATTTGGGTGACTCCTAGACGAGTTTAGGAAAGCTTATCTCGGATGAGATCTGGTATAGGCAATCAGCGGAGACAGGAAGACAAAATCTCTACCTATCCTGGCAAAATATGTCCATGCAAATAAAACTCAGAATGAACTCTTGACATCCAGTGGGCCTTTGCAAGTCCCTTGATCGATTTGATTTGACAGCTCCCTGCCTCTCACTCCCCTAACATGTACACAATCGATCTGTCTCAAAGCCGTATAGATTCTACCTAAAAATATATGTGGCAAATCCTTCCACCCTGTGCACCCTATAGCCATCATCTGACTCCAAGGCCCCAGAAACTCTTGCCTGCGTTCCTCCAACACCCCAATACTGGTATCATTGCTTCTACCCTTGGCCTTCCTGGTCCTCTCTCTATACAAGAGCCAAAGAGATCTTTTTAAAAGCACAACTCAGATCAGGTTACTCCTGTGCCAAGTCACCCTTAGTGGTACCTATTTCACTGAGGATAAAATATAGAATCCTTAACATGGACTGCAAGGCTCCCCTTACACTGCCCCTGCCTATCTTTCCAGCCCTTCTCTTCGAAGTATCCTCACTCACTTCATGGACTACATTGGCCTTTCAAGCTCTCAGATGAGTCAAGCTGCCTCGTGCCTCAGGGCCTTTGCACATGTTGTCCTTCCTTTCTGGAATGTTCTCCTCTCGACTCTTTGCCTACTTAATAGCTATTCATTTTTTTTTTTAGCTTTCAGCTTAAAGTCATCTCCTTAGAAGGGTCTTTTTCTAAACTCTTCACATAGTTAGAACCCCCTGCTATGTTCTCCAATAGTGCCTCAGCACTTTTCTTTCATAAAGTTATCTAAATATAAAAATTTCTTCTTTATCTGTGCGGTGACCGATTGGCTTAATGTCTACCTCCCCTATAAGCGTGTAACTTCTATGAGGGCAGAGACCGCATCTGCTCCTTTCGGGATTGTATGCCTACCCAGTGCCTTGCAAGATACGTGGTTCATGGTGAGCCCTCCACATGTATCTGCCGAATGAGTGGTTATTCCCAGATATCAGTTAAATCACAAGAAGTATTTCCTGGTCATGCACGTAATCTTGAATCCAATTTAAGAATTACATAATGAAGAGTAACTGAAACACATAGTAATTCTTTTGCGAATGTGGAGGGTGCATTCCAAGGACATACTTCTTGGTTTGACAGTTTATTTCTAGAGGTAGAAATATAGCAGGCAATCAGAGATGGCCCAGGGTGCCAGATAAGGGATTGTCTTGGAAACATCATTAAATACTTTATAAATTAGGCAATTTCAGGCTGTGAGAGGATAAAGACACACTCAGTTTGTCTCAGTTAATGGAGGTCTATCAGCCGGGACTCTTAATATTGCATGTGACAGAGGACCCATCTCCAACTGCCTTAAACAACACAGAGGATTTATTGGCTTCATAACTGGAGAGTCTAGAGACAAGGTTGTCTTTCCTCAGGAGAGACTTGATGTGATGGCCTGACGATGTCACGAAGGTCCCTGTGTGTCTTTGTCTCTGACCTACCACGCACGTGTTGCTTTGTCCTTGGTTGTTCACGGTCACCTTAGGGTCGGAAGCAAAAGGGCTAGTGCCATCCAGACCTCATGTCCTCACACATTTGAGCTACAAAAGAGTGCCTTTCTTCCAGAAGCTTCTGTAGTGATACTCAAACGTGACTGATCAGCAGAATCCCATGACAAGCTGATTCCTGGCACCCTACCCAGCACCTCTGTCCCCAAACTTAGTCTCTCTGGTGGAGAGCCTGAAAAGCTGTGAGCTTTGAAATTTTTTGTAGAAGTCTATAAAGGAGAAACAAAAATTGTCCCATTATGCAACCTTCCAGAAAACACTTCATGGAAGTTTTCCAATGAAAGTCATCAATACACAAAGGAAGAAAATCAAACAGTAGAGAATGAAATGTTAGCGTATTTTCTCCCCATCCCTTGCCCCAAAGGTTGGTATATATCAACACAATTCAGTTTTAGATTTTTTTTTTTTTTAATTAAGTAGGCTCCGCGCCCAACGTGGGGTTTGAACTCACAACCCTGAGATCCAGGGTCACATACGGTACTGACTGAGCCAGCCAGGTGTCTGCTTTCCCCTAAAGGTGTCACTGTTATCAGTTTCTTATGTATTTTCCATTATGAAAGAATTTGTGCATTTACCAAAATGTATAGTGTATCATTTTTTACATTTTATAAAAAAGGATCATACTACTTATATTCTTCTTCTTGCTTTTTCTCACCAGAAAATATAACTCAGAGACTGTGCTCTATTTGCAAATGGAGTTCCTCTTCAGCATTTTTAGAAGATGTAAAACGGGAACGCCCGGGAGGCTCCGTCGGTTGAGCATCTGATTTTGGCTCAGGTCATGATCTCGCAGTTCCTGAGTTCGAGCCCCACATCGGGCTCGCTGCTGTCGGCAAGGAGCCCGCTTTGGATCCTCTGTCCCCTCGCTCTCCACCCCTCCCCCACTTGCGCTGTCTTTCAAAAATAAACATTAAAGAAAAAAAAGATGTAAGACTGTAACCACAGTTTATGTAACCAGCTCTCTAGTGAGGGACGTTTGGGTTGTGTGTTACACAAAGCTGCAGTGAACTTCCTTCTCCGTCTGTCTCGACCTTCTTTTGTGGCTGCTTGCACAGAGGGGACTCCTAGCAGTGGGGTCGCTGGGTCAAGGGTCATTTAATAAAATGCCGATGAACGTTGACCTGATGTTGAGCTTCTGTAGTCTAGTCTATTACCCTTCGAAACTTCACCAGTGCTGCCCTTCCTTACACAGGAGCATATATGAGGGTACTGGGGTGGGGTTGGGGGGGCGGGGAATGGGGAATCGGTGTTTTTTAAAAGCTCATCATGTCATCCTGGAGGTCATCAAGGTGTGAGAGCCAGTGCCCGCGGTGCCGCCAACGTTGCAATGGTGGGTCCCTCGGAAACTGTTAAGAGATGGCTCGCGCCCCCTGCCGCCCATACTCTTACCAGCAACGGACCTTAGAAAACTTGATAGATTTTGTCAACCAGATTCATGAAAACATGGTCTGGCATTGTTCCAATTCGCACGTCCTTGCTTCTGAGTATGGTTGAACAACTCTTCAGATGCTTTTGGGCCATAGATATATATTTTTTCCTTGCTTTACCAGGTTGGACCCTCTGTGCTGCCTTCATTAGGTTTGTTTGTATTATGTAGGGGCTCGTTGCAAAGTAGGGAAACGAGTTCCTGTTCATCTGTGTTCCAAATATTTTTTCTCTTGTTTATTATTTCTTTGGACGGGTTCGTGGGTCTCGTTATTTGCCTGTTGGTGTGGTTTTCAGCTCTAAAGAAGGCTTTTGTTTTGTTCTGTTCTAATGTGGTCAAATGTTAAAATCTTTCGCCTGTCTGGTTTTCTGGAGGAATCTATTTTTCAAAACCTCCCAGGTGACTGCCAAATTTGTGAGTTACAGCCCCGCAGGATATAAGTGAGGAACAGAATACAGCCCCTTCCCTCAGGGGGTTTGCAACCATGTGGGAGAGAGAGGTCAGGGTGTCAAAGAGCCTGCGGGGTCGAGGGCACCGTCTGAGAAGTTTCACATGAGCCGGGCGCTGGCCTGTCTACGATGCCTGCCCCGGCCACCGTCCCCTGCTGCGAGGCTCTCACCCGCAGATCCGTGCTGCAGGGACTAGGAGATTCTGTAAGGTAGCAGAAGGCAGAGAAAAGCGAGCCACACGGAGTGGAGGAAGAAGTGACTTGGGCCGCGGCACGGAATAGTACCGGCAACGACTATGGGCTGTCTCAACACATCCAGACGCCCCCTGGTCTCAGAAGTGCCCTGGATGTCATCAGTCCCCAGCCTACCCTCCGGAGCCTGGGCACCTGGGGTGAGGCTGTCCCCACCTTTTCTGGACACGCCATGGGCGGAACTTCCTCTCCTGTCTTGTCCAGCCTTAAACAACCAAGTAAACAAATAAGAACACTGCATCTTGCCACTTAAAGACCCTGACTGATGTGGGGCTGTAGGACTTCAGAGAAAAGCCAGCTTTTCCTGGCCCGCGGGCCTGGGTGGGGAGTGGAACATAAAGTTCCATGAGCGAGAGAGATTTCTAGCGTGGGGCCTGTGGAGGGCAAGGGCTGGTTTTCACTCAACTCCCTCCCTCCGAGTTTCTGGAACAGGATCCTAAGTGAGATGTAACTTGAATGAATGAGGCAACCCATCAATCAATCATGGCGACAGGTTTTGAATTAGTCTTGGGAAGACTAGGTGAGGACCATTTTCTTTTCCAGCGGAAAGAATGCCTGCTATGTAGGAAGCCCTCGGCAGTGTTGATCTGAACAGTGAGGTGGGGACGAGGGGGTGAACAAAGGGACAGAGGGGAGAATACCAAAGTAACATCCACAGGATGGCGACAGTAGCCTACGGAATGTTTCTGTGAGGAAGGTACAAATGCCAGCGGGAGTCTCGAATGCCAGGCTGAGGAATATGGGCCTTAATCTGTTCACAGCGTGGAGTCATTGGTTCAGGAAAAGACCTGGTTCGAATCAGTGTGGCAGGAAGGCCATTTGAGGACAGTGAGCGGCACGGATTCCAAGGTAGGAGGAAATTCGAAACCATCCAGACAAGAGAGGGTTACTCTTGGGGCCAAGGTTGAGAAGTGAAACCGGAAAAGAAGGGGTGGATTTAAGAAACTGGGCAAAGAGACCCTGAAGGCGCAGGTGACTGATCTGTCCTGGGAGGGGGCAGGGGTGGGCCAGAGAGAGGGAGGACACCCAGACAAAAATAATTTCAAAATGGATTAAAGACCTAAATGTAAGACCACTTTTGAAACCATAAAACTCCTAAATGAAAACGTGGGCAGTAAACTCTTAGACATCAGTCTTAGCAGTATTATTATTATTATTATCTATATTTTTTGATATGTCTCGTCAGGCAAGGGCAACAAAAGCAAGAATATAAACAGTTGGGACTACCTCAAACTGAAAAGCTCAGCGTTTGCAGGAAGCAAACCATCAACAACATGGAAAGGCAACTACCATTTGCAAAGGATATGTCCGATAAAGGGTTAGTTATCCAAACTACGTAAAGAACTCATGCAACTCAGAAACAACACAAACAACTACAATAAAAAAAAAAAAAGCAAAAAACAAAACAAAACAAACAAAAAAGCTCCAAAACAATCCTATTAAAAAATGGGCAGAGGACCTAAATAGACATGTTTACAAAAAAGACAGGTGGCCAACAGACCCATGAAAGTCGCTCAGCATCACTAATCATTAGGGAGATATCAATCAAAACCACAATAAGATACCACCTCAGGTGGCTTGACTACAGTGAAATAAGTCAGACAAACCCAAATATCGTATGATTCCACTCATAGAATGGAATGGGAAACAAAGCAAACGAACAAACAAAACAAAACAGATTCAGAAAGGCAGAGAACAAACTGGTGGTCACCAGAGGGAAGGAGAGTAGGGAGAATGGATAAAATAGTTCGTGGGATTAAGAGGTCCAAACTTCGTCACGGGCATGCAAAGCACAGCACAGGGAATATAGCCAATAATATTGTAATAATTTGTCTGATGACAGCTGTAGTTACAGCTACCAAGGTCAGGATTTCATAACGTACGTCAACACTATGTCGTACATCTGAAACTAATATATTGTACGTCAACTCGCACCTCAGGAACAAGAGAGATGTATCTGGAATCTTGGTCGAAGACATTGCTTTTAGTTTAAATTTCTCACATAGGGTGATGGGTATTGAGGAGGGCACCTTTTGGGATGAGCACTGGGTGTTGTATGGAAACCAATTTGTCAATAAATTTCATATATAAAAAAAATAAATAAATAAATTTCTCACATAATATTATCAAGGGGGAAAAAGTCCTTTAGTCAGCATGGTGTAGGAGGCAATGGATATTGCCCCTTAGTTAAACAAATCTGGCAACCCAGCACGTAATAGGTGAATGAATGTTAATAAATGTAAAAACTAAACAGATGAATCAAAAAAAAAAAAAAAAGAACAGAGAAGAAGTATGGAACAATGAATAACAGAATTCTCAGAATTCTGAAACCAGTAAGTAGTTATCGTACACTGTTTTAATTGTGGTGACTCATGCAGTTTTGGGTGTAATTAGCTTTTTATTCTTACTCATATTTTAATTTTGAAACAAACATGCAAATGTATGCAAATAGGATAGCTAAGCAAATCATCCATTGCATTTGAGGAACCACTCCGGCAAATTTTAAAATGGGATCGCAGTTCTGACAGAGAGTTCCAGAAACTCATTTAGAAACAGAATCCCCTAAATGCAGTGAACTTGGCCCTGGAGACACAGCTCTTTGGAGAGCTTTCGTGAACATGTGTTGAGAGGTTCAGGGGGAAATGAATGTTTCCCCTCAGATCCTTCTGGGCCTTCTGGATTCTGATCAAAGCCTGGATCCCTGGGCCTGCCTAGGATAACAGCGGGGCTGCTTATGGGCTGAAGCTCCCCAGGGTGTGGACTAAGCCAGGAGATCTTTATTCCCAGGCTCTCCAGAAAGACGAGCGAAGTTATGGCTGCTGTCCAAACTGTTAATTTTCATGTGCTTCCTTACACTGTTATTTCCACCATCCAATGGAAGCCACCATCCATGTGGCTCAGTCTCAGCCCAAAGTTGGAGTCGGGAAACACCATCCAGCACCCCCAGAGTGATTTCAAGATAATCGAAGTTCTTTGCACGCCTTTCTTAAATGCAGTAACAGAGACAGTTGGCCCACAGCACTACTTTGTGAATTCTCCTCTTTTCCATCTAGTCCCCTCACACCCCAGCACCACTTTCCTCAAAACTTCCTGCTGGCCTGAGCCAGCCAAGAGGGGCTCGGACGATGGCAGAACCCTTCCCGGTGGACGGGGGCTGGGGGAGGAGAGGCGTCTGGGGGGCAAAGCCCTCTAAGACCCGCAAGGGCAAGAAAGCCCTGGGCACCGAGCTTTTCATCCCATCTCCCCTGTGTCCTTTCATGAACGGGTCAGATCCGGAGCCTCTGCAGCGGTGGGACCCTCGGCCTGCAGGTGGAGTTCTGGCCCTTGACTGTCAGGTTGGTTAGATCCGCGCTGTCTTGGAAGGGCAAGTCAGATGGCTGCGGGGCGCCCTGTGCTCAGCTCCAGCGATGACATCTTTCTGTCACCAGAGGTGTCGAGAATCATCACATCTCAGCGAGTGTCAAGGTTGCGAGTGCGTCACCGGCAGTTATCACTGTTCCCCGACACGAGACATACACCCCTCGGTCCCTAGCTCAAGGCCATGACAGAGTTGTCTTCAGCTTGGGGCTATTTCCACCAGCCACCCCCCCACCACTGCCTTCTCCCGCCTTGGGCCCCTCCCTCCCCATCGGGCCCCATGAAAACCATTTTCTTTTTTTCAATTATTTTTTATTTTAGACAGAGAAAGAGAGCGTGCGAACAGGGGAGAGGGGCAGAGGGACAGGAAGAGAGAGAGAATGCCATACAGGCTCCACGCTCAGGGCACAGCCCTATGCAGGGCTCGAGCCCACGACCCTGGGATCATGACCCGAGCTGAAATCAAGAGTCGGATGCTCAACCTACTGAGCCAGCCAGGCGCCCCTGAAGACCATTTTCTATTGAGCCACCGAGGGAGGGCTCAGAATAAACCCGGAATCCGTCTTTTAAATGCGTAGGCGGCCTTTAAATCTGGGCCTTGACTCCCACCATCACGTCACTTTCCTGTACAGTTCTTACCCTCTACCCGTGTTTCCTGGGTCCATTTTAAGAGCTGGGGGCACAGAAGGAAAGCCCTGAGGCAATAAGGAAGGCGCAAGGCGGGGTGAAGAGTCTCCTTCCTTCCCGCCAGGGATCTGAGCGCACCAGGTTTTTTTTTCCCTCAAAGACAAACGACTCTGGCCTGGCTTCCCACATTGATCTAATCGAGAGTCCAAACACAATTTCGGGACTGTCAAAACAAGACCCGCAGACCCGACACAGACAATTAACAGAAGTCAAGGCAACCCACCCGCCACATCCTGTCTCTCCCCGATGTCTCATCAAGGCTCTGGAAAATCCCCGCGCCCTGCCCCGGGCTGAGCTATTGCCGCAAGCAGGTTGTTGTGCTGGGGACTCCTGACACTAGGCTGGAAGCTATAATTACCCGGTGTATAATTTGGTTGCTAAATGGATTGTTGACAAAGGTGCGCCTGATGAAATCACAGGCATTGCAGGGCATAGGGACGAAGCCGGTTGGAAGGAGGCAGGCCGTCGGTCATTAACAGCCGTGCCTCCCTCCCGGCTCCCTCGTGCCACTGCAGACTCTGACTTCCCCGAGCCACTTGGGCTTCGGGCTCCGTGACGTTTGGAAATACCCGGCCCGCCTTCCTCCCTCGGGTGTCATCAGGTAAGAAACCTCAGCGGCAGAGGACTCCCCTTGGCACAACACAGAAAACGCAGTTCTGTTAAGCCACGGCTCCCTCCCTCCCTCCCCCCTCCCCCCTCCCCCCAGCCCCCAGGGTTAGCCTGGAAGGAAGGTGAACATAGCAATGGCCGGGAGGAGAGGTCCCTTCCAGGCAGCTGCTCTGGGGGTCCTTCCAGAGGGATCAGGTCTGAGACATGAGCTACTTGTCTTTTTACCCACAGTCTAAGTGATAGAATTGCAGACCCTCCCACTGCAGGGCACCTAGAAAGGAGGGGAGAAGTAGGCATTGCCTTCTCGGCACAGGGGCTGAGAGGTCAGAGACTTTCTGAGGTCAGAGAAATGGCTTGTCCCAACCAAGAGGACGTCCCACAGGGACAAGGACGAGTGGCCCTTTTGGGAACCGGCAGAAAGCTCGGGGCACAAAATATGAATAAAGGGTTAAACCTAAAAAGGCCTGGGAGGTCAGAGCATATATCAAGTCACACATATTTCTTTTTTTGTTTTTAATTTTTTTTTTAACGTTTATTCATTTTTGAGAGACAGAGAGAGACAGAGCATGAGCGAGGAAGGGGCAGAAAGGGGGAGTCACAGAATCTGAAACAGGCTCCAGGCTCCAAGCTGTCAGCACAGAGCCTGACGCGGGGCTCAAACTCACGGACTGTGAGATCATAACCTGAGCTGAAGTCGGACGCCCAACCGACTGAGCCGCCCAGGCGCCCCTCAAGTCACACATACTTCTGTAAGGAACTGCTCCTTTAAAACAAAACAAAGAGAAGTCCCAACATAGTCTATGAGCATTCGTGTCGAAAGAATGGAAGAGTGGAAGAATTTACCGGGACATAAGCCTTCTGGTGGCAAGGGTTTAAATTTGGGAAAGCCATGGGAAGATTAGAGAGGGTCTGAGAAGAGGAACCAGACAAGTTCAGGGATGGGAAATCAAACTGACGGAAGGACAAAGAAGTCAAAAGCAATCACTCTACCTAAAAGCGGGTGAGGGGCAGTTCGATACTCATGACACCACGGTGTCCTCAGAATTCTAGGCACCTGGGTGCTGACTTCTGTCTGACACGGGCCTTTCTGGACCTTATCCCAAGAGATTCAGTTACCAAAGCACAAGTTGGTTTTAACACAATTATATATTAACACAGGTTTCATCTGTACAGCCGTCCTGCTCCCCTGTCCGAAACCCACGACGGGGTTACTGTCGCAACAGTTTTTCCACGCCGCACGCGGGAATGATGGCTAGGTTGCCCTGCCTTCTGTCCACCCGTCCCATCTGGCCTGTGTGCCGAGTCTGAGCTTGGGGTCTGGAAGCTTCCAGCCGGCCTTCTGATGAGGTGGGCAGTTTGCGTCCAGTCTAGCCCCTCGCAGGAGCTTGGGTCCCAGAGGGCCCTACCCCTCCAACCAGTGGCCAAGCCCAGCAGGGAGCAAGAAGACGAGTGAGCCGAGGGCACGGGTCTGGACACAGTCCATAGAGCACAGCCTCTGGGGCACACAGAGGAGCAGAGAAAGGCCGAGAATGAATAGGGTGTGGGGGGGGGGGGGACAACAGGGAGTCACCCAGCACAGATGGTGGAAAAAAAAAAAAAAAAAGGAGCCAGGATTGGAAATGACGACAGCATGCAGCAGACTTCAGACCCAGCAGATTCACGCGGTCCAGGAGAATATTTTCTTTTCTTTCTTTTTTAAATTTTTAAAATGTTTATTCACTTTTGAGAGACAGAGACAGAGTGTGAACGGGAGAGGGGCAGAGAGGAAGGGAGACACAGAATCAGAAGCAGGCTCCAGGCTCCGAGCTGCCAGCACAGAGCCCGACGCGGGGCTCGAACTCACGGACCGCGAGATCATGACCTGAGCCGAAGTCGGCCGCTTAACCGACTGACATTATGCTATAAAATCTCAGTGACTTCAGTCCTCTGCCTGCAGACAAGCCCGTCTGTTTAGCAGAGACTGGAGACCCAGAGAGAGAGGGGCTGCACTTGAGAGGGAGGGAGGAACGACCGAGTGCGTTCACTTCCAAAGAGCACAGCCACTGAAGATGCCTGGCATCTCTGATGGAGCAGGAGGTCCTAATATTAATAGTGATCATTTCAGCTTCATTTAGAGATGACCCCTAGATTGCAAATGGCTCATTACCGCCCCAAACCAAAACCAAACCGAAACAAAACGGGCTTTTCCATTAGAGCCAGAGCAATCAGTTTCATGTTAATTGAAGAAAGCCAACTTCAAGAATGACTGAATGTATTCATTCAAACCAAATCAGGAGCCTTAGCTCTGCCTGCGGACATATTGTCTCCTCCTGCCTCTGCCGGGGCGCCATCTAGCGTCCTCCAGCCTGTACTACACTCTCCAGCCCGCTTGTGGGAAAAAGCCTTGTCTTGTAAGGAACTGGTTTCATAGACAATCATGAGACTTGATAGGGGGGAAAAACTGGCCTCTATGATAGACATTTTTTTTCAAAAGTGGTTGAGCAATAAAGACTTCCCATTTATTGGACTTCACACATGATTTTGCTTGAGCCAAAGACTCGTGACTTTTAAAAACAATGAATAGGCAGTACAGAGTATTTGGGCAATTTTCTCACGGCTGGTTTTAGGAAAGACGTCTATGTTGCACACATAACAAGCTGACTGATTTGCGTATTGGGTTAGCAGTGCACAGTTTTCAGGGTGGGACATCTTACGGCTAAAACGTAACCGAGCACTGTTACGGGCTGAATTATGCACCCCCCCCCCATTCAAATAAGTACCCTCCAGAACCTCAGACTCTGCAAGCCGAGGGAAGAGGCCTCATGAGCCACCCACCCCTTGATACCTTGATCTTGGACTTCCAGCCTCCAGAGCTACAAGAAAATGAATTTCTCTTGTCTAAGCCCTG
The DNA here is from genome assembly GCF_007474595.2 of Lynx canadensis. Taxonomy (NCBI): domain Eukaryota; kingdom Metazoa; phylum Chordata; class Mammalia; order Carnivora; family Felidae; genus Lynx; species Lynx canadensis. The sequence goes on from NC_044303.2 coordinate 9,216,597, forward strand.
CAGTCTGTCCTATGTTATTACGGCAGCCCTAGCAAACTAATACAGCCCCTAAATGTGTTTTGTCCCCACAAGCTGGGCAAGCGTCACGACATTGGACACACTGAAGGTAAGGGCAACTGATACAAATCCTGCATCCCTTCATTGTCTACACAACAATGAAGCCCTGAGCCCTGAGGTGTCCGGCAGCGGTTTTAGGAACCCCTTGTGCCCACTCCTCACCCCGCTCAGTTGGGGAGCTATTAAGAGTTAAAACTGTCCCCTAAGACCCGCGTTCCCAGATGGAGGTTCAAGGGAATCAACATCTTCCCTCGGTGGGGGAGGGGGGGGGACTTAGGTGACAGATCTGCCTTTGACCAACAGTTAGGTGGGTAAGCTCTGGCAAGTTAGTCTGTGAGCCCCGATTTTGCCCTCTGTAAAACGAGGGTGATCGGGTCGCTAGGAAAAATCGTATATGCTCGTCCAGTAGGAGGCTTAGCACCGCCGGTGGCACAGCACCTGCTCAGCGCGCTCCCACTGGCCACGCCTACCCGGGGACGGGACGTCAGAACGCCCAAACGTCCTACGGCCAAGGTGTGCACAACCCCCGAGCCCCACCCCCACCCCCACCCCCATCTTCCAGGGGGAAGCCACAGGAGCTGCTTCCGCGGGTGTAGCCTGTGCTCCCCACCCCCTCCCCCGGTCACAGTCCCCAGAGGCCGGACGTCCCAGATAAAAAAGCCAAGTTCAGAAACTCGCTTCCAGTGACTTCTGATTTCCATAACCTCAATGAAAGATATGAAAGCTACATCTATTGGGGATCGGAGCTTTCGGCTACAAATTTTGAAACGGTTTTTTTTTTTTTTTTTTTTTTTTGCACCAAGGCTGCGGCGGCTGCACCAGGAAACGCCGCGTGCTGCGAGGAGCCAGACTCCTCGGAACCGCAGCGCCGACTCAGCCACTTCCCGGCGAGATCAATCCCCCGGCAGGGCCATTTCCCCCGGCCGCGCGGGCCATTAGTGGCTCTGGGCCAGCCCTTCGCAGAGCGCGTCACCCGCGGGCGCGCACTGCCCGGCGCCGCGCCACCCACCGCCCGGAAGGACGCAGCCCTGTCGCCCGTCGCCGGCCCCCTTACGCCCCCGGCTGCATCCCGGCGCCGGGGCTGCGGAGCCGAGGCGGGAGAGGCGCACTTCGCCCCGGCGAGCCCGAGTCCCTCCGCCAAGGCAGTAAATGCACCGGGTGCTGGCGCCCCCGCCCCGCGCTGTCCCTTAGACGGACGCCACGGCTCCGCCTGGCGGGCACCAGCTCCCTCCAGCTTCCCGGGCCCTGGCACGGTTTTCATGGTCAGTGGTCCGGGGGCGGGGGGGGCGATTTGCAGCTTCAAATGGGTGTCTCGGAGGTCTAGGTGGCAAGAGTCGCGCCGCTTAACGGAAATGCAATCAAAACGCAGAAAGGGTGAGGCCAGGAACGTCCCGCTGTGCAGCTCAGTGCAGAGCAGTGCTGTGCGCGCAGCAACAGAGTACTCGGTATTTCATCGGGACCCCTGTGCCGGGCAGACAGCAGCGCTGGCCCTCTCCTGGAATGAGGGCGCTTTGGCAAAAGATTGAGCGCCTTGCAAATGAAACCCGTTTTCTTAACTGTACCGAGGACAGAACACTGACTCTCGCAAAGGCTTAGGGCTGTAAAAGGAATGCACACTGTAGGGTCCATGGATAAGACAGTTAAAGCCCCCGTGTACTTTACACGTTTTTATTTAGCTGCTTGGATGGAAACAACAAGGATAAGTAAAGTGTCCGCGTGCAAACATCTAAAACAGCTCACAACTCTAAACGGCAAATGCGGAGAGCGGCCGAGAATGTCACCCAAACTGAAGTCAGGGAGTCAGTCCCTGTGAGACGGACCCTCTCCTGTAATTTGCTTTGCGAGAGGCCCTCTGTGCTGACAGTTGTGCCCACGGAATCTCACAGAACCGGAAGCAGCAGTGAGCAGGACTCGGGCGCTGGAAGAAGAGAGGAGACTGCAAAGGGAGAGAAATGTATAGAATCGTTCACTTTGCAAATTACACTGGCAGACAGACACATGCCTTTGAGTGGTCTCACTCAACAAGATCAGGATGTCTGTCTGGGCCTTGGGTCCTTAACCCTCAGGAAGCCAGAAGGGACAGAGGAGCTGAGCGGGATAAAAGGTCCCTGGGAGGCCCAGGGCCAGGCTGCATGGCAAGAAGTCTCCGGTGGCATTTGACAAGGCCCCACGGTCTCCGGCCATTCCTGAGAGCCGCCATCCAGTGTGGATGTCGGGGCTTTCTTTCCCTCCCTCAAGGTCAGAGCCGGGCTACGCTCCCTGCCTGCAGGGGGCCTGGCCCATTGGCCCTGCCCAAGAGCTTACCTCATAAGGACAGTCCTGGGGTCAGAGGGAAAACGGAAGTGTCCAGAGCTCTGATGGCTGAAATGGATCTAGGGAACAGACTCTCAGAGGTGAGGTGGGGGGGAGGGGGGATGAGCTTAAATCTACAGAATTTGGATGCAAAATGGAATATATTCTGCTCCAACCTTTGTGTTAAGCTTTTAATTCAAGTCATCAGGTATTTAGAATGCATTTTAACTTGAGAGGACGTGGAATAATTGGAAGTCAAAGAACTAAAGAACGAAAGTGACTTGTGATCTGTATATTGGCGGAAGAATATATTCTCTCGCCCACCTGAGGTTCCGCAACACCAAAAATAGCGGCGTCATTCCATTATTATGTAGCAAAAAGTAAACACCTGCTGTGGCCAAACATTCTTAGAGGAAGCAATGGAAGTCCTGGCATCTTTCTTTCTTTCTTTCTTTCTTTCTTTCTTTCTTTATTTTTTAAAAATGTTTTTATTTATTTTTGAAGGAGAGAGACAGAGCATGAGCTGGGGAGGAGCAGAGAGAGAGGGAGACACAGAATCCAAAGCAGGCTCCAGGCTCTGAGCTGTCAGCACAGAGCCTGATGCGGGGCTCAAACTCAGGAACCGTGGGATCATGACCTGAGCCAAAGCTGGACGCTCAACTGGCTGAGCCACCCAGGTGCCCCCTGGCATCTTTATTTATAGAGATGTCATGGAACCATATTTCCCATCAGCGGTTCTCCGCGTGTGTTCCCGGGCCAGCCGCATCAGCATCACTTGGGTATTTGTTAGACATGCAAATTCTCAGGCCTCTCCCTGGACCTACTGAGTCAGAAATTCTGAACCTGGGGTCCAGCACTCTGCGTTTTAATAAGCCCCCCTGGTGATTCGGATGCCTCTTGAAATTTGAGAAGTCTGCTCTACATAGCACCTGCCTTTTGGAGTCAAGTATTTAACTTTGGTCTGAAAGTCAGAATAAATCCATGCATAGTGAATTTAAAATAGGGTTTGGAACATGGGAAGTAAAACTTGGTAAATATACAATCATCACCCCGTCTCCTACCCAGTGCAAGAAACCTCACATAAATCAGCAGAGGACCGAGGAGAAGAGACAGATAGGATGAAAGGGAAGGCCATTGGCTTCATGGAACCTGGACAGACCTATGTGATCATGTGCCACAGGGCCGTGTTTTCATCCAGGCTCGCTGGGCATCTTAATCACCATTAAAACCAAACGAATGCAAGGGCGCCTGGGTGGCCCAGTCGGCTGAGCATCCGATTTTGGCTCAGGTCGTGATCTCACAGTCCATGAGTTCGAGTCCCATATCGGGCTCTCTGCTGTCAGCCCAAAGTCTGCTTTGGATCCTCTGTCCCTCCCCGGCTTGTTCTCTCTCTCTCAAAAATAAATAAACATTAAAAAAAAAAACAAAACCTAAACTAGTGCATACCAAATTTAAAATTTACAGATTTAATTAAGTTGGCAGAAATCCCCAAAGTTTGCCTGATAGATCTAAGAAGATATCAACAGTATTAGAACAATGGTTTACAGCTAACAGCATGTCCTTTATCTGGGATAATGGGTTGTAGGTCAAGACCAAGCAACCAATAGCACCAAATAAATTAATCAGGGTCTGTAAAGACCGTAGACTCAGTGTGAAAGTCAATAGTATGACGTGATCACAGGGGAAGCCGGGGAGGTACTGGGCCCTCTTCAAGCCAGTGTTGCCTTGCAAGGGGAGTGTGGCAGACTGAAAAATGCCCCTCCACGAAGACATCCACATCCTTATCCCTGGAACTAGCAGGTGTTACCTTACACGGGTGGAAGGTGGCTTTTCAGGTGGGATTAAGTTAAGGGTCTTGAGGTGGGGAGATTTTCCTGAGTGATCCACGTGTACCCTAAACACCATCACATGCATTCTGCTGAGAGGGAGGCAAAGGGAAATTTGGCCACACACAAAAGAGAAGGTGTTGTGAAGACGGAACAGAGAGAGAATTGAAGACACTGGCTGTGAAGACAGGAGCAATGTGGTCCCTGACCAAGGGGGGGCCGGCAGCCACCAGTAGCTGGAAGAGGCAAGGAACAGATTCTCACACGGAGGGAGCACGGCCCTGCCGACACCTTGACCTTGGCCCAGTGGTACTGATTTTGAATTCTGCCCTCTAGAACCAGGAGAGAAGAACATTTCTGTTGTTGTAAGCCACTGTGTTTGTGGTCATTTGTTATAGCCGCTGCTGGAACCTAATACGGGGAGAAAGAAGAGGGTTCTTTTCCATTCTTCACTTAGAAATACTGCCTTTGGTTCTCGGTACCACACGTTAGGAGATACATTTACTGAAAGAAGCATGAATAGTTGTTCTGCAGTTGTTCCTCTTGATCCCGAGAGGAAAAGTTAAGACCAACAGGTACAATCTACAGGACGACAGATTTCAGCTTAATATAAGGAAGCGCTGTCGGGGCAGAGAGGGAATGAACCGCCTCACGCGGTAGTGAGATCACCGTGGCTGGCGGCATTCAAGCAGAGACCGACCTGCCCTTTGTTAGGCATGCGGATACTGTAAAGAGAATGCAAGCCCCAGGGGCGGAGCGGACTCAAGGCTGTGTAAGGCCCCTTTAAACCCAGACATTCTGGGCCTGGGTGATTTTACAGCAAGTCTCTGCTCTCACTGGAGACAAGGCAGACAGGAAGAAAGAAGGGACAAAAAGGCTGTAAAAGTCTGAGTGTGCAATGATTAAACCCAGGCACGGATGTGGCTTTGGAGATGGAGAGGGAGGAATGCATTTTTAAAGAGGTTTTGGAGGCTTAAGTAATCAGTCTTTGGCAGCAGCTTGAATTTGGAGAAAGAAGGGTATTTATTAGGTGCCTCCGAAGAACGCTGAGCCCAGAGCTGTGGGCAAGATAAACACAGATGGACACCTGTCCCCAGGGAGAGAGCAGAGCCCACGTGAAATAATTGGGGAGTAGGGTTCTAATAGTGAGGTGCCTTTGATAGGGGTACAAGTGTGAGAAGGAAGGGATCGGAGAAGACTAGGTTCATCAGAGGTTTTGGGGTTTTGCGCTGGAGGAAGTGGGCTTTGAAGGATGGCCAGATCTAGGTAAGAGAAGAGAAAGAGGAGAAAGTGTGAAGGCGGAGAAGTGGACGGGCCGGTGGGGACTCCGTGCTGAAGGAGTACAACATACCCTGGTCTGGTTTGTGTGGCAAACAGCAGGGAAGGGTTCACATGCGGCTGGATAAGCGGCCCAGACTCCAAGGCAAGGCTTGCAGCAAAGGCTACGGTTCCAGAAAAAAGACAAAGAAAAAAGACAAAGAGGTCGTGAAGGTACGTTTAGCTGCTGGCGCCTTCCATTTGAGTGTGTTTGCAAGGTCTCCAGAGACGACCTTGGCGGCCTGGCTTGGGGAAAGTACTTCTTCAACAAAACTCAAAAGTGCAAAGCAAAAGACGAAAGCTTAATGGATTTGAATCCACCAAAATGCAAGGGTTCTATTCAGAGAAGGACCAGGTTATCCTGTGGCAGATTGGGAGAAGGTGCCTGCAGTGTCAAAACTGACGAGGGACTGGGGATGCCTAGATCCCTAGGGATCTGGAATACGCAAGAGCCCTGCAAATCAGCAGAAAAGTTAGAAACCCCCTCTCTCCAATGAACAAAGGATCAGAAGAGGCATTTCACAGAAGAGGAAACCCTCCTGAATAACAGGTGTGTGAAGAGATGTCCCAACTCATCAGTAATTAGAGAAATACAAATTAAAATGACAATGAGTTACCACTGACACCCATCCAATTGGCAAAAACTAGAAAGCTGGATAATGCCAAGTGGTGGCCCGGATGTGGGAACAGTGGAATTCCCTGAACCTGCTGGAGGTGTGCGGACTGGTACAGCCATGCCAGAGAGCGGTGCTTTGTCACATTCCATATTCGTGTGCGCTGTGACCCAACAATGCCACCCCAGGCAGGTTTCCCAGAGGAGCCCTCCTGCAAGTCCTCGGGGGCCATGCATGAAGATGCTGGCTGCCTTTGTTCGTGGCAGTGGGTGTCCTTCTGTGGGGGGTGGATGGGTACAAGTGGAGGAGACACTCTCTGAGACACTCTGCCCAAGTCAGAAGTGTAGACCACGTGTACACGTGACGACATGAATAGATCGTTTAAAATATGGTGTGCGTCAAGAAAGCGAGAGACAACGGAGGCTATAAGGGCATTCGTGTACATTTCATACTACACGCCTGTTCAACACCACATGTCTGATAGGGGACATGCTAGTAACATACGTAGGTCACATTGGAATGGTCGCCTACGAGAGGAAGGGAAATGGAAGCCGAGAGAACAAATGCATACATGCATGAATGAGACCGAGCTCTGTAGGAACCAATGAAGTATATAGTGAGGAATGTGATGAACCCAACCCTCTGCTTCTGGGGGCAAAATAAAGAGATCTCTTATGCATTATATCAATTACTAATGCAATTCCATATCTACATATTGAACAGATGACTTAACGAGCATTAGCAAGAAAGTGGTACCAAGAGGAGCCCATTATGGGCCATAAAGTGGAAGTCATGACACAAATTCGTTTAATGTGGAGAGCTACTAAACTAGTAGTCACGTGATGTCACTAGAGATAGCACAGAAAGTCATTGTCGCGAACCCTGTGAAAAGCGAGAGGACGCATGGACAGAGTAAATATTGAGTATGTCGTCCGAGCTGGCTGAGCAACGAAATCCAGTAGAGTTTGGGTCATCACCTTAACTCCATCTAGAGCTGTGGTTCCTACGAATTTTTCAGGTTGCTGCTCTTTGAGAACCTTATCGAAGTTTTGGCCCCTCGTCTCAGAAAAATAGACATGAGCAGATACAAGATTTTATATCCGATATCGGGGATTAGAGCAGTGTGAGACCTTAGAGCCATGGATTTCAGGCTGCGAACCAAGTTCAACCAAGTTTATAAGCGGGGATATCCACCACTGAGACCTGAATAAGGATATCTGTGTTTTTAAGTGTCCCCAGGTTGTCTTGGTATATATCCGTAACTCAAGTAGCAGATCAAACCTCACTGATCATGGGAATCATCTAAGGATCTTTTGTAAGAAGGCAGATATCCAAGCCTCGTCGTTTAAGGGGTTCTGCTATATTAGAACCTAGAAATCTGTGAATTTTTGCTTTTCTCCAGGTTGATACAGGGGAGGGACCTACGCTGGCCAATCACAGCCCTTCCTTGGGATGTTTCTAACTGTAAGTAGTGTGGGACGTGCCGTCCATATCTATTACCAGCCCCATTGGTGCTCACCAGCAGGTGCACCCATCCCCTACCCATTGCAGGTGCTTCTCCGAAGGCTTGCACCCATGACTTCAGGAGACTTGCCTTGGCTGGTGGCAGGCCCTTTACCTGAGACCCCCCCCAGTGAGTGCATGGCCCACCCTCAGAGGGTGATGACTCAAAGACAGACAGCCTCAGTTTGGGGACTGGCTCCATCACTTACTAGCTCTTTGACTTTGGACAGGCTACTTAACACCTCTGTGCTCGGACATCCTGAGTTATGAATTTGAGCTAAAAGCGATGAACTCGGAGCGTAGCACAGAGGAGAACTCAACAAATGGTAGTGTTATGTCATAGCTTATTTTTATTGTTATAAAATCCCATAGGATGACATCGGGAATCGGAGGTGTTTGGGGTATAAAATACAAGTCTCTGGGGAAGGAGAAGAACCCTCCTCAAATGTGTGAAGAGAGAGCAAGTGAGAGAGAAATTAGACAGTTGTAGACAGTTACTGGAAAGCAAACTACCTAGACCCAAGGGTGGAAGTTACAAGGAGGCAGGGATCACCCAAGGACACCCAGCAATGCAGTAGGCTTGCGCAAGAGACAGGGAGGGAAGAGAAAGTGGTAAGGACCTCCCAGCCCCTGGAAGTGTTCAAGCAGAGATTGAGTTGAGCCATTTCCAACTAGACGAGAAGTAGGCCTAACCTTTGATATCTCTTCTAGTTTAAATAACTTAAGATCCATTAACCAGCTCTAGAATCTTAGGTTGCTTAAAGTTAACTCTAAGTGGCCACCTATATTAACTTTGTGTTTTGCTTGCTAACAAAAAATAATTTAAGGAAACTCAGTAATTGGGTAAGCATACCAAGATAGGTATACAAATGTATAGTAATACCTCAGCATTATTTATACTGTGTAATGGGAATAACCCAAATATCTATCAATAGGGGATTGGTTAAATAAATTATACCTGTCTGTCCTGGTACATTCATAAAGCAGACTGACCCATTGCCGTTAAACGTGATACTGCTAACCATGAAAAATGATTTTGTAGATCCAGGGTGATGTCTACAATGTTTAACAACTGGGAGGACGGAAGTGCTGACCAAGCAGAACAGATCCAGCCGCAGCCAGAGAGCTCTGCCAGAACGTACCAGAAGAGTTATCCGTCCCGTGTAAGATCTGCGACTTCCATGCAAGGTCAGGTACAGACCATATGTACATAAAGGGGCATCTGGAAGGATGGGCACCAACATCATCAGTGGGGGTGAGACTTGGGGTGATTTTTTAAACTTTCTCCTTTACGTTTCCTGTATTGCTTGAATTTTCGAAATGAGTATACTGTGTTTGGATTTTAAAAATCAAGTGTTCCTTTACAGAATGAAGGTAAATCAGTGAAGGACCCTCCTTCAGAGCATAGTAAGGAGTCCGAATCTTTCTCCTGCTTCCTGCTTTCCACACTCCTGCTGGGTACCCTCTAGCATTAGGGGCTGCAGTGGAGGGTGCTGTGGTCCAGGCCACGGGACCCTGGAGGATATACTGATGTTGTCTGTGCCTCAGTTTCCCGTCTGTAAAATTGAGGTGATTTATTTATTTATTTATTTATTTTAATTTTTTTTTTTCAACGTTTATTTATTTTTGGGACAGAGAGAGACAGAGCATGAACGGGGGAAGGGCAGAGAGAGAGGGAGACACAGAATCAGAAACAAGCTCCAGGCTCTGTGCCATCAGCCCAGAGCCCGATGCGGGGCTCGAACTCACGGACCGCGAGATCGTGACCTGGCTGAAGTCGGACGCTTAACCGACTGCGCCACCCAGGCGCCCCGAGGTGATTTATTTAGACTGAATGGTCTTTCCGCTTTGTGGCTTATAAAATTTGCATAAAATACCCTTAACCATTTTTTAAACAAGTTTTTTTAAGTTTATTTATTTATTTATTTTGAGAGAGAGAGAGAGCGCGCACACAGGGGAGGGGCAGAGAGAAAGGAGAGGGAGAGAATCCCAAGCAGGTTCCACGCCGTCAGCACAGAGCCCGACGTGGGGCTCGATCCCACAAACGGTGAGATCGTGGTCTGAGCCAAGATCAAGAGTCAGACAATTAACCTACTGAGCCACCCAGGCGCCCCAGCCTTAAACTTTGGATAAGAGTCATAAACTATAAGCACAATTCAAACAACCCTTTTTGCTCCTGAATGATTTGAGGATAAGTAGCCGTAGTTGACCTGATACTCAGCCCCTGCATATTTTTGTGTGTTTCCTCTGAACAAGGATATTCACCTACTTAACCATAATACAACCATCAAAATCAGGACATCAGCGTTGACGCACTCAAGTGTCGGCAATTGTCCCTTTCTAGAAAAAGATCCAGGTCTGAATCCCAAGCTGCATCTAGCTGTCCTGTTTTCCGAGTCCCCTTCAGCCTGGGACAGGCTTCGGTCTGTCCTTGACTTTCGGGACCTTCACGCTTCTGAAGATGACGGGCCAGTTATTTGGTAGAATGTCACTCAAGTTGGGATTGTCTGATATTTTGTCATGATTGCACGCACGTTACACACCTTCGGGAGGAGTGCCCCAAATGGATGCTGTGTTTTTCTCATTATCTCCTGTGAGGCGACACAAAATTTTGATTTGTCCCATTACTGACAACGTTCACTCCGATCGCCTGATTAGTCTTCTCCTCTGTCAAATTACCATTTCCCCTTCACTGTCAATGACTATTTCATGGGGAATAAAGTGATGTTCCTCATCACTTTATTCTTTCGTCTATTTACATATATTATTATATATATTCTTTCAACTTATTCTTTCATTGATTTATATCTGTATATACTTAGGGCTTCCTATTTTATTCAACAGGTTATCTGATGCTATCGTTTTATATTCTGAGGCTCATACTATCCCTGGTTTGGCCATTGGGAGCCCCTTCAACCTGTCTTTTGTTATTTAGAAGCCAAGATGTGGGCGTTAAGTGTGCCTTTTGCTCTTTGAATGTCACTGTGCCCAGACAGTCCCAGTGGACGCAGCCAGGAAATATATGTACAGGTGTAGATGGAGATGTAGTTAGATACATACACACATATCCGGCTACATTTATTTAGCGATTCAACAGACACCTCCAGTTCTGAGTTCAAGTACCTCCAATTCAAACCAGCTAGAAATTCCAGTTTTCTCCATCTCCATATTTGCACCTTCCTTCCCTGACGGGGGCAAAACTCCTTCTCATGATCCTTAATAGGTGCACCTATGTGACCAATCTCCCTGTGAGTGGCCCGCCTCCTGTCTCTACTCCACCCCTCCTTGCCCTGCTCAGGCGCCGACACCCCACTTCGGCCACCTTCCCCGGTGACCTTTGCCCCCATCACCCTTCTGTGGCTCTGCGCCCCCCTCCACTGTGTCCCCAGGCTGTCCCTCCACCTTGAGGCCTCACCTAATTGCGTGCTTCTAAGCTAACAGACCTGAAAACGATAAATGGCTCTCAAAACAATGCATTTTCACTTTACTTCCTACTTTCCCTGTTTTCAAACCATAGTTCCTACCACCCCTGTGGCCTAAGATGGTGAGAAATCCCCCCACTTCTGGACACACACGTATAGATCACAACCTATGCACGGCAGGCGAGTTCGTTGTTGCCAACGCTGACCCTCGGAGCTCCCGTCTCATGACCCCACTGTGTCCTTGATGTCCCCACGTGGATGCTTCGTGAGCACCTTAACTGAACATGCCCGAGGAGACCCTGAGTCCCCCAACATGCCCTTCCACGGACTTCCTGGTTTCCGGGCATGGAGTCTCCACGCGCTCAGTTTCCCCTTCTGGAAAGGAGTTATTCTCACTCAATTACTCTCTTTCCCCAGTGCTCCTTTCCACACGTAACGTATTGACTCTACCTCCCCAAATGCTCCGCATCCATTTCTTGCCATCCACTTACACCGTCATCACCGGGCCGTGACCACCGTCACCCACCCTTGAGCCACCAGTCGCCTCCTTGGGTGGGTGGTACAGTCCACACAGCTTTGGCCTGTGTGTGTGACTTGCCTCGGCCTGTGGATGCGAGCAGAGATTTAAGCGTGAGCTCGGGGCTGGTTTCCGGTTTCTGCTGTGGGGGGGGGGGGGCACGATGGCCCTGTGTCCCGTTGGGGCCACCCCCGTCAGCCTGGTCCCTCCGTGAGAGGAAGCTGGGGCAGAGCAGTGACCTCCGGCACGTGAGCAAGAAGCAAACGCCCTCATGGTGAGCCTGAGCAATTTGGGGGTCGCGCCTCACCGCGGCGGAGCTTACTGGTAAGTTCCCTGAAGTCTGTTCCGCTCAGCAGCCATAAGCTGTCTTCCAAAAAACACACGAAGTCACTCCCAGTGATTTCACCCCATCCCAGACCCTCCCGGGGCTTCCCATTGTGCTGTGAGTGAAATCCCAGCCCCTCAGGTGGTTTGCAAAGCCCCAAACCCCACCAGCTTCCAGTGGTCCTTTCTCCACCCCTGGTGCTCCCAGAACAACTTGCAGCCTGTCCTTCCTGGCCCTGGCTCTTCCCTCTGCCTAGAGGAAGCCCCCTTGTGTTCACAAGAAGGGCTGCTCCTCTGGGCTTAGATCTCAGATTGAACATCGCTCCATCGGAGAGGCGCCCCTGACCACACGCGCTGAAGCATCACCAGCCGCCACGCCCTCCTCCTTCAGTGGTGTGGCTGGCCCTTGGCACATCTCTGAGGTTTCCACATCTCTGTGTTTTACCTGCTGCTGTGTACCTCCTCCCACTGGAAGGAGAGCTCCGTGAGCGCACAGACCTGCCGGTCTTGGTGCCCGTGGGCCCCCCCGCCCCCGCCATGCCCAGAACCGAACCTGACTCATACCCACAGCCGAATAAACGTTCCAGAAGCGAATGAATGACGGGTGGTCATTTTTCCATAGACAAGTATTGTCCTTCACCTGGTCTTGAAAAGGAGAGACCGTGGGGCAAAACGCAGGAGACCGGGTGGAATGAATACCAGCCTCTGGAAAGCCCGGGGCTGTCTTGGGGCTGCTGGGACCCCACCCCGGCCCCAGCTCTGCCAGCACGGGGCTCTGGGACGGCAGCGTGGCACCCACTTCTCCGGTTCCTGATCTTCTTTTCTTGAAAATGCAGCTTTGTAAAACAAGGATCTCTAAAGCCTTCTCTGGTTTCGGGATGCCAAGGGCATTTCACACCCAGAACAGCCAAATCAGGGCTCGGGCAGGAGGCGGCAGAAGACCCCTGGGTGCCTAGCCTGCTCTTTCCCCAGAAAGCGAGCAGAACTACAAGCCCCTGAAGATAAACGACAAGAACTCAGGCCTGAGCTGATCTGTGAACACTGAGCCGTTTCCGGGGATGTTGAGGACCCTTCTGGGTGCACGGGCCAAGAACCATCCTGACGTGAGAGCACCTGCTTCTGAGCTCCGCTGAGCGCCCTGGGGAAGTTAACACACGCTTCTGATCGTCACCTGATAAAGCAGGGCTGGCGTCACCAATTTCACAGGGATGCTGTGAAGATTAACTAACAAAACATAATACTACCATTTCCCGAGTGCGGAGTATGAACCAGCCTCCGTGCTGAATTCTTTCCATGCAACACCTTGTTTCTTTCAGTAGTCCTAGAAGGTTGGAATGATTGTTCCCCATATTTGATAGATGAGCCTGGGCGTCAAGTAGTTACTCGGCTTGCCCCGGGCCCCACAGCCAAGGAGCCATAACCTGCACGACGCCTGTCACTTATCTTCCTGGGCGGGCAGGACTTTGCCTGCTTCTCCGTTCACTTATGTGACGGCACCAGCACTGCCCGGCGTGGAACACACTCCATAAATATTTATCTCGCACTTCCTGTCCACTCCTCAGCAGTGCATTAACTGGGTCCTCTAGAGAAATGCTTTTCTGCCTTCCATAAGTTAACGCTGGTAGCCAGCTGCTTTGGGTTGGGCGTGTGTGTGTGTGTGTGTGCATGTGTGTGTGCCTGCCTGTGTGCAAATTTGCATGTGCGTGTGTGTGTTGAACTTCTAGCAGGTTTTCCGTGGCCGGTTGCTTCTATGACCCAAATAGAAGTCGCTCTGGGGTCGTGGGCTGTGTGGTACCGAATGCTCCCAGAGCTCAGGAACTGTAAGCATCTGAGCCACACAAAAATTCTAATTGTATCTTTTAAAAAGTAAGTTTGGTGTCATCAAGGCTAGGAATAATACATAAATAAATTGGCCGAAATAGTTTATTGATTATTCTAAAAATGTATTACCCAAAGATTTTCATGTTTTAATTTAAAAAAAAAAAAACCCTCTTAAAGGGGCGCCTGGGTGACTCATTCGGTTAAGCCTCGGACTCTTAATTGCTGTTCAGGTCACGATCTCACGCTTCATGGGATTAAGCTTCACATCAGGCTCTGCACTGACAGCACGGAGTCTGCTTGGGATTCTCTCCCTCCCGCTCTCCCTGCCCCTCTTCCGCTTGTTCTAAATAAATAAATAAATAATCGTTAAAAAAAACTTAAGAAAAATAGGGTTCTTACCTGGTTCTTGTTTTTCTGCTAGGCCCCGCCCGACACATGGTCAGGAGACGGGTAAAGTGGAAGGAACCGTATAAACCATCCACTGGGATGTTTTCCCTCCCTAGTCAATCCCTCCCTAGTATAGCAAGAAAGCTCAGACCCCAAGACGCTAACTTTTGGCTAAAGAAAGGCACACAGCGAGGCAAAAGGATGCCAGCCTCTAGATGTCTTTAATCATAGCCTCTCGGGCTAGAAGGACTTTAAAGATCAAATTAGTCCAACCACTCCCAAAATTCATGTCTCTTTGACAGCCTGGCCGCCCTCTGTGCTTGAGTCTGTCCAGTCTGGGAACTCACTAGTCTTCAGGGGCCTGTCCGTCTTTACGGACTATTTAAAAGTGTTTATTGATCAGAATTCGATCTGGCTTTCCCTCCGCCAATGTCTCTTATTTGCCTGCTCCTGGAACGTAGAGCTTTCAGAGTCTGGTGTTTCCGTGAGTCCCGTCCTACCTCTGGACAAAATGCCAGGCCTAGAAGAGGCAATGAAACATGTACCTTTTTTTTTTTTTTAATGTTTAGTTATTTACTTTTGAGAGAGAGAGACAGAGACAGAGAATGCAAGTAAGTGTGGAGGGCAGAGAGAGAGGGGGGACAGAGAATCCCAAGCAGGCTCGGCACTGTGAGTGCAGAGCCCGATGCAGGGCTCGAACCCACGCCCCATGAGATCATAACCTGAGCTGAAGTCGAGAGCTGGATGCTTACCTGACTGAGCCATCCAGGCGCCCCAAACACGTACCAGTTGAACCGCAAGCCCTACAGACGCCTGTACGGTTTCCTGCTGATCACGACCTCCGGAAACAGTATCATCACCGGAGCTGGCCCCTTGTTTCGGCCACAGCTAACGTCTTGTAAGCCTGGGCGGAGGGAACAACACAGGAGGAGAATTCTCTCTGCCCTCCCCGCCTGCTGCGTCCACACACGGCGTTGTTAGGCTCGTGGCTCCTGGCTGTGCTCCCTGAAGATTTCTTCCTGCGTGGCCACAAGCTGAGCATCTACCCAACCCATAAATCACAGCCAGCAAAAGGCTGAACATACTCCCCGAGAGCTTCTGCACGGCACTCCAGCTCAAGAACTCCTTGTCAAGGTCTTGACAGTTTATGCTCTCCGAGCCAGATCAGAACCCGATGGGGCACAGAAGCCTTCCTGATCTTTTCCAGCGGGCGGGGCTGAGTAGCCAGAGTTTACACAGGGGTCATAGCCAGCTGTCAGGCGAGTGGAGAAGCAAAGTCAGGTGGAAGGACGCGGAATGGCGGGGAGAAGGGAGGTCATCATTAAGTAGACCATATCTTAAGGAAGTCAGTAATTGGCCCCATTTATTAATTACCGGGTGCCAGTCCCCATGCGAAGCATCTTCTGTGTGTTATCTCATTAAATTGCAACTAATCTTCACTAGAACCTTTACGGGAGCTATCGTCATTCTATTTTACCGGGAGGGATTGGAGGCACGGGGAGGTGGAATCATTAGTAAAGGTCACATCATTAGTAAATGGCTGACACAGGATTTAAACCTAGATTCTCTAAATTGAGACTCCGAACCACTGTGCAGACACTCCCTGAAGCCCAGGGAGGGCGCCTCTCCCTCCTCCCACCCCCGGGAACTGCAGCTGGGAAGTCCCCTCCGAGTTAGCAGGTGGCCATTTCTCATTCCCAGCCTGTCAGATCCTGCTGCAGGCTGGGACCCAGTTTATGGAGGAAAGTGCCAAGTCCCATGGCACGCCTAACTCGTTCCCCTTCTCGACACTTCACCCTCCCCGGGGCCAAGCGGCCAGCCGCTGCTCACGAGGGACAAGAGGTCTCACTGAGTACTCAAACCACATCTGGAACCTTTAGGTATTTTAAGCGCCTCCAGGACAAATGCTTCTGGAGGCTTCCTGCAAGCAAACCTCTGAAGTGTTGGAATTCCAGTGAGGCTGCCCCAGCAGAAATCCCACCGCACATTAAAGCCACTTCCTGAGCATGGATGACTGTACACCAGGGCCCAGGGTGATGCCAATCCATCCAGGGCAGCTGCGGGACCTCGCTCACCGGATGTAGAAGTCAGCCAGCGCTCATGACAATCCTGCCCTTGCCCTCCTTAAAATCTTCAGCCTTGTTCTCGATTGTCAAAGGAACAGAGTCTGAACGCCTCTGCACAGCAAGTATGGCCTTTTTACACCCTCTTTTTACTGGCTTTTCTTTTTAAAAAATTTTTAATGTTTATTTATTTTTGAAAGAAAGAGAGAGAGAGAGAGAGAGAGAGAGAACTGGTGGGGGAGGGGCAGAAACAGAGGGAGACCCAGAATCTGAAAGCAGGTTCCAGGCTCTGAGCTGTCAGCACAGAGCCCGACGTGGGGCTCGAACTCACAAGCAGATCATGACCCGAACTGAAGCCAGACTCTCAACCGACTGAGCCACCCAGGCGCCCCTACTGGCTTTATTTTCTATCTGACTCCTGCACCCTCCCTTCTCTCCTTGTACATCAAACCCTTCACTCCCCAAGACCTGCCAAGTTCTTCCAAGATCTGAGCCTTCGCACACGCTGTTCCCCTTCTTTACCTCACAAACGCCTTCCTACTCTTCAAGACCCAGCCCAAAGGGCCCTCTTCTCCAGAACATTCCTTGGTCCCCAAGTCAATTGTTCAAACATCTCCTCATTCTACCAATGAATGGCGCTGGACTCTTATTACGCATTTACAGAGATCTTCCCTGTCAGACCCCAAACTTCTCAAGGTAGCAATTGTCATAATAATGACAATGACGATAATAAGTAGCTGTACCTATGAAGTAGAACATCCTCATGATTATTGGTAAAGCATCACTGTGTCCACCCAACAGATGTCAGGTCTCGCTTGGCTTACGCTGTGGTCCACATCTGGGAGCGTCCAAGTCCATCCCACTCATTGACGGTCCCCATGAATCCTTCAGTTGTCACTGTCCTTCTTTCTGCTTATTCTCCTCTTTGCTCCATGCTTTGTCCTCACAGAGCTGTCGTTTTTCTCCCGTGGTTTTGGACTTCTTATACACCACCATTCAGCCATTTTGAATTGCTTCACGCTTTGACACCGCCGATTACGTGAATCTAGAAGGGAATACAATTCTTCCGGAGAATCGCCCAGAGTTCTTAGATCTTGGTAGCAAGATCCTAACTCATCACTGAAGGTGATCACCGATTCTTGAATATCAGTAGGTAGCCTGGTCGTAGCGGCTCATCCCTCGCCGGTCCTCGCGGAGACAACCTACGCGTCGTTGGTACAGGTAGGTGTTGTAATCGGCATCGAATTACATAGAGAGATGCAGGTATGGCACGCAGGTGTGGTGATAACACTTAGAGTCCTCAGCACGTGCTGCTGGCGTCCCCCGAGACCCTCCTGTGCACAACAGCGGTCACAGTAACCTCTGCAGATGCTGTCCGGACCGGACCACCGGGAAGGCTATCTGCACACTTACCCTGGAGCCTGGCATGGTGTGTTGTCATAAACATGGGCAGAATGAATGATTGAGGGGAGAAAATGCATGCATGACAGCCATGCATGTCACCAAGACTTGTACGCTTCGGGGCCTGATGGAGATCCGGCTGCCACTGGGATGTAGGGTGCTGGTGATTGTAGATAATAGAAATCATGGCATCTCGTGGCGCCTGGGTGGCTCAGTCGGTTGAGCGTCCGACTTCAGCTCAGGTCATGATCTCACAGTTCGTGGGTTCGAGCCCCGCGTCGGGCTCTGTGCTGACAGCTCGGAGCCTGGAGCCTGTTTCAGATTCTGTGTCTCCCTCTCTCTCTGCCCCTCCCCCACTTGCACTCTGTCTCTCTCTGTCTCAAAAATAAATAAACATTTAAAAAAAAAAGAAAAAAATAAAAAAAAAGAAATAATGGCATCTAGGACCCAGAGTCATCTGACCCTTCCCAGACCCCGAAGACTTGGGATCTCCAAAGCAGGCCTCCGAGAAAATCTACTGAGATGTGGGAAGCTGAAGCTAAAATTTTATTTATAATTATTTTAAGAATAAGAACTCGGGCTCCTATTTAATAGATGCATATTCGGTATGTAGGTTGACAATAGAATATTTATGGGTGTACATATGCAGCTTAAAATACACCTGTGTATGTTAGGGGATGTGTGCTCAGAAATTTTTCTTTTCTTTTCTTTTCTTTTCTTTTCTTTTCTTTTCTCTTCTTTTCTTTTCTTCTCTTTTCTTTTCTTTTTTTCTTTTCTTTTCTTTAGAGAGAGAGCAAGCATGAACAAGGGAGAGGGGCAGAGGGACAGAGAGAAAGAGCTTCCTAGGCAGGCCCCACACTCAGCGTGGAACTGGACACGGGGCTTGATCCCGTGACCCTGGGGTCGTGACCTGAGCCAAAATCAAGAGTTGGATGCTCACCCGGCTGAGCCACCCAGGCGCCCCCGGAAATGGTTAATGTTAGGGAATCATACTCAGTACAGTTTGGAGACCACTGACTTGGGAGGGGTAGCCAATCCGATTTACGCTGGGGGGGCGGGGGTTGGAAGGCATGGGCCTGATAGAAGGCTCCAATTCCCCTGAAGTGGTCACAGACTACCTTGTAGCAGAGTGGGATACAAATGTCCCTCCAGAAAAGGAGCATCTCTCTAAGAGCCCCAATGGCCTATAACAATCGAGAAACGATTCTAGATGTGTTGGCCAACAGAAACCCAATCCTCTTGCGTGTAAGCATCTCTGGCACACAGAACGGATAGCGGTCAGATGTTATTAATAAAAATTGCTTCACCAGTTACTGTGGTGACCATCGCCTTTTCTAACGCTACATTGGATTCCCCCTACCTCGACTTTACAAAAGTGGGATAGGTTCAGAGAAGCTAAAGAAATGGCCATAGTCCCAACTGGTAACTGGCAAAGCCAAGACTCCAACCAAGGCCCGTCTCTGACTGCAAAGCCCGCACTCTTTCCACCATGATGCCCTGATGATGCCTGAGCTGGGCCATGTGAAGGAAATCGTCCCCCACGACCGCTGTGACTCACCCCCCAGGGTCAGACTGCTCTGTTTGCAGAAGCAACTTTGCAGGGGCGCTTGAATGGCTCAGTCACATAAGCGGCCCACTTTGGCTCAGGTCGTGATCTCATAGTCTGTGGGTTCGAGCACTGCCTCAGGCCCTCTGCTGTCAGCACAGAGCCCGCTTCGTGAGCCCACTTCGCACCATCAGTGCCCCCCTCTCTCTGCTCCTCGCCTGCTCCCTCTCTCCCTCAAAAACATTTAGAAAACAAAACAAAAAAAAAAAGGAGCAACTTTGCAGAGCTGAGCTGAGGCTTTCCTCAGGTCAGCTTGGCACACGTTCTGGGTGCCCTTTGCAGTGTAAGTTATTTAACACCATCAGGATAAAATCCAGCCGTCAAAAACCTTCATCTGAATTCTGGAACTGAGCGTGAGGAGTAATTCCACATTCTCGGCAGCCTTGAAGCCTTCGGGGCTGTGCCCGCCACTTGGACCCAAACTGGCAGAGCAGACTTTTAGCAGAAAACCGAAATTTAACCAAACAGCCACAAACAGCACACACTTGCCATCAAATACAAGCTGTCAGTAAACACACTGACCTGCCTGTTGGAGAAGAAAGATGGCGCCCTCAAAGGAGAATTGTTTCTCTGTTACATAAAGATAAATGATCAATTCTAAAAACTCCTGACTCCAGTGGTTTGGGTTTTGAGAGTTTCACGGTAACTTCCTCGCTCCTCTCCTAGAACGGTTAACCTTTTTCTTATCTTGAGATGCATTTTTATCCAACAAGAGAGAGAAGAGAAAACGAACGAGCGGGGGAGGGGGAGAGAGAGAGAGAGAGAGACGCAGAATCTGAAGCAGGCTCCAGGCTCTGAGCTGTCAGCACGGAGCCCCCACGCGGGGCTCGAACTCACGAACCACGAGATCGAACTCACAAACCGTGAGATCATGACCTGAGCTGAAGTCAGACGCTCCACCGACGGAGCCCCCCAGGCGCCCCAAGAGCTTTTAAAACCTAAAGACTTGCGCACCGTCTACCAGGCCAGCCACTCCTTTGGGGATCTCGGGGTCATGGCCGACCGTGTGTGGCATTACCAGATATGACCAGCAGAGGGCGGCTCCTCCTTGTTTAAGGCAGAAAGCCTCGCACCCGGAGCTGCTATTTTCCCAGAGAAGGCAGACTTGGGGGGGAGCTTGCCTGAGCAAGCACCACGAATTGTAAATAAGCCTCCTCCTGGCCTCTGCCTCTGCTGAAAGGGCAAGAAAGGGCTGGTGAAGAAACAAACCCCTTGCCAGGGGCCTCGGCACACGTATTCATTCATTCATTATGCAGCCCTTGCGGAGTGCTCCCTGAGATTTGGGGAGGGGGGTTGAAGACAAATGAGACTCCTCCCGGCTGGAAGGAGTTCGGTGTTGGTGGGGAGAGGCTCACGGGCGGAGCAAGGGGAGCCCAGAGGCTGGTCAAACAGGAGAGTCAGACGGCACTTGGAGAGCATGCGAATACAGGGTGAGCCAAAGACCCTAGCGGTCCTCTTCCCAGGACTCCCACCCCCCCCAACAGTCTCTCCGCCCACCCCTTCCCCCAGATTTCTGTTTTTCCCTCCACCCCAATGTCCTCGGGTGGGGATATGCGAGTTACCCTTCGTTCTTCTCTCCTTCTGTCCCGTGCCTTCCTTTCCCACTGGGAGGACGTTTGCCATAATATTGCTTCTCTTCTTCTTCTAAGTTTTCTTTTTTTTAAACATTTATTTATTTTTTAGACACACAGAGAGACAGAGCATGAGCAGGGGAGGGGCAGAGAGAGAGGGAGACACAGAATCCGAAGTCGGCTCCAGGCTCCGAGGCATCAGCCCAGAGCCCGACGCGGGGCTCGAACTCACGAACCGCGAGATCGGGACCTGAGCCGAAGTCGGGCGCCTAACCGACTGAGCCACCCAGGCGCCCCTCTGCTTCCCTTCTTTGCGCCGAGCTGGCCGGCGCACTGCGCGGCTGTCACCGGGCCGACGCCGGCAGTTTTGCCTCTAGGCTTCCGCGTGTGCTCTTCAACCCACCGGGGCCTCCCGCGGGTCCCCAGAGTCCCCGAGGGTCCCTGCCTCTGCCGGCCGCCTGGGCTGAGCGGGTCACTTTTCATTTCATCACGCTTTGCGCAGGTCCCGGTTAAGGCGCATGGCTTTGTGGTGCCCCGGGCCCACGCTCGGATCCTGGAGAAGTAACTGGCCCTCATCTTCCCGCCGAAGCCGAAAGTCAGACTCACCTGCCGCTTCATTGGGACCGTCTGCACCGCCTCCCCGCGAAGCCCCAGCGGCAGAGCCGCGAAGGCTTTCTTCCCTTTGAGAGGCAGCCCCTGACTGGCTGTCCTTCTCTTCTACCCCGCGGACACAGCACGGGACCAAACCATGCGCGACACCAGCCTGCACTGCCTGCCCAGGGGCGGTGGCCCCAGCCCCTGCGCTTTGCGCCTCCGGAGTCCTCCCGCCGCCAGGGTGCTCTCCCCATCGCAAGACCGGGGGCCCGTGTCCCGAAGGTGTCCCGGGAAAACTGGGACTGTTGTGGCCAAACAGGTTAATTCACTCCCTCGAATCACCTGAATCCGAGTGATGTGGCTGTCCCCGGGCCTTTCCCAGCTCCAGATCCTTGGGCTTGCCTTACCATGCGATTCCCTCCCTGGTGGGTTGTTTCTTCAATATTTTAGGTCGACTCGTCCTCTTTAAAAGGAAAAAAACAAAACAAAACTGGAAGAGCGAGAGAAAATAGGAAATACCAGGGTTGTTATGAAGCCAGAAATCTAAATATAGCTCCTATAAAGAGCAGCAGAGCTCAGTTGTGGTTTCTCTGTATCTTGAAAATGCCGCAGCTAATGACCAAAAACAGGCCCGCTTCATCTAGGCTGGTGACCAGAGGCCGGGCACCGGTGGCATGGTAACCAGGGTCGCACAGCCTCCGAAGGACCTCATTGCTGCAACCAGATGCTTGTGTCAGCCACTCCTTCCGGCCAGAACCAGCGAGGAGCAGGGTCCCTGCAGCGTCCTGGGTTCCTCGGGGGGCCTTGGCTTCCTCAGCATCAGAAGAGAGCACTGGGGGCAGAAGGTCAACCAGCGAGAATATTCTGGAACAGCGATCGCCAGTGC
The DNA here is from genome assembly GCF_007474595.2 of Lynx canadensis. Taxonomy (NCBI): domain Eukaryota; kingdom Metazoa; phylum Chordata; class Mammalia; order Carnivora; family Felidae; genus Lynx; species Lynx canadensis. The sequence continues at coordinate 9,238,798 of NC_044303.2, forward strand.
TTCAGCTGATTGCCCCAGGAAGCCGGTCGCCACCCCCCTTCCACTCTTGTCGGGAAAAATCCCCCCGCGCTTCTAGATGCCATTTACCCTGTGAACTGCTCAGTACATGTATCATTTTATGGAATCTCCCCAACTCTGTTCGAGTCCCCATTTTACAACCAAGGAAGTGGTGGCTTCGAGAGGTTAAGTAACTTCCCCAAATTTGCAAGGCTAGTCAGTTGCAGAAGCTGAATTTAAACCCAGACGCAACTGTCTCCCAGACCCCAGCTATCGTCTTAACCGCTATGCTGGGCTGCTCCGGCTGTAAGACCATGCAGTAAAAACAAATGAGAGCTCGGCCGAGCAGAGAAAATTCCCTAATCTGGAGGGTTATCAAGCCTTACAGCGGCTCCCGAAGGGAGACACCAAACCATTTTCTAAGACATGGTTCAGCCCCTGGGAGCAGGCCTCAGGCACTTTTGCCCTTCCAGCTAGCACCCCCCACAGCAAACGTTTAATTGAGCACCTACTGCATGCCATCACCAGCAGCGAACAAGAACAAGGCCTTACTCTGGTGAGCTTAGGTTCCAGCAGGAGAGGAGCAGAGAATAAGTTAGTGAATAAATGAGCAAGACAGATCTCGTAAGTGTGAAATGTCATGAGAGCAGGGTGGCGTGTCGGCACGGGGCACGGTGGGGCCACCTTGGGTTGGGGGGGGCGCGGTGGCGCCTTTCTGGGGAAGCGATTTACTGTTCAGAATGTGACCCAAGAAGGGTCAGCTGTTTCCCATCCGGAGGCAGGTCCTCTCCAGCCAAAGGACCAGCCAAGACCCCCAAGTGGGAACAGGCTTGAAACTGGGGATCAGCGGGGTCTGATTTGAGTTTTTAGGAGGCCACGCTGGCTGCCTTCTGGATGAGGGGCCACAGAGAGGCAGGACAGGAATCCAGAGGCCAGTGGTACCGTGGACAGCAGCGTGGCCGGAGCAAACGGGCCCTGTCCTCGCAGCTTGTCGGGGAAATGTTCTCCCCTCTCAAGCCGCCACACATGGGGCTTCCACCCCAGGCCCATCAGAGAACCAAGGGGAGGGCCCTGCTGGCCCCTCCACCCAAGGGGAACACCGATGAGACCGGGAAGAAGGGACAGTGGCCCCTCACAACTTCGTCCTCGCCCTCCCCCCTCACACCTCCTGGTCTCCCTCTAGGACAGCTCTGTCCTCAGAGAGGGAACATCCTCCTCAGTTCTCATCCTTCCCAGGACAGACTCTGCCCCCGGGGGTGAGGCCACACAGAGGGCTGTGCCGGGGACCCGGGTCTGAGCCAGGGCCAATTCAGGAGAGAAGCCGGTTCAAGCCTGTTCTCCGGCCCAGCCAATGGTCTGGCCCCTCGGCCTGACACTGCCTGGAGAGCAAGACAGGGGGTCCCTAAACACTCGCCAGAACGGACACACACGGAGCAGCCCTAGAGGCAGAGCCAGCCAGGCCCGGCTGATTGGTTCTCGGCTGTGAGGGAGGGCGAGGGAGGGGCTTAAGGATGAGGTTGAGGTTCTAACCTAAACAGGTGAGCAGATGAGTCTTGGGGCAGTGGGGTGGGGGGCACCCGCTTGGAGAAGTCAAGAGTTCTCTTTACTTGTGGGGTGCCTGTCGACCTCCAAGTGCAGAGGTCAAGGGAGCAGCTGGAGAAAACACTCAAGGAGACGTGGCTGAGGACTGCCAGCCGTCCCCCCCACCCCCACCCGCAGTGTCCCAGAGGCCATGGGTGACTCCTTCCCCCCACCACTGCCACTGCGGTCCTTTCTGCCCTTGGCTGTCTCTCCCTTGTGACAGCAACGAGTTACACAAGGGCACAGTGCAACTCCAAACTGCTTTCTCCCTTGAAGCCTAATTAAAAAGTAATTAATTTTTTTTAAAAGCCATTGGCTCTGTGATACGGGAGCCAACCTGATTAAGGGCCACTGAGCCCAGCAAAGGCTGGCTGTGTTGTAATGGGTCTTCTTCCTGTCGTTCTTCTGGGGACACACCCTTAATGATGCGGTAAGAAAGCGGGAGGACATTCATTTGAGCATTTACAGTGAGTCAAGTCAGGCCCTATGCCAACCATCTCATTTGTTTTCTCTCATCCTCCCAGAGACCCTGGGAGGTGGGTAATACTCTTGCCCTCATTCCACAGACGAGGGAATTGAGGGCTATTAGCGAGTAACTAACTTAACGGCACACAGATAATAAGGGACACGGGTGGGATTCAAACCCAAGTCTGTTGACCCCAACGTCATTGCTCCCAACCCTACAGTCCACAGCATGCCAGTCTTCCCGCTCAGATCTAAGCACCCCAAGGCCTCTGGAGCATGAACAAAGAGGTCTTGCCTCAATATCTGTTCCCAGTCAAGGAGCCTTCTTAGCTGAGGCAACCCCACCCCTGCCATCAGCACATAGAGAAATCAGTCTTCCGACGCGTAGGTTTCTGCTCCGACAAGGCAACGTGTCTACCCTGGCTGCTCAACTCCCAGGCTCCTGCCTTCATCTTGCCCTGTCCGTGATTCCAGAAGGTGGGAGAAGCTGGGAAGGCAGTGTGGGGAAACCTAGGAGGGTGAGAGCAGGGCCTCGGGCACCGCCCCAGCCACACACGCTCCTTCCAGAGCCCAAGTGGGTGCTGACATAAAGACCGGAGCTGGGAAGGGGAGGCAGGGCTCCCACCAGAATCCGTAATCTAGCGCTGTCTGAAGACCCATAATCTCACTGGTGAGACTGAGCCCAAAGTCGGGCTCTTTGTCGACGGTGGGGAGGCTGCTTGGGATTCTCTCTCTGCCCCTCCCCCACTCACGTTCACACGCGCACGTGCATGCGTGTGCACACGCGCTCTCACTCTCCCAAATATAAATAAGCTTGAAAACAGTTTAAAACAGAATGCTCCCCAAATCTTGACATTTTCCAAGGATCAGACCTGGGGGGGGGTCCCCTCATCGCCACCCACTTTCCTTGGACAGTCTCACCTTCACACAGCCCTCCCCCCCGCCACGTGCTGTCTCCCCCCCACATCTGCATCTGTAGTCCCGGTTCGCGTCCCAACGTCCAGGCACGGCTCTCAGCTCTCTGTCGGACGTCTCCATCCACACCCCCTCCAGTCACCTTCAACCCAACAAACCCCAACTGATGAGACGCGCTGCCCATGACCTTTCTCATCTTTTCCTGGCTAATGGCCACTCTATCTAGCTGGTCTTCTGGAACCCAGGGGTCTCCCTGACTCTCCCACCTCACCCGTTCCCTAAATCCCACCAGAGACCAAATCCCGTTTATTCCACCTCCTGAGTACTTCTCACCTCCATCCCTCCTTTCCTGCCTTCGGGCAGACTCTTACTGGTTTCCCTGTGGATTACTGAGGCAGCTTGCAACTGGCCGCAGGTTTCAGTCTTGCTTCCTCCAAAATAGCTCCCCGCTGCCCACACCGTGACCTTGGAATACAAGCCTGGCCCCGTGGCTCTGCTGTGGAGCACAAGGTCCTTCTACACTCAGCCTCGGGATCTGGTATTTCCCTTATTCTGGCCGTAATGGTCACATTCACAGAACTCCGATGTGATAGTGTGATTTATAAGAAGAAATGTACATTTAGCCTTTGCCCGTTCCTGACGGAACTCTCAGACCTTCGGAATTCCTAAGCGATCAGAGTGACGAAGGCCGTCTTTCGCCGTGCTAACGACGTGACTTCGGAAAGCCCGGGGGTCAACCAAAGGATGGAGGCTGGTCCTCAGAGGAACCGACCTTGTCACTAGCGTGTTGGAACTTTCGGTCCCACCCTCCACTCCTGGTAAGGGCAGAGGGGCTGGAGGTTGACTCCATCACCAAGGGCCAATGATCAACTATGCCTGTCAGTGATTTAATGGAAAATGCTTATGTAATGAAACCTCCATAAAAACTCAAACGGACAGGTTTTGGAGAGCTTCCAGGTTGGGGACCAGGATGCATCCACATGCTGCCACCCCAAGGCCCCAAACTCCACAAGGACTCCTTTGTTCAGGATCCCCTGTGTGTGTCTTCATCTGTCTTAATTCGTACCCTTTATTTTCCTTTCTAATAACCCAGTGGTCTAGTGAGTTAACCAGTTGCCTGAATTCTGTGAGACACGCTAGAAAATCAACTGAACCCCACGGGGGGGAGGGGGAGGTCCAAGGAACCTCTGATTGATAACCAGTTAATCGGAAGCACGAGTAACAACCTGAATTTGTGACTGGTCTCTGCAGGGGGGGGGGGGCCGTCTTCTGGGACTGAGCCCAGAACCTGTAGGGCCAGATGTCATCTCTAGGTAGATGGTGTCAGGACCGAGTGGAACATGGCTGGGGGAGAACTGCTTGGTGAGGGGAAAACCCCCTGCGCACACGCTGGAATTGGCGTCAGAATCTTGTGCAAACATCTCTCCCGCCTCCCGGCTCTCCCTGTGTGTCCTTCTGTCTGCAGTGCTCACAGCCGCAAGGATGCCTGCCCATCCTTCCAGACCCATCCAGCACACATGTCCTGCCCCGACAGCGTCCAAGCCAGCTGGACCCCGTCTTTGCAGCGCTCCCAGAGCAACTTGGATGTAATTCCAGTACATCCCGTGCTGCACAGTATTCGAAGAATTCACTTCTATGTCTGCTTCTCCGCTGGGCTCGCCAGAAGCAGGGACGGTCTCCTCCTCACCGTCTCCAGGGCCTGTGACCGTGCTTGACTTTGTAAGGACTTAATTGTTTCCAGAAATCAATCTGCGAAACTCTTGGAGTCCTAAAACATTTAGAGCTGGAAGGGCAGCCCGCAGGACACCTCGTCAAAACACCCTCCTTTTCACCCAAAAAAGCTGCGAGCCTGAGCTGTAGGTGGCTGGACGTAGCTCACGGCTGCTACAGCTGGGCCTACCTTTTGCCCCCCGTCTGTAAAACCTGGGGTGCGGATACGACAGGGGGCGTGCCTGGCACCTCCGGGCTCGTGCCCACTGCACACGTGAGCATCTCCCAGTCGCGGAGCTCCTTGGATTTCCGGGAAGAGCAGGGATCCATCACCACCTCTCCCCTTCTCTTCCGCGTCCCGGGTTGCACGCACACCGGGCTCCAGCTGGCCTCTGACTTCCGGCCTGGCCTGGTTGCTTTCACACCCTCGCTTCTTAGCGGGCGGCCGGCCGGCGTGTGCAACGAAGCCCGCGCTCACGCGTGAGACCTTCCGCCGGGCGCGGGGTGGGGGGGGGGGCGCATCTCCAGGACGGACGTTCCTTTTGATCATTGTTTTATACGCTCTCGGCCTTATCAGGGTTATTAAGCCGTTTGGTACCCCGGGCAACCTGAGAGCAGCTCCCCGATGCTTTAACCCCCAAAGAGGCAGTTCCGAGGGAAGAAGAGGGCAATCCTCACCAAGTGCCACCGTCACGGGCTTAGCCTCTCAAGGGACTTTTCTGCACGCGACTGGGTCATCTCCAGGTAGTGCTTGGGCTTTGGCAGGAGAGAAGGGAAGGACTAAGGAGGGCGCCGGCTATGTAAGAATAGCTGCCAAGAGACATGTGTCTCCACGAGTCACATCCCCCCGGAGGACAGTGGGGCTCTGCTGCCCCCCGAGGTCTGTACGCACGCAGAGGGGAAGGACAAGGATGTTCTCAGCCTCCAGGGTAAGCAGGGCCTGTGATACACAGGCGTGTTCTTCAGGCCAGAGAGGAGCCCTGGGAACTATCTGCCGCGTTGAAGTGTGTCGTCGGCAAGGAGGTGTTCGGTGAGCAGCGGTCCCCCAACGCGGCACCGCAGCAGGGACAAAGCTTGGCATCACATGCCCTCTGGGGGGGGGGCTCCCAGCTGCAGTGCCGCGCACAAGGTCCCCGCAAGATTTCTCATGCCGCCACACTCCGTGGCCCGGTCCGTGGGGCTCAGGTGTCTCCCTGGCTTTGGTCCCCCACCCCCATATTTTCCAGGACCCGGGAGGGCTTCACGCCCTTACTTCTGGGGTGTCCCTGCTCACTTCGAGCCCTCCGGGTGGCCTGCGGTCCTTCCTTCTCTGCTTAGGCTTCCTTCCTGTGGTTGCTGAGGCTGTTGTCCCGAGGCTACGACCGAATGTCAAGGGCACAGGCCCTTGTTGCCCCTGTGGAGGGCACTGACCCCCATTAGCAGAGGCAGCTGTATCCTTGCTGATGCGTGCACGAAAACCTCATCACACCCGGAGCCAACTGCCTAGAGTTGGCTCACCTTCCCCACCGTTCCTTGTAGCTTGTCTTTTTTGAATGTTTATGTATTTATTTTGAGGGAGGAGAGAGAGCGAGCGCACCCGTGAGTGGGGAAGGGGCAGAGAGAGAGAGGGAGAGAGAGAATCCCAAGCAGGTGCCAAGCTGTCAGTGTGGAGCCCAATGTGGGGCTCCCACTCACGAACCGTGGGATCATGACCTGAGCCGAAATCAAGAGTTGGAGGCTTAACCAACTGAGCCACCCGGGCGCCCCATAGCTTGTTTTCCTATTTGTGCCTTCTCTACCCTTCACCCTCCTCCCGACGAGGGCTCTGCCCTGGCCCTAAGGTGTGTAAGGGGGGGAAGTGTGGCCAGGGGACGCTGGAGCAGCACAAACTTTCCCCCCTGGGGTGCTGGAGAGCCACCTCAGGCCCTCCTGGCGGGGCAGGTCTCCTGACGGTGCTAGATCCCTGCTTGAATGCTGCTTCGGGCTCAGGGGTGGGCTAAACGTCAGGGCAATCTGCCGTGTCAATTTCTTGCTAGTAGCAATCTGTTTTTACATGTTTTTGTGGGTCTTTCTGTACGGAATAGCAACCTCAACTCGCCTAATTAAAACTACTTTCTCAGAGCTCCCTGTTTTACCCCAAACCCAGAGGAAATAAGGCTGAGCCATGGAGCACACTTACAAGCACCATCCCGGCTGACCCCAGATGAGCAGAAAGTACCCGGAAGTCTCGGCAGAGGTGAAGTGATGGGCACTTCCTTGCCTTTGGATGATGATGAAGGCCAGGGGGCGCTGGATGAGACACGAAAGCTCAGGGGTCCTGTCCCGGCTGTGCTGTTGGAATCCTCTAGAAAAGTACGGATACCTGGGTCCTCCCGCAAAGATTCTGATTCCATTGGTCTGCAGTGTCGCCTGGGCACCGGTGGCTTTTAAATCCCCCTCGGTGATTCCGAACCTCCGCTGCATCTCCTCCCAACAGCTCCTTCCAGCCCACCTTTATTCTGGCATCTTCTAGCTCCAGGGAGAAGGCTTGGGTGATTCATCGCCAAGCAAAACCATTCACTACCCCTTAATAAGATGAATTTGTGTCACCAACGATAAGTCATCCTGTCTCTGGCCCTCTTCCGCTCCTGAAAAATCTCCACGTGCCATCGCTTCCTTCCCTTCAAACTGGTATTCTGATAAGTCTCCATTTTTTTTTTTTTAATTTTTTTTTGCAACGTTTATTCATTTTGGGGACAGAGAGAGACAGAGCATGAACGGGGGAGGGGCAGAGAGAGAGGGAGACACACAGAATCGGAAACAGGCTCCAGGCTCCGAGCCGTCAGCCCAGAGCCCGACGCGGGGGCTCGAACTCACGGACCGCGAGATGGTGACCTGGCTGAAGTCGGACGCTTAACCGACTGCGCCACCCAGGCGCCCCATACAGTGTGCAGTTTTATTTTTTTTTTTAATTTTTTTTTTCAACGTTTATTCATTTTTGGGACAGAGAGAGACAGAGCATGAACGGGGGCGGGGCAGAGAGAGAGGGAGACACAGAATCGGAACCAGGCTCCAGGCTCCGAGCCATCAGCCCAGAGCCCGACGCGGGGCTCGAACTCACGGACCGCGAGATGGTGACCTGGCTGAAGTCGGACGCTCAACCGACTGCGCCACCCAGGCGCCCGATCTCCATTTTTTTTAAAGGCATCCTGGTCATCAGAATGGGTGGTGTGTGTGTGTGTGTGTGTGTGTGTGTGTTGGGAGTGGGGAGGCTGCTGTTGGGGAGACAATGAATAGCCCATAAATTATATTTTGCAGAACTGAAGCTGGTGGTCCAGGTCCTCCCTCTGGGCAGGACAGCCCCCCAGGGCCAGGGACAGAGTGTGGGCACTGGTGTTTGCAAAGCCCAGGGAAGGCGCTGCTTCGACTCTTAAGAAATTGCCATTTGTGATGGGGCAACCCGAGTGCCTTTTCTTTCTTTTTTTTTTTTTTTTTTTTTTTAATTTTTTTTTAACATTTATTTATTTTTGAAGGACAGAGAGAGACAGAGTACTAGTTGGGGAGGGGCAGAGAGAAAGGGAGACACAGAATCCGAAGCAGGACCCAGGCTCTGAGTTGTCAGCACAGAGCCCGACGCGGGGCTCAAACCCAGGAACCGATGCAGGGTCTGAACCCAGGAACCGTGAGATCGTGACCTGAGCCGAAGTCGGACGCCGAACCAACCGAGGCACCCAGGCACCCCAGGAGTACCTTCTCGTTAGGGCCATGTACCTCCACCCAGCTATAAAGTTATTTCCCTTTGTTTTGTGTTCGATGTCGACTAAAAACAATTGTAACACCTGTTATGGAGTGGATTATGTCCCTTCCAAACAGATACGTTCAAGTCCTAACCCTCAGTGCTTCTGAATGTGACCTTATTTGGCAATAGGATCGTTATGAATGTAATTAGCTCAGTTTAGATATGGTCACGGGAGCAGTGTGATATGACTGTGTCCTCATGAGAAGATGGCCCTATGAAGACAGACACACGTGGGGAGATGTCAGGTCAAGATGGAGGCTAGAAGCCAAGAAGCACCAAGGATTTCTGGCAACACCAGAAGCTAAGAGAGAGAGAGGCATGGGCACATTCTCCCCTGGAGCCGTTGAGGGAGCCTGGCCCTGCAGACATCCTGACTTGGGTCCTCCAGCCTCCAGAACTGTAAGAGCATAAATGCCTCTTGTCGGCCGGCCAGCTTGTAGCACTCGTTACAGCGGCCCTGAGAGACTCACGCAAACCAAGCTATAAAGCCCACGTTTGTTTGCCTAAAATAGGCGGTTGACTGTGAGAGCTGAGATCACGGGCGTCAGCGTCCAGGAGCCCCGGGTCTCACTCCCTCCTACGACGAGCTGTGTGACCTGGGTAAATCATTTAACAGCTCTGAGCCTCAGTTTCCTCATCTGTATACTGGCGAGGCTAACACCCTATTTCACGGAGCCCTTAGGAAACTTGAAACAGATTGGGAAGAAGTGGTGCTTACCCGGGGCCCAGCAGCTGCCAGCACCCTCCAGGGCACAGGTGAGGCCGCACAGCGGGGACCTGGGGGTGTCTCTCCCGACCTGTGCAGGTGCCCTCTGAATGAGGCCTGGGCTCCGTGTGGCAGGCTGTCTCGCTGGCTAAAGGAGGGCAGAGGTCGGGCCGAGCCCCTGCCTCCCCGGGATGCTGTCAGGGTAAAAGCGACGACGCGTGGAAGCCCTTGCCGTGAGCCGCCGTGTAAACATCAAGTCGCCGTCGTTAGTTTTGCGTCTGTCCATCACCCCGACTATTTCAGCGTTTCAGCGAGACGCCCGTGCCGTGTCCTGGGCCTCAGCTCGCACCCCAGGCATCTGGCTGGCACGCGGCAACGGCAAACCCGTTCGCTCGGGTCTTACCGCTTCATTATTGCAAGTTGGCACGGCTCCGGGTACCTTGGGAGCCCTTGGACACGCACCATACGTTCCGGGCAGGAAGGCTGTCCTGGCACAGAGACGCTGCCTGTCACTCCTGCGGCTCCCTTCCGCCAAGTGGTAGATGCTGTCCAAACTCGCGGGTCCAAATGCACAGGAAGCAAAAGCCTGGCACTCACAGGTGCCAGAGCCACACTCCCCCGGGACCAGCTCAGCGGCCGCGAGCCCAGCACTTGTCACCAGTGGCAGTTTCCAGCCTGGCAATGGAAAGAGGCAAGGAGGTGGGGAGCCGGGCAACGGTCTCGCGTCTCATATGTACGCGGGACGCGTATAAGGTATGTGGAACCCAGCCCCCCGGGCCCGCGCGAAGAGCTGTGTCCCTGCCTGTCTGGGTTGTCCGCTGACTATGGACACCGAGCAAAGGAGAGCTTGACCAGCACCGACTTCGCTCGCTCATTCGTTCATTCCTTCAATTAATCGAGCAGTGCGGGGGCTCCTGGGTGGCTCAGTCGGTGAAGCGTCCGACTTCGGCTCAGGTCGTGATCTCACGGTGCATGAGTTCGAGCCCCGCCTCGGACTCTGTGCTGACAGCTCAGGGCCTGGAGTCTGTGTCTTTGGATTCTTGAGCTCTGGGATGACGAGCCGGTCCCCTGAGGTGAGGCGAGGGCCTGGCGTGCCTGAGCCACCCTGTGCGGAAGGAGGAGCCTTGGTGAGAGCACCCTCAGGAGGCTCCACGGGGAGCTGTTCCAGGAGTAGCTTATTAACAACACTCAGTTCGACCAGGGTTTATCAAGCCTCTATGACAGGCTGGGCACAGATCTGGGAGCTTGAGTTTCACGGATGAGTTTTAGAAAGATCTCGCCCTCGTGGAACTTATATTAAGACCCCAGGAAATCGGAAATCTGCAACCTGAATATTTTCGAATCCTCCTTGACCTGGGAATGTTCCAGTGAAACTGAGGTTCTAGTTCATTTCTATATAAGTTTATTCATTTTTGAGAGAGAGAGAGAGAGACAGTGCATACACAAGTAGGGGAGGGGCAGAGAGAGAAGGCGAGAGAGAGAATCCCAAACAGGCTCCACACCATCCGTGCAGAGCCCGATGTGGGGCTCGAACTCACGAAGCTGATCAGACCGTGACCTGGTCGGCTCAAATCTGGACACTTAACTGACTGAGCCACCCAAGCGCCCCTGGGTTCTAGTTCTGTCACAAATTGGCCATGGGGCAAACCACTCCGTCGGCCCCATCCCTGAGGACACTGAAGTGCCCGCTCCCCTTATCTACAGCTGCACGGGGTTGGTCAGAGGTCGGAGGAGTAGGCGTCGAAAGCTGTCGTGAAACTATGCAGGCGAGGGTAAGGAGCAGGGGGGAGGGTTATTTTCAAAAGCCTGATGCCAGGAAGTCCTGGCCCCAGGTGTTCTCTAAGGAAAATAGCCTAAGGAAGCCCGCTTGACTTCTCAAATTCCCGACATCCCCAAAAGACACGCACAGAACGCTCTGTCTTTCATAGAGCCTGCTCACCTCCGCCAGAGCCCACGGGCCCGGGAAGAAGGGGACAGTGGCCCCTCGGGAAGACCCCGTTGGCCGGTCCAGGTGGGCACGGCACGTCCTGGTGCTGAGGGTGGGGCCCGGTTCCGGAGGAGGAGGGGCCGAGCATTGATCATTAGGTGTGATCGAAAGAATATTCTTCCCCAGGAATGGAAGTGGAAACAGAAGGCAAGTGACATTGCAGATGATTCGGCAACTAAAGACGAAGAAAGTAGTCCAAGGTACCTTAACCTTGGCACTCTGGACATTTCCGAACAGAGAGTTCTGAACTGTCCTGCACGTCGTGGACGGTTTAGCAACGTCCCTGGCCTCTGTCCACTAGATGATAGTAGCATTGCCCACCCCGGACTTTGCAACCCAAAATGTCTCTGGATAACACCAAATGTCCCGTGGGGGTCAAAAATCATTCCCGACTGAGAACCACGGATCTAGCTCTTTCCCTGGAATCATCTTCTCCCGTGTCCGCTCGGCCAACTCTTAGGTCAGCCACCTCTTCCCAGTTTGCCCAGAACTTTCTGGGTCTTAGCACTGCACCTCCCACATTCTCTCAGCCTCGGGCAAACGGGGACAGCTGGGAAGTGGGCCAGCTCCTTCCCTGTCTTCCTCACGAGGTCTATCCTGATCAACCCATGGATACAGAAGCCTGAAAGCACTTCCCACCTTCTACTGTACTATTCATGTAGAGCGTTGTTTATTGTCCGTCCCTCCCCCTGTCTCTTCCCCCGCACCCCCCACCATAATCTGTGTCAGGGTTGGAGCTTTGCTTTTCTCACTGATGTGTCCCAAGTGCCCGTAACGGCGCCTGGCACGTGGTAGATGCTCAGTAGATAGTGTTGCATGAGGATCAGGAACCTCAAAACATTGTGAGCATCCGTGACCCCTGTAATTAATTTCTCCACGGCCTGTTCTCTTCACTTCCCTTACGTGTTGTGCAACAGTGTTTAGCAAGAAACCTTTCAAACTGGGGCAGCCACTCTGGAAAACACTATGGAGGTTCCTCAAAAAACTTTAAAGTAGAACGGCCCTACGACCCAGCGATCGCACTACTAGGTATCTATCCAAGGGATACAGGTGTGCTGTTTCGAAGGGGCGCACGCACCCCAGTGTTTATAGCAGCACTATCGACAATGGCCAAAGTATGGACAGAGCCCAAATGTCCATCGAGGGATGAGCGGAGAAAGAAGATGTGGTATATATACACAATGGAATAGTACTCGGCAATCAAAAAGAATGACACAAGATTCACACCCCGAGGCCTGGCAGTGTGCCGGACAGAACAGAACCTCAACAAATATTTCCTGGACGGAGCATTGACAAGGAAATAATGGTGTCGTGGTTAAGAGCTTGGGCTTTGGGGTCAGGCGATGTTGGGTTCCAATCCTGGCACCACCACAGATATAGAGCTGTCTGATCTTGGTCCAACTCCTTCCCCTCCCTAGGCCCCCACGTCCCCATGGAGGGGGATAAAAAGGAGACTTATCTTGTGAGCATCACAGCCTGGCTGTGAATGTAGGTCCCTCAGCCTACCCAGCGCCTCATAAAAAATACTCTACAAAAGGGAGCTGATGTGGGATTTCTTCCCAGGAGAGTAACAAGAGGTACGGAATTTTCTGCCTACTTCTACATAGCCAATCACCCTGACTTCGTGGCTGCAAAACAGCCAGCCGTCGCAGTGTCTGGGGTCGGGAAAGGCAGGACTGGCTTGGCTCTGGGGTCTGGCTCTCGCACGAGGTTGGCCAGGGGTGCGGGCTCCCCGGAAGCCTCCCTGGGACTGAAGGCTCCTATCCTCAGGATGATTCTGTCATGGCTGATGAGCTGGTGCTGCTTGGTGACACTGAGGTTCTTCTCCATGTGGGACTCTCCGTATGGCTCCCCGAGCGTCCACAAGACATGTTGGTGGCTTTCCTCAGAGTGACTAATCCAAGAGAACACCGTGGAAGCCCTCAACACCCTTTACGCCCAGTCTTGGAAAGTCACGCATCACCAGTTCTGCCGAGCCATTGGTGTCACAGACCAGCCTTGACTCCGTGTGGGAAGACGCTACATGAGGTGTGAATACCAGGGGGCCGGATCGCTGGGGGCCCTCGGAGAGGCTGACTCCCCCCAGATGTCACGTGACATTTCTCCTCGAAACCGGGAGTGGCTTCATCCAGTCCCTGGCGATCACGTTGCCTTTCTGCCTCCCCCTGCTTATGCGCAACGACGAAGTGCGCGGCCGGGCAAGGTCTACCTAGTTGACTTAAGTGTCCGTTTTCAGGGTCGTTTGCTCCTTAAGCAGAGAACTACGGTTTCTCCTTCGCGATGCCTCAGTAGATGTTAGGCGATTGGACTGAAAGATTCAATGTTGTCTGGCGAGGAAAACTTGTCGGTTTCTGCTTTGTCCCCGAGTCCTAACGGGCGGAAGCCCAGACGGATTCAGAACCTCAAGGGTCGACACACAGCTCAACGCAGGGCAGAGGTCTGCAGCTGGAAGGGGTTGGGGGGACATGGATGAAACCCAGAAGTGTCTGCAGCCGACCAAGAAGGGGCCACTGAGGCAGGGCGAGGCCTCTGCACCCGTCCTGCCCTGGTCACACCCGTGGCCGAGCCTGCGTGTATGAGGACAGCACAAGTATCAATCCTATCCTTAGTTTCCTCATTATTAGGATTCAATCCAGGCATTTGGATGGTGGATGAGTTTTGCATTTCTTTTGGGGCTTTGCTGTATTTTTCAGACGTACCACGATCAACATGCATTGGTTCGGCAAAGAGAGAAAAACAGGAAAAAATGTAAACCTCACTCGGTTTGGAATTTTCAGCGCGGCTAGTCCAAACAGGGGTCCCCCTCTTCTGCAGGACACGCTGAGGGGTGCCTGACAGCCACGGCCCTTGAGTTTCCTCCCAGTCTGTTGAGGGACTCAATGAGCCATCTGTGAAATGGCGTGGTGACTTCTCGTTTCTCATGGAGTCGTTTGCAAGGATTAGTGAGACCTCCCGGGCAGATGGTTGAGATCCAGGGAGAGGAGAAAGGTCGCTGCAAGGCCAGACGGCCCGTGGCAGAGGGGCAGAGGATGAGCTTGTTAGTAGGGGAACACTGACCACCCCCCAAAACTGAGCTGCTACCTGTACTGCCTGAATAATTCATCGTACCCATTCTCGTTCATGGATGATGCCCGAGGGCACCCGACTTCGCGGCTCGCGTTTGATTAGTGTTATCGCTATTCGCTCTTCCTGTAATGAGTAATACCTGATGGATTCTGGGCTTACTTCTTTGCTGCGACATAACAGCAAAGCTCCCGGCAGCATAACAGCAAAGCTCCCGGCAGCTGGCTGGTAGAGGACAGAAATTCTCATTTTTCCCGAGAGACCGCTGTCCAACACGCCGACACCATCGAGAGCCTGGGATTCGCGAGGCCTGACGGTAATAAGCCTTTCTTCCCCGG